>NW_016107682.1:971933-1042170 GCF_001604975.1 Cebus imitator
CACACCTGGCTAATTTTTTCTTTTTCTTTTTTTGTATTTTTAGTAGAGATGAGGTTTCACTGTGTTAGGCAGGATGGTCTTGATCTCCTGACCTTGTAATCCACCATCCGCCATCCGCCCACCTCAGCCTCCCAAAGTGCTGAGATTACAGACATGAGCCACCGCTCCTGGCCTATATGAAAGTTTTTAATAGTGATTTTTAAATGACTCTTTTATATCTCTTCCCTTTACGTAAAATACTAGAGTAACACTGACATGAAGTTATGTCATGAGAATCCTAAAATAAGAAAAAAAAAAAAAATGACAGGACTTACCTCCGACCTGTGCAGTTTTTGAGTAGGCTCCTGACAGGTGTCCATTCATACCAACATTATAATCACCTTTAAAATATCGATTCAGAAGTATCTTTCTTAATGTGTTACCCTAATAAGAAGGATAACAAAGAGTTATTATTTCCTTTTCTAATAAAAGTGAAAAATGTCAGTATGTTAAATGCCTTAAATGCATTTTGTGAATGATGTTGAGGCATGGAAAAATTAACTTCATACAAGATATTATTTTCTGAGGCAAAAATTTAGTAATGCATTCCAATAAAATAATAATTTTGCTTCTCATAATAAATAAAGGGGGTGGAAGCAGCTTTTTGGAGGTGATGAACAGGTTTATGGCATACATTGTGGTGATGGTTTCACAGTGTATACTTATCTCCAGTCTCAAGTTGCACACATTAAATACATACAGCTTTTTGTATGTTAATTAATCACAATTCAATAGAGTTTTAAAATAATTTGATACTGCCAAAAATAAAAAATAAGAGTATGCTCAATAGAATGTATTAGAAAAATCACAAATGCTATAAATTTAAGATTGCTTCAAAAGCTGAAGTTCCCAGAGCTGGGGAGTATCAGTTGCCTAAAGAAGACTCAGAATAATAAACACCTAAGAATTGGAAAGCAAAGGACTTAGGTGGAGGAGTTTAGTTAAAAGAACCAGAAAAGAGCTGGGAATAGAGCAGGTGCTCAAAAAATTAAGCTTGATAAAATGGACTAAATTATATTTAAATTCCAAAATGCTTTATTCAGAAGACCATAGGCAAAAGACAGTGTATTACTCTACAAATTTTATAATCCAAAAATTCCTGTCTTCAATTTTGTACTGATTATAGGACATTTGTAAAATAACACACTATATAATTGCTTGTATGTACATAAGAAACATGGACAACTCCAAATCTTTTCTTTTATTGGTATATGTCCAAATCTTCTCTTTTATTGGTATATTATTTTAATTTAAAAAGTGATTTAAAAGCATTATTTAAGGAATACTTGTTTAAGCTATTTAAATTAACACAACAACTACAGAGGTGTTATTCCCACATTGCAGGTAAGGAAACTGTGGCCTAAGAGCTTAGGTAATTGGCTGCAGATCATGCCAGGTGATTGAACAACACCTGACTCAACTCTTGACTACAAAATCCAGCCATTTCCTCATGCCATGCTGCACCCAACCTTCATGCTGTGCCATGTAGCTCTCATTACTCCTTCACTTTCTCATATTTTAGTTATTCTCTCTCAAGTTCTTCAGGTATTCTCCTCAGTTCTTTTGTTGTGCTCCTCTCCTGGCTGGCAACTTCATTTGATCCTTAGTTGCACAATCACTTCTGCTGGTCTGCCTGCCAGATGGGTTTCCTCCAGCCTGGACCTTGCTTTCCTAAGCTTCTCATTCTGTTTCTGCTTATATTTCCTTACCTGTGTCTTGAGGTTCCACTGGCATCTCAAACTCAATTTGCAAAACAGAATATTCCTTCTCTTTCAAACGTTTTCCCCTTAATTTTAATTTCTTTTAAGAAGATCACATCGAAGCCTTCTATGTCTTTCCTTCACTCATATTCTATTCATTGCCTGAAATGATCTTCTTTCATCTTACTCATGAACAGGTTCTACCTTCCCTCTTCATTCTACAAATATTCATTAGGTACCAATTGCTTTAGGCACCATCCTAAGTCAATAAGATATGACCCTCCCCTCAAAGAGTTTACAATGACATGAGCACAATAATATAAACATCCACCAGGTCTTCTGAAAGCATAAGAGGAAGCAGTTGACTAAGGAGGTTGCAAATGGCATAGCCTCTCTACTAACTTATGTGATCATCAGACAGACCTGTATTATACATAGTTAATGCTCAACTAACATGTCCTAAACGTCATAGTGCCAGAATTTTTGAGACAGATTCTCACTCTGTCACCCAGTCTGGAATGCAGTGGTGCAATCTCGGCTCACTGCAACCTTCACCTCCTGGTTCAAGCAATTCCCCTGCCTCAGTCTCCTGAGTAGCTGGGATTACAGGTGCATGCCACCACACCCAGCTAATTTTTTTGTATTTTTAGTAGAGATGGGGTTTCACCATATTGACCAGACTGGTCTCAAACTCTTGACCTCAGGCAATCCGCCCACCTCAGCCTCCCAAAGTGCTGGGATTACAGGCGTTAGCCACCGCACCCGGCCAGTGCCAAGAATTCTAATAGACACTCAGAATGTCTGGAGTTTGCCTATCCTTATAGCAACTTTTATTGATTGGTGCTTATATTCTTAGAAAACAGACATTTATTACTGCTTCCTATTTCATGTTTTCTTTCTTTAAGACCTTTTCATAATGGGGTATAGATAAGTAAAGGTGATGACTAGTCTCAAAAGAAATAGCGAGGTATAAGGTTTTATTCTGCCAAAGAATACAAATATAGTATCTACTGTCCCTTATAAAACTTAAGTACAGCACCTAGAAGAAACATAAGAAATGAAAATAGTGCTTACTTTACCTTTTGTTAAAGAGAAAGTCCTTTGAGTTGAATTAATTCCATTTGGCCAAAGAATATTTCTTACAAAAGTAAATGAAAAACAAAATAAAGCATTTCTTTGGAGTCAATGTCTTTGGGCATTTACTGTGACTCTCATTATAGTAGAAGGAGATGCTATGAAAAATCTTTTAGACCCCTAAACTACAGGGTTGAAGTTATGAGTTGGGGAGAAAAATGTGAGGTCATATTAACTGGAGCACTATTTTTTAAAGTGTAGCTCAGTTTGTTGTACTATTCACTGGATCTCACCTCTACAGGCCACTCACTCTAACCCTGTAGGAGACAGTTGGCCCACTTGTAATAACCAAAGCTGACAATGTGAAAATCCAGGCCTTTTTGTTGAAATTGCACAAGTCGGCATCACTGTCTGAAAGGGAACCTGTTGTGAAGAGGACTGAACCCTTGTGAACTAGCTCCCTTTTTAGTCTCTGCAAGAATCTTTTATTTATTACTATTACTATCATTATATAGAGATAGGGTCTTGCTATGTTGCCAAGGCTGGAGTACAGTGGCACATTCATAGCTCACTGCAACTGCACACTCCTGGCCTCAAGCAATCCTCTCACCTTGACCTCCCAAAGCTCTGGGATTACAGACATGAACCACTGCACCTGGCCCTGGAAGAGTCTTTAATTACACTTTTTTAAAAATCACACTACTGTAAGAGCCCAACCAAGTGATAAACAAATAAGTTTGTTGTTTTTTTTTTTTAAGAAGAAATAGAAAACTTTTTTTACCATTTACTTTTTTAAATGCTCTTTATGCTGCTAGAATAATAAAACTATTTAAAACCAATCAAAGAGTAGAATTATGTAACACCAAATCAAAAATAAGCATCATATTTGTGATTATTTTTAAATTCCCTTCAGCAGATAAAATCACAGGTGCCTATCAGATTCATAGACAACAAAATCAAATGAGCAACATTCTCCTTATTCAATTATAGCCCAATGAAAGCATCTATTTCCTCACTATATAATATTCAGAATGCCACAGAAAAGGCTGGGGCTTCCTATTTTCTCTGTTCTCAACTCTGAAGCCACACTGCCTGGATTCAAATCCCTTCTATGCCATATACTAACTGGGGATCTTAAACAAGTTACTTCCTCACCCTGTACCTCAGCCCCTCAATTGTCAAATGAAATTGTTAATTATCTACTCTCAGAGGATTTCTGTGATAATTAAATAGTTAAAATTTACTGAAAGTACTTGGAACAGTTCCCAGCAAATAGTAAGTGCCATATAAATTGTGCATTGTTGTTATTATCCCTGCTAGTATTAATAATACCCAGATCGTGGGAACAGGCTACAACTTGCAAAGTGCTTTTTCAGACACTTTCTCATATAATACCAAGCCTTTCCGCAAAAGTAAAATAAACTGCCAGCATACTAAGAAAATGGCAAAAATTATAAATGATAAACTGCCCCCAAATCCTAGCTTTTTAACTATTCATCAGTCCTTAGAATTATACACTTATTAGCTAACATGGCAAAGTCACCCTAAAGCATGAATATACTTCACGATATAAAATGTACCCTTACAACTTCAACTAAAGTTGGAACAAATTCTATCTTGGTTCAAACTTCAGTTTTGTGCTAAGACAAACTCTAGTGCTAAAAATGATTGATGAATAGGGTACAAACAGAACAAGATTCTGTTATGTCTTAGTGATCTTCATTTAAGAATAAAAAAAATTCAGGTATTGCTACATCACAAGTTCAGCAGAAACTGACTTCTCTTGTCGACTATCAAGTTCTGACTAAAGGAGTGAGAGACAAGGACTGTGTCCCAGTTTGCTTTGGGGCATTCTTGATAGTTGGCACTCTCTGTGCAGTGGTGGTAGTTTAAATGTGAGTCATTTCTCCAAATTACTTTAATTCAAAAGACACTGTAAAACCATTGCCAGAAATTCTGATGCCAGGGTTACAAACAATTGTCTCAGTACTATAATTGCCATGGCAGAAATTAGGGACGAACTAAAAGCACGTTAGGCCATTGTGAAAAGAATTTCACCACAGTTGAGAAGTTTGACTTCTGTGCTGGTTCTTCAAACCCAAAATGCATTCCTGATGAGCCTCCTGTGGGAGGTCTCTCTGTTGGGTGAGGACAAGCAAGGAATGTCCTTTACAGCCTTTTCAGTACCAGAGTCAATTCCAGGCCACAAGACACTACTTTTAGCCAATGTCTTCATGTGAACACATCCCAGATGTGCTAAATGTAATGTAGCCAAGATAACTAACAACCACCTTCTGAAATTACAAAATATCTCCATAAAAAGTCATCTTTTGTGGCCAGAGAAGTCATGCTGACGGTTTGTGAATATCTGGGAGGATTGGGTTTTTCCTGCCCACTCCCTATTATGCCAAGTCCAATGCATCAAAAATTAAAAAGCTCAGAAATCATTGCTTTTCATGGATAGGAAAGATAATCAAATTTACACATCCTAGAAAGGACTTAAATTTTGTTTCGTTTTTGAGGAAGCACAAGTCCATTTGCCTTAATGGGGGTTAACAGCCTTAGGAGTGAAGAGTTCAGGGATATGTGATATTTGAGGTACAGATACCCACATTCATTCCCATCCCCTTAGAAAAACAATTTACTAAGGTAATATTTTTTCTATTATGTAAAATATAATCAAGACATCACGAAAAAATGACAACCAGCATCCTAGAAAACTAAGTCCTCAACTAGAAATTCAAAAGATAATGTAAACTGCAAACTAAAGATGCCCAATTTAAGACTTATCCTCAAAGATTTATGATTAGCTACTAATCAGCTAAGACAAGACCTATAGGGAGGTGATGATATGTAACTGTTAGTCTCCCCATAGTCCCATTATAACATTAAACTTGGTATTAGCATAATTAGTGTTTCCGTAACCTTTCGGTTTAGTAACAATATATCTGATTAGGTATTTTTCCTCATTTGAATTCCCA
The DNA here is from genome assembly GCF_001604975.1 of Cebus imitator. NCBI lineage: Eukaryota > Metazoa > Chordata > Mammalia > Primates > Cebidae > Cebus > Cebus imitator. The sequence continues at coordinate 977,728 of NW_016107682.1, forward strand.
GGGGTAAAAAGGTACATTTCTCATTTCAATACATTATTATAACAACTGTATCTTTGTGGAGTGACATTCTGTCCTTCATTATAATCACCTATATTTTCAGAAAACTACTTAGGGAAAATATGGTCAATCTCCTATAATCTAGCTATCCAATTATTTGAATGTCTTAGTCTCTCTGTCCAAGAAGTTTATGTCAATTTCTCTTCCTGTTGCCTTTGCCTAGCTTTCTTAAGACAGGAAACACAAATTTCAGTAGGAGTAGTTAATGTACTTAGAAGATGCTATTCATCAACACAATGACACACTTGTTACACTCTTGAAAAATATACGATGTCTCAATGATTTTAGTAAAGAGACTTGTGAAAAAAACAAGACTGTGGAAAATGTTAGAACCAAATATCCATTCACCATAATAGCAAGCTAATTCCAAAGTTATTCTTTCCTTGTTTTTATTAATTGTAAGACATTTGTCACATTTCTGCCATGTGTCAGGAACTACAAAAGTGGATGCAAAAGTAATTCTGCAGCATATGCTGAAAGAACTTTCGGATATGTAGAGTTGAGACATATGGCACTGTTTTCCAGTATAAATAATCCTCACCAGACCATTTGACTTCACTGGTGAAATTTAAATGTTTAAACAGTAAATGATGAGGTTTAAATATTTGATAATGATGTTGAATATAAACTTCAATAACCACTCTGAGTTTATCAACTATCCTAGCCTCAAGACAAACAGGGTTGCTGAGAAGGTTTTGTTATGAGATGATTCTATACTCCACAGACAATGAGGAATAAAGAAAACTGTATTTGTTTTCTTTGAGAGACTAATTAAAACCTCCCAGTATTTGAATTCCAGGAACTACACTGACTAACATCAAACTCAACAGACCCTTCTACCTCAAACATTTTAAATACAGAGTTTGCTGAAATTCAGAGTTTAAGAACTTATACAACCTCTCACCAATAGGACTTGAGAATGGATTTTACTGCCTGTAACTGTTTGGTTTTCTGAACAAGCAGTCTTTTAACTTTCAGAACAAAACTGAGAGGGGGGTGAATAAGCAAGAAATAGCAGACAAGCTTTAGATATCATCTCCTTATCAAATGACTGTATTCACATAGCATAAATCAGTGCCTCATAAAATCACACTCAAAGGACAGTGGCACACAATCATTGAAGTAAAGCCCATAATCCCCCCTGGTATATGGTATAAAAACCTACTAGAGTCCTATTTGCTGCTGAAAAGAATGGAATCAGTGCTGCCAGTGCAGGTGTATGTACACACACCAAAAGACGGGAAAATGGAATGTCAAGAGGTAATTTCAAAGCTTCTGCAAAGACTATGGCGCTGGGGGGTGGTATGGATAAGTGTGTAACTCAGTAATGGACTCAGCTTACAGCGCATCCCAGAGAGCACAAGAGGAAAAAGCAGGAGAGGGAAGGAGACTGAAATAAATGAGAACACTGACAGTCATCTGAATAGCAATATGAACTTCAGTGGGAGAAAGGTCTTCCACCTGGACAATGGGGAAAGTAGTATCTAGTTTGCTGTTTTAAAGTGCTACTCCCAGATTCTGTGACATCTGTTATATTTCTACAATCATTTAGTGAAGATAGGCACAATTTTGGAAGGTGGTGTCACAGGAGGTAAGGAACAATACATACAGGGACATATCTCCAGCACTATCCTACACTATATTGGCCTTTCTGTTTCTATGGAATTTCTTGCATTCTCAACAGTAGTGCAGTCCTTGATCTTCAAGCTGTGACCTCCTGATCTATGAACAAGAAAATGTGGCTTAAAGGGCAGTGAGAGCAGTGCACGGCTCTGAAGAGCTGGCAAGGAAACAATGTGGAGAAGACTGCACCCCACCAACACACACACACACACACACACACAAAGTGAAAGACAAACATCTCATTATTTTTCCCCAAAATTCTAGAATTAAATTATTCTTAAAAGAGAGGAATAAAACTAGCACAGGTATTAATCAATCAATGCAGTATTTGACAAAGTATGTATGAAGCCAAATTTTAATGAACTCAGGATACATTTAGAAGTTCCTCAGATAAAACAGTCTATGGAATCTATGATAGAGAAGTTGTACATGGCACAACTTCAAAGGGAAGCCTTCAGAATTAAATGAGATAATATCTACACACAGTTTAATACATAAGAAGCTCAGCTTATGAATACTCCCTGCATTGGCAGTGATAACACACGTTAGCAGACCTTAGTGGAAATGATGTCTCAGAGAGTAATGTGATTGGTTTGAGTCTGAGTTCTTCCACTTATTGGCTTTGTGATCTAAAGAATTTTACTGAACTGCCCCAAGGCTCAGTTTCCCCATCTATGGATAATAATATTTACACTGCAAGGCTCTTTAAGGATTAAGGAAATTAAATATGAAAAGCTTTATGTTCTTAACCCATCTCAAGTGCTAAACAAACAACTACTGTAATATTTTATTTTATATTTAAAGGAAAGTATAAATAAGTTTCACTCTGGGGAAGATTTGTACAATTTATGACATAAAAAGGATATTACAATGCCCAGTGCCACAAGACAGCCATGGCTTTCACAGTTGACATAAATATCCACTTCCAACCTTCTACAATTTTTCAAGAGAAGGCAAATGAAAAACAGCATTCATTTTGTGAAAGATTACTTTGAAGCCAATTTCATCAGTATGCTATAATTTCTTAAAAATAACACTTATTTGTGGATAGGTTTCAACCCACCCCATTACATGTATAAAGCAGAATTCTTCAGAAGGTAATTTAGACAGACTTTTCTTGAAGTATTGTTATAAGGAAAATCAACATTCCATGTTCTGTAAGGAAAGTTATTTTCCCTCCTATTGGGTTTTAGCACAAGAAATATATTAAGTATGTTTATAAAGTTATTATCATGCAACAATTGTTCATTAGAGGAAAGGCTATGCTTCCTAATATATGTACATATGTCTCTCCATATCCACAGGGTACCCCTCTAAGTCATTTTTCACTTAACATTCAGAGGTTTGCAAAACAATGGATGACTGGTATTCAGAATACATGATTATACAAAGAGTGTTTGTAAATCAGTTAGGATCTTGTAGAAAAGTTGACAGAAGAACTGAACTGGGATTTCATATAAGAAACACATATGGCCAATAAACATGAAAAAATGCTTACCTTCATTGGTAATCAAAGAAATGCTAATAAAATGGTGGAGACACCATTTTATCCCAAATAAATTGACAAAAATTAAGAAGTTTTACAAAACCAACTACTAAAAAGGACATGGATCAAGAGAATGTGGTATGCAAATTGGCATAGCCACTCTGGAAAACACATCAGTATATGCGCTCAACCACCAGTTTCACTCTCTGAGGAAATGTGCTCAAGCAGACAAATAGTAACACATCCTAAACATTCATATCCACATTGATAGCAATAGCAAAACAAACAATAAGCAAAGCATCACCTGGTATCAACCCAAATAACAAGTGACAGGAAAATAGACAAATAAATTATGGTATATTCCCAAACTGGAATAGTAACAGTAGTAAACATAGATTAAATAGAGCCTCACTGTAATACACACCAACCTTGGTGAATGGTAAAAATAGAGTAATGAGAGAGAAAAAAAGGAAAGTCCTGGAAGACATGCAGTGTTGTATTCAAAAAGTGAACTACCACTTGCCTCTAGAAGGGGAGGCCAGAACACATAGGTAGACACAAGTTACAGGTAATGTTCTCATTCTTCAGTTGGCTGAGGGACTCATGGATCTTCATTATATTATTATGCTTTATAGTTAAAATTCACGTTGTACATATTCCTTCATAAAACTCCAATATTATAGTAAAAGAAAATCCTCAAGAAATCATGATGACAGCTTCCTACATAGGATGTTCTGTTGCTTTCCAGCTGTCTTTGAATGCTGCCTAAAATCCATAACATTACTTTAGAGAATGATACATGATGCAACACCTACAGACTTGAGCCACTGTCATCATTGTCTTCTGAACAATCCACATCTTCCTCCTGCCACACAGCTTCTTAGTCTCTTACCATGCTCCCTTCTGCTTGACATTAACAGATGACGTTCTCTTTCACCAGCCATGCTTTCTGTTGCCGTACTCCTAGCTTTACTTAACTTCTACTCAACTTTTAGATCTCAGCTCAACCATATCTTCCTCAGAGTCATCCTCTCTAACTCACCAAGTCAATTCTCATTAAGTCCTCTTATAACAGCTTGTACATCACCACGTACTTTAGCTGTATATTTATTTATACCAACCTTTCAATTCTCAATGATTTTCATCATTCTCTATTAAATTATAAGTAACATGAGGACAGGAACTGTACCTTTTTTTTTTTTTCATTTTTGGCTGACCACTGACTCCTACACCTAGTCCAAAAGCTACCAAACTAAGTATTCAATAAATATTTTTGACTAAATGTATGAATCAATAATTTTGAATGAGAGATCACTCAATTTATCAACAAAATTTGATGCTGATATATGTTGTATATCATGTCTGATAACTTTGAAAAACATTTGAGATTTATTCAATGTTACTTGCATATTAAATATTTTTAGAACAAGGCTGGGTGCCCTGTATTTTTAGTGTTAATACAAGGCATCCAGCCTTATACTAAAAATATTTAAATCTTTACCATCATATTAAAAATACAAGGTGCCCAGCATTATACTAAAAATACTTAATATGCAAATATTAAAGCATATTATTGGTTCATGCCTATAATCCCAGCATGTTAGGAGGCCAAGGCAGGAGGATTTCTTGAGCCCACGAGTTCAAGACAAGCCTATACAATAGGAAGACCTCTTCTCTACAAAAATTAAAAAAAAAATTAGCCTGGTGTGGTAACACATGCCTGTGGTCCCAGCTACTCTGGAGGGCTAGGCAGGAGGATCACTTGAGCTCAGAAGTTTGCAACTGGTCTAGGAAACATAGCAAGCCTTCATCTCTATTAAAAATAGGAAAATAATCCAGACATGGACACCTGTGGTCCCAGCTACTAGGAGGCTGAGGTGGCAGGATCACTTGAGCCTGGGAAATCAAGGCTACAGTGAGCCATGATTGCACACTGCACTCCAGCCTGGGAGACCCTGTCCAGCCTGGGAGTGGGATTCAGTCTCAAAAAAAAATTTAGCACATAAAACTCATTACCTATGTTCGACTGAAAGAAGGAAATTATGTTGAAATCCAAGAAGCAAAATGTTAGAAAACTTAAAAGTAAAGATGCACAATTTTAATATTCAGCCCAAAGATTGGAAGATAAAATACTAATTAATGATCACAGATGTATCATATTGCAAGAGAACACACTAATATCCCAAAAGTTCAGTCCAGGTTATTCTCCTGTTACAATATGTCTATTGCATAGGGTTTTCATATTTTACTAAAAAACTAAGAAACCACCTTAACGCTGCACATCCTGCAAAGATCTGACTCAGCAACACCATTTCTAATATTATGTGAATATGTCAATTTGAAGAGATACAAATTCACTGTTCTCTTTTTAAACTATTATGTTTGAATGTGTCATAATTTATCACAGAAGATAAAGATAATTCTTTTATCTCATTTTTCCTCATGAAATAAAAAATCATTTCATTTCTTTAGTGTTTATTGCCATATTAAAAATGATATAAATCTAATCTTAATCATTTCTTGCATCTGTTTGTCCAAGAGGCCACATATTTGGCCTAGTTTAATATAAGCAATTATCTGCTCCCATGAGCTTCTAATTGTGTTCTACATGTAAACCATAATTTTCAAAGAATGTTGCAGAGAGAAAACTATTTGACAGTGATTTAGTACTAGTGAAAAATAAAAATCCCTTAAATTTTCATCAACATTTCAAAGCACCAACACAATTATTACTAAAAGAAAATGAGGTCTCAGTTCAAACAAGCTTAGAGATGTCTGAGCTAATTAACGGGGCCAAGTGCCAAATGCTTACCTTAAAAAGGGTCTTTTTATGAAAGGCTTTATTAGACTTATTATGGTCTTATGAACACTATTTTGGAAATCAGTTTGATTCCCTGTGGCATACACCATCTCAGGTATTTCACTACTTTAATGCATTTAGAACTATAACTGAAATCAGGGCACTAAGAAAGTAAACCCTTATTTTTAATAACATGCAAAGCATATTTGCTGGCAAGGAAGCATAGCCGCTTGGTAGTACTGTGGTGCTAGCCTCTGAATTATAAATGTGGATTTTCACAGGTTTGTGAATCACCTATTGAAATTAGCTTCTGGAAGAAACAAGATGAAACATTATCAGGCTGAAAAGAAAGCTTAAAATCTTTAATAAACTTGATTTGAGGTAAACCAGCTTTTTTGAATTAGTGAATTGAAGAGATGAAGAATCATTTCAGTGAACTACAGGTTGTTGATGCTAATCTAATACTCCTAAACTGGGGAAGAATAAGTCAATGAATATCTCTCTTCTCTCTCTCTCTCTCGCTCTCTGTGTGTGTGTGCATGTGTGTGTGTGTGTGTGTGTGTGTGTGTGTGTGTGTCAGTGTGTATATATGCAATAAACACATATATCTATTTTTGTACTCATAGACATTGATGCATATTTGTACAATGAATTAGGTCTTTGAAGTTTGAAGATTCTTCCTTTCTCCTCTGGGTGCTGGCAAGCATAAACGACTGGGTTGCCTCCAAAAAACAAGTGGGCAAGCAGATCTTATTTCTGCTTTATTTCATTGATTCTAGCACACACAGTTTTTCACCCCACATTTTAAAACTTCTGAATTACAGGTCACTTTAAAATAAATGGTGCACTATAGTTTAATTGGCAGCATTTATTTCTTTTTAGAGATACATAAAATTATGGTATGCCTTATTTATGACTGACCATATGCTAGAATTGATGAAATATATTGAATGAAAAAATAAGTATACCTTTTAATCTGGCAACGTATCAAATACTCATTGCTTCACAGTATGTGGCATCACTATTATATTTGTTTTCTAGTTAAAATAAGTAAGATGAAAACATACAGAAATTTAGAGATTTAACCTTTGAATCAAACAGTTTCTTTTCAGTGTTTTCCCTTTTTCATGATACATGTTGTATATGTAGCCCAATTCAACACCATAAGTTTTGACATCACATGCCCCAAGAGGGCTTACATTAAAATTAGCAAGGAAAAATGACAATATTGATAGAGACGAAAGGTATATTTATCTTACAAATCAAGAGTAATGGAAAAGCAAATAAGTAAGAGACACACATTGAACTAATTTATGAAACATGGAAAATATTAAATTTCTCTCTGTTTAAAAAAATGCACCTTGATACCACCTCACACCGGCTGGGATGGTAAAATAAATGATCTGGAGACACAGAGAAAGCTGACATTGTGATCTTAACAATAACACATGTTGTCGAGGATGTGGAGAAATTGGGACTCTCATACACTGCTAATGGGAATATAAAATGGGGCAGCCACCTTGGCAGTTCCAAAAAATTAAACGCCAAGTTACTATACATCCCAGCAATTCCACTCTTCAGTATTTACCCTAGAGAAATTAAAACAGAGGTCCACACTAAAACTTGTACAGAAATGTTCATTGCAGCATGATCCATAATAGCAGAGACAATCCAAAGAACCATCAAATGATGACTGGATAAACACAATGTGGTACATGCACACAATAGAATATTATTTGACAACAAAAAGGAACTGAAGTGCTGAGACCTACTAGAACATGTATGAGCCTTTAAAACATTATAAGTGAAAGGAGGCAGTCACAAAAGACTACATATTGTATGATTCCATTTATATAAAATGTCCAGAAGAGGCAAAATCATAGAGACAAAAAAATAGATTAGACAGCAACAAATAGCCAAGGGCTGGGGCTGGAGAGAATAGAGAGTGACTGCTAAGAGGCATGGGATTTCTCTTAAGGGTGATGAAAATGTTCTAAAATTAAACAGTGACATTGGTTGTAAATCTGTAAATATACCAAAAAACATTAAATTATACACTTTTGTAGGATGAATTATACAGTATATGAGTATCCCAATAAAGCTGTTACCAAAATATAAAATAAATCCATTAGATTGGTTACGGAAAATCACTCCTTAAGTGATTTTAAAGTACATCTCTTAGGGAAAATCATGTCAGTTCTGTCCAAGTTTTTGCTAAGCAGCTGAGCTGCTATTTGCCATAAAGTTCTTGCATTTAACTGCATCTGTGCAACAGATATATTATTATGGCACATGTTTTGAATGTTACATCTGTTAGTAAAATGTAGAGAGGCTCAAACTGCTAATTAAGTATAAAATTATATATGTCAATTAGGAGCCAATTTCTTGTTAAAATTGTCTAATGTTTAGGGCACAATAAATCAAGCTAGTATCTGGAACTGTTTGAGTCCTGACCTGCGTGGGAAGGAGGTCCAGTGCACTGAATTTAAGCTAGACAGTTTCCATGGATACCTCACACTACTTGAGGTGTAGAAACTCAAAATTATAAACAACTTCATGGAAATTATGCTTCACAAAATATATTACTTTAAAAATGATCTCATCTTCCTAAAAAAAGATCTCGGAATTTATTTTGTTAACAAGTAGATAAGGGTTTTTTGTTTGTTTGTTTGTTTTGGTGGGTGGGGGCAGGGAGAGAAGGGAAACAAATTTAAAAAAAAATAGTTTTTAAGTTTCTTTGTAATTCATATAGGAGGAAGAGACATTCATACTGTTGCTCTCATCATTAGGTTTACAGCAAACCTCAAGAGTTTAAAGACAGTTTGTTTTTACAGGAACTAACTGTATTGAATTATGCCAGCTGAGTTTAATTAATCTAGCCACTGCATACTAAGATGCTAGTCTTTCCAAATAAACATACACTATAATTACAACCAGGCTACTCCACCCATTATCCTTTACTGATTCCCATGAAATAAGACTACACATCTTCCAGATGTGACAGAAAAGCCATAATGGTATTTGCCAACCATTTCAGAATTATACAAAATAAAGGATAAGAACACATGTAACCTCCATAAGAAAAGAAGGTGTTTCCCACAAGACTTTGTTGACAAGACCTGACCACACACCTGTTTATTTACAGCTTTAGTGGGCTAGAGAAGAAGTGAGAAGATCACAATGTCAGGTTTTTCCATGTCCCCAGATCACTTCCACTGGTAAGCAATCAGGTCCCAGAACTTCAAAGACAATCAGCATGCACAGTAATGCTGTCATTTTCTTTGGACCACCTATTCTAGTCATTACAGGAGGACCCGCAGAAGTAACGTAAAGAACACAAATTGTTTTAATAATGGAGACAAATGAATTAGTAAATTTGAATAGAATTAAACTAATATTTGATTGTGTATCAGGACAACTTCACAAATGTCATCTTATTTGGTGCTCACAGGAAACTAACACCTAGCTTACCAGCAAGAGGCAACTGCATTATTTGCTCTTCCAAAATATTTTTGAGGAGTGTACATTTGTTTTAATTTAAAGCAAAATAAAAACAGCTTTTTGAAAAATTATAAAATGTTCACTAGACATGTTGAGGGCAGAAGTTGATAGCAAAAGGTCACAAAAAGAACTGTGCCAATAAATATACCTATATTAAGTAGATCTCTGCTCTATGCATGTTCTATGCTATTGCCAACTCTCTTCCCCTATTTCAAATTCAATATCATCTTGACTTGCCCAAATTCTGTGTTCTTAGTCTCTTTTTTTCGGAGATATAACCAATCATTTCCTTGCAATCCTTCTTGCTTCTTCCAGGTGTCTAATTGTTCAAAGGTAGGAGAGTGCTCCACAAGCATCACCCAGTCAGTGGTATAGGAGCACCTTTCACACCTGTGTTTGTTCCACTGCTCCCAGGGCCTTTACCACCAAATCCTCCTTCCTCTTCTGATCTGTTTAAATGTCACTGTCTTCGAGACGCTGTTTCTGATACCCCTTCCCTAGCCCAGCTTGTGTCCTCTGGGTACACACTCATACTACATACTCATACAGCACTCTGGACTTCTCTTTCAGAGTAAATTTAAAACAGAAATTAATTAATCCCTGTCCAACTATTTGGTTGGCATATGATTTTCTCACTAAACGCCAAGAGGGTAGAGTGATTTGTTCATCAATGGCTTTCCAGAGCTGAGCAGACATTCCATAACTTTTTTTAAAGTATTTACTGTCTTATTCATTTTTTTCTATATCTAAGTACCTCTGCATTCTCTCATTTCCATGATTTCCTAACAGATTTTTATCATAGAATTCATATTCTTGCTTTTCAAAATCACCTAAAAAGTCATACTATGACTTTAACATTCTTTATCCTATTCTGACCTCTGATGAATAGAAAGTAGTTACTCTCAGCATATGTTGGACCAATGTGTAAACGTGTGTGGGGTTGTGTTTGGGACATGAGCTGGAGGCTGGTAGAATATTGCTACACATCAAGGCTCGATGTCTAAGCCATCTCTGTCCACCATTTGCACCCTCAGGCTCCAGCAGTTTCTTTAGTCTTGTCTTCCTCAACGCCTTTCCACACAGTTTTAACATTCCTGACTCTAAAATTTCCTTCTCTGCAACATCTGTCATCCTAAACAACCTCCCAGAACCTTTCTGCCTCATCTACTCTTCATCTCATTTCAATCCTCCATCAAAAACATATTTTGCTCTTGCTTTACCTCTGTGAAAGGAAAATAAATCTCAGGACCTCAAAATGACTAAGCCAAAGGGAAAGTCAAGCTGGGAACTGTGTCAGACAAACTTGCCTCCCATCTTATTCCTAGATAAGATAGCTACAAAGACTTAAAAAAAAAAAAAAAAAAGCTGCATACTTCCCTCACAATTTGCCCACAAGGAAATTCCTGTGGATCTCCAGATCTTTACCCTAAAACTATTCTGTTGAGTTTCACCCTGGCAACATAAATTGATAGCTTATCTTCACAGGTATGGGACAAAGAGCAGAACTCAAAGTCATCTCTCCGTTCATCTGAGATAAATGCATATCTGATTGCTTCCTCTGCCCTACTGCTTATGTAAAAATGTAGATTCACCCATCCAGACTAAGGCATAATGACTATTTCTCTAAACACACCCCGACATGTAAATTGTATATTGAGTGAGAGCCTAATCAAAGACTCAAAAGAATGCAATCTTTTGTCTCTTATCTACCTATAACCTGGAAGCCCCAGCTTGGAGTGGTCCCACCTTTCCAGACCTAGTCAGAGTACATCTTGCACATGCTGATTGATGTCTCATGTCTCCCTACAATGTATAAAAGCAAGCTGTGCCCTGACCACCTTGGGTACATGTCATCAGGACCTCCTGACGCTGTGCCATGGGTGTGTTCTTAACCTTGGCAAAATAAACTTTTTACATTGACAGAGACCTGCCTCAGATACTTTTGGGTTATACCTCTTAGCGGACAGGGAAGAAAAACAATTTTTAACTCTAAAGCATATGAGCAGACACTTTACTGTAAGACACTCTGCAGTTATCATTGTGAGACAGAATGCTGCCTGTATACCCAGGAGATTTCACAGATTTACGAAAGCCATTTTCATCCTGCATTTTCAAAGCCCTTGCTTAAATCAGAATTAAGATTCATTATGCTATTGCCATGATACTACATTTCAACCCTGTGAAAAAAGGATATTAATTTTCTTTTTATCTTGGAAAATGTAAAAAGTTTTATAAAGGTCCATTGTCAAAGATACCATCAGGTATCCTCGCCCTATGAATCTGTAGTCACCAACAGAAGGGAGTGAAAGACAGACCCACTAGTTTACTGCTAAAAGAAGCCAAGTGTCAAAGGACAGCTGGCTGCTCACCAAATCCTCTCCCTTTTCTTCTGGGCACACAAGAAGACTACATTTCTTAGTCTTCCATCCAGCTAGGTGGGGTCATGCAGCTGAGTCTAAGCAAACAGAAGGTAAACAGAAGTGCCATGGAAATGGCCCTTGGGGGAATCCGTGTCCCTTCCTCTGCTGTAGCTTCATGCAGAAAAGCAAAGTGACCTCAGGACAGTCTGAGCCCATGACAGAAGGAACCTAGGGCACTGAACTGCCAGGGAAGCCGGCTCACAGAAATGCTGCCTTACTTAGAAGCACTCACATTGGAATTTTAAATTTTGCTATACAACTTAAGTGAACTTTTGTTATACTAAGCCACAGAGAATTTCAGGTTTAATTGTTTCATTAGCTAGTTTTACATTAAATAATACAGGCCAGTTTGGGTTACTCTGAATGTGCAATTACTTTCTGCCCTGGACAGCTCCAGCAGTGACTCTTCCTACAATACTCTGTTCAGAGCGCTTTCTCTCTCTCTCTCTCTCTCTCTCTCTCTCTCTCTCTCTCTCTCTCTCTCTCACACACACACACACACACACACACACACACAGAGGCAGCCCTATCTTTTCTTTCCCCCCATGGTAGTCCCTGAACAAAAGTCTCATACATAAAAGCTACGCAGAAGAAAAATCAACTGACTTCAGGCCACATGTATGTCATCAACTATTTCAAAATGATCTCTAACGTCCATTTGCTGTGTTTCCACCAAACTTGTCATTTGCCCACTTCCACTTGTCCCAAGTTTGAACTTCTGAATATATTTCCCTTTCACAACGATGGCTGAAGGATTAATAAGCCCTCTTAGAAATCTCTCAATTAAATATGTATCTTAAGAACAATGTGATTCTTATAAACCATAGGATGCATAATTTTGGTCTTATTTTTTAATATTTTATCAGTTATGGAATAAGAGTGAGCTAAATTCCTTGGTGTAATCAGTTCTTTTGTTAAAAGCTTCCAATTAACTACAATTTTTTTTAAAAAAAGAGAAAAAGCTTAAAAAGATGGAGGGAAAAGAAGAAAGAGTAAATGAATTGATGGATAGTATTAGCTGGGATTTGTATCAATTTATGTTTGATATGCAAAAACAAAGTGATTACAGCATTGTTGTTTCCTTTAATGAAGTCCTGAAAATGATTTACTGGAGTATTTACTGCAGTCATGATGTTTCTAGGCTTGAAAGAAACCCATACAAAAAGATATTCTGCTGTACCAGATCAATTGAGTTCCAGCCTGGCAAGAAGTGACGATAATTATTGGAAAGTAAATTGTTATGTTTTTGTCTGACTGCCTGTTGCCTTGGCACGTGCTATTTCCAACTCTGTCTGGAAATAATAGTACATCGAGCCATCTTGGGTGACTTACATAACCCACTACTATCATTTGAAAACTGTCAGCTCCAGTAACTTGCTACCGTTTGTACTGTTTCACTATTGGTACACTGATTTCATTTCATTTATTTTATGCCTGTTGCCAAGAACTGTATGTTAAAAGGAAAATTAAGTATAAAGCTTCACCTTTAATCTTAATTCACACCATTTTCAATTTGGTTACTCAGAAAAATCAAACATAAATAAGATTTAATGAACAGCTGACTATAAAACAGCTCTTATTTTACCAATTAAAACTTGCACTGTAGCTATGATTAATTATTCAGGCCAAACACAATTATTTCTACTGTCTGGAATTATAACAAAAGACAAATCAGCCTTCAATCAGAATAGTATCTACGTATTTTCTCATTAGTTAAAAGTAAGATGATGGAAAATTATTCTCCTAAACTCCAGGCAGTTTAACAAATACACAAAGTAATTTCTACCTCAGTAACAAAATACCAACAAAACAGTGAAAAAAGGGGCCACAAGATCTTACTCAGATTGAACCAGTTTGCCCCAGTATCAGCAAAATAGCAAGAAAAAAGAATATATAAATTAAAAGATACAAGGAGAAAATAGGAGCTTTGCATCATTTATCATAATTTTCTTGGAATGTTCAAATATTAACACCAAATTCTAATATGAAAACTTTTCTTTAAAATAAGTGAAAGGCAAGAAAGAGAAAAGCTGTATGTCTTTCATTTTCTGCAGTGATTTTCTGCGGGAAGTGTGAACATTATTTTACTTCCACATTTGAACAGCACCTGCTGTAATTATTGTATTGCCTGTGTAAACCATCAAAGCCTTGATATTAAACTGCTATTCCTTAAGGCCCATACTGACTTCCAGTACGTGCTTGGCTAATTAATTCAGTATCATAATTCTATGGAAATCAACAAAAAGGAGGAGAAGAAAATAAAAGCCTTCCATTTTCAGGAAAAGGAAGAGACAGGCATGATCCACAAACTATAGAAGACATATAAGGGCTTCCCATATTAGCAGCCATCAGGCAGAAGCCAAGGTGCAGAAAGCACAGGGAAGCACTGAGAGTGGCCATGTGGCCCAGCTGCAGCCCCAAGAAGTAAAGGCAAAAATCTATCTCCTGAAGTGAAGGAGCCCACCAAGAAACACCAAAGCTACAGTTCATATTTGTATCCATAGAAGTCAGAATTAGGGGGAGAAAAGGCAATGTCAGAAATGCAGAGGGGCCAGGTGTGGTGGCTCATGCCTGTAATCCCAGCACTTTGGGAGGCTGAGGCAAGCAGATTCCTTGAGCCCGGCAGTTCAAGACTAGCCTGTGCAACACAGAAAAATTCCATCTCTACAACAACAACAACAACAATCTGGGTGTGGCGTCATGAGCATATAGTCCCAGGTATTTAGGAGGCAGAGGTAAAAGGATTGCTTGAGCCCAGGAGGCAGAGGTTGCAGTGAGCCATGATTGCACCACTGAACTCCAGCCTGGGTGACTGAATGAGACCCTGTCTCAAAAAAAAAAAAAAAAAATATCAGGGGAAGGGGAGGAATATGGAGGGGAGGGGAGGATGGAGGAACTACTGTTATGAAAGATACTATCAGAGTAGCCATATTTGTAGGATGTGTTCCAGCTTTGTGACAGCAGAAAAGACAAGCGCTTTGGAGTCTTCATATCAACTGAAAGAATATATATATATAAGGGAAATAAAGGGGAAGGGAAAGGTGGGATTTTGCAAGAGCAAAGCTTATCCATAAATAGCACTCATGGATTATACAAATTAAAATCATTATAAAAATGTTTTGACATTTAATCTTTAACATGATGATGAAATCACTTCTATAAAGGAATACTGCATAGCAAAAAGATAAGAAATCCAGGAAGCAACTGTGGAAAAAACAGTAGAAGATGAAAATTTTAAAACTATTTCTTCAGAAATCAACAAATAATTGGAAGGGACACAAATAACCTCGACACTATAGCAAACAAAGGGAGGCAGTGGATAGATAGGAGAAAAAAATAAAATGGGTATTTTAAAATCTCTTCAAAACTTAAAAGAGGACACAAAAGAAAAAAGACAGTGAATGGGAGACTCAGCATACGTATAATTGGAGATCTGAAGAAGGAAACGAAAGAAATGGAAGTTAACAAATAGTTTTAAAATACATAATAGAATTATCTTAAATGTAAAAATATTTGAAGAGTATAACATTGATGACAAATAAGAAAACTAGGAACTAGTTTTTTTAAACTTCGAAAGATACCTTACATCTAGAAAATAAACTCTCCTTAAACAACTTTAAGGAGAGAGAAATTCAAAAGAGAATTTCTAAAAAACAACGATCATGAAAACACTACATATAGGAAGATGGTATGGGATGCAGCTAAAGTAGTGCTAACAGCAAAAGAAATTATCAACCGAGTAAACAAACAACCTGCAGAATGGGAGAAAATATTTGCAAACTATGCATCCAATGAAGGTCTAATATCTAGAATCTATAAAGACTTTCAACAAAATTAACAAGCAAAAAGCAAACAACCCCATTACATATGGGCAAAGGTCACAGACAGACACTTTTTAAAAGGAGACATACCTGTGGCCAACAAGCATATGAACAAACACTCAACGTTACTAATCACTAAAGAGATGCAAATCAAAACCATAATGAGATAACATCTTACACCAGTCAGAAAGGCTATTATTAAAAAGTCAAAAACTAACAGATGCTGGCTGGATGCGGTAGCTCACACCTGTAATCCTAGCACTTTGGAAGGCCGAGCCAGGTGGTTTACCTGAGGTCAGGAGTTCAAGACCAGCATGGCCAACATGGTGAAACCCCATCTCTACTAAAAATACAAAAATTAGCCAGACATGATGGCATATGCCTGTAATCCCAGCTACTCAGGAGGTTGAGGCAGGAGAACTGCTAGAACCCAGGAGGCAGAGAATACAGTGAGCCAAAATCATGCCACTGCACTCCAGCCTGGGCAACAGAGCGAGACTCTATCAAACAAAGCAAAACAAAAACTAACAGATGCTGAAGAGATTGCAGAGAAAAGAAAACACTTATATACCGTTGTGGGGAATGTAAAGTATTTCAGCCACTGTGGAAAGCAGTTTGGAGATTTCTCAAAGAACTTAGAACTACCATTTGACCCAGCAATCCCATTACTGGGTATATACCCAAAGGAATATAAATTATTCTAATATAAAGTCACATATACATGATGTTCATCACAACATCATTCACAATTGCACAGACATGGAATCAACCGAAATACCCATCAACAATGGAATGGATAAAGAAAATGTGCTACATATATACCATGGAAATACTACACAGTCCTAAAAAAAGAATGAGATCATGTCCTTTGCAGCAACAGGGATGGAGATGGAAGTCATTATCCTAAGCAAACTAACACAGAAACAGAAAACCAAATATCCTATGTTCTCACTTATAAATAGAAGCTAAACACTGAGTACATATGAACACAAAGAATGGAGTAATAGATACCAGGCCCTACTTAAAGGTGGAGGGTGGAAGAAAAGTGAGGATCAAAAAACTAGCTATTGGGGAACTACGCTTATTACCAAGGTGACAAAAATAATCTATACATCAAACACCTGCAACATGCAATTTATCTACATAACAAACACATGTACTCCTGAACCTGAAATAAAAGTTGTTGGGGAGGGGGGTGGGAATAAATACAAATAAAAAATAAAGTAGTGCTAAGAGAAAAATCTGTATCCTTGAAACATCCATAGAAACAAAAAGATATGTCATATCCCTAAATAAAAAATAGCAAAAATTAAAACCAACTTATTAAGTATAGAAGCATGATATAATGAGGTTGAAAAGAAATATAAATAGCACTAATAAATACATTTTTTACAAACTTGCTTTTTGAGAAAATTAGCCAGCAGAAACCCTAGTAAAGAAAGAAGAAAGGACTAAAATGCCAAGTAAAACTTGAAAGAAGGAAATAAGTAAAGAAACAGAAAAAAATTAAATGATCATAAGATTTTCTATAATCAACAAATTTTTTCAACTAAATGTTAAATTTTTTGAAAGCCTACATAAAATGAATAATTTTTGAGAAAAATAAAATTTATCAAAATTGAACCCAAATGCGACAGAAAATCTAATGGGACCATTTTCGCATAATAAATAAAGGAAATTGTCAAAGAGCAAACAACCCAAAAAGCTCTAAGCCCAGATAGTTTCACAGGGAACTTCTACCAAAGAGGAGATCAATCCAGCACTTTTTAACTGTTTCAGAGCAGAAGAAAATAAGAAAAACTTCCCAATTCTTCCTATGAAGCAAATAAAAACCTGACAAATAGTGATCAGCAATAAAAAAATACATACAATATTTTTACAAATAGCATTGTGTACAAACACACGTGTGTGTGTGTGTGTTAGTGAATTCCATGACACAGTGGAATTTGTTCCAGGAATGCAAAGATGGCTCAATATAAGAAATATTAGAAAATCGCCTGACAAAACAGGAAGTTTATAGAAATATAGTACTTACATAAAATATCAAAAAAGTCCTATGATTATGCTGTCTAGATACTGAAAAGTCATTTGACAAAATTTAATTTCCGATGTTAAAAATAAGTATAATAAATACATGCTTTTAACAAAATAAAATATATTTATCTCGTCCCAAAAGCCAGCAACACACTTAATGGGAAATATTAAAGGTATTCTCAGGAAGGCCAGAGAGAGACAAAGATGTTCATTAACATTAATATTTAACATCTGATAGATGTACAAGCCAAAACAATTAGCAGAGAGAAATGATTTAGAGACAAAATATTTGGACACCATCAATATTTGGAGATGATATCATTTTGTCCTGTGAACACCAAAGACAATAAAATGAAAAACTACTGAAAACAGTAAGATAATTTATTAAGGTAATAAGGTTTAAAGCATGAAGAGGTTCTCTATGAACTAATATGGCAAAATCAACGAGATATATTAAGTAAAAAGAGCAAGGTGTGACACAGTAGTGTGATAAGTGATACAGAAACAAACAAATATATTGTATTTGCTTGTATATGCATAAAGGAACTGAAAAGATACGTAAGAAACCAATAATTGTGATTATCTAGGCAGCAGGTAGGTGGGATAATGGGAACATGGTCAAGGGCCATGATGGTGGAGGAGAAACGATTCTTGTTACCTTTTGGTACCATGCAGTATATTTCCTATTCAAAAATTAAATGTAAAATAGTTTTTAATTGAGATAGTTTTCTTAAAGTTCTCAGAGAAACATACCAGTTATTGAGCTGTTGCCACTCAGCTCCCAACTGGCCCTTGTGATTTGGGGATAAAATTTTATGGATCACATTTCTGCTTTTGCTGGCTAGATACAGGATAGGCTCTGCCAATAGGAAGTATGAGAGGAAGATTGCATGCAACCTGGGAGGAAGAAGAGACTCCAGGAAGGAAGAAGAGACTTATTCCTCTTTTCTGCTTCCTCTGGGCTTCCTGTTGACTTCCTGTTTTTGCTTCCTGTTCCAGTGTCATTTCAACCATACTTTATTCTGGCAAGGGTGGATCCTGCTCAAAGCCACAAGTAACCCAGTGTGCAGTTTTTCTAACATACCTTTCCCCTAGAAACAGCTGCTCCTTGCCTTTGCCAGTGGTCCCCAAGGTGTGAGTTCCAGTCACATGGGACCCCTCATCTACATTTGAAGTTTTAGGAATGCCAATTACTTTTCTTTGTTCCTGATGTAGGGGTGATATCTGCTTCATGAAATTGTTATCTTTGTGACACTTTAGTATTTTTTAGTCTTTTGTTTCTTCATTCCTAGCTATCAATTTTTCATATTAAAGTTTTTGTTAAAATAATTTGTGGATTTTTTCTGTCTTCTAATTCAAACCTGATTGATAGACCAATCGTGCAAATCTTTCTCTTTATTTATTTATTTAGAGACAGAGTCTTGCTCTGTCAGCCAGGCTGGAGTGCAGTGGCATGATCTTGGCTCACTGCAACCTCCCTTTCCTGGGTTCAAGCAATTCTTCTGCCTCAGCCTCCTGGATAGCTGTGATTACAAGTGCACACCACCACGCCTGGCTAATTTTTGTATTTTTAGTAGAGATGGAGTTTTTACCATGTTGGTCAGGCTGGTTGCGAATTTCTGACCTCAGGTAATCTGCCTGCCTCAGCCTCCCAAAGTGCTGGGATTACAGGCATGAACCACCGTGCTGGCCTTTTCTCTTTATTTTTTAAGCACATACTATATCTATATATGAATTTGACTAATTAGATATTTATAGGGTGTGGATCTTCTATAGGCTGATATAACTTTGAAAATTTACAGCAGAACAAGTCAGGAATCAGTTTATGTAAGGAATATAACATGTTCGTTTTTAGAGTATCTGGATAAATTATTTCCTGAACTAAACATAACATTAAAGTAGCAATATGAGTCATTGTGAAAGAAAGTACATTAAAGCTTCAGATTTTGCCCCTAAGTAGCTTCCTTTCTATGTTATAAATACTCAAATAGAAACTCCAGTTAGCCAACCTATATAATGCTGATTTAATTTATTTTATTATCTGAAGATATTTTTGGGGAAGTGGTGCATTTTCAATAGTTATGCAAAACTGGCATTAATATTTAGTTCATTTGCAAAGAAAAGTTTACTCATAACTGAGGTTCAGAAAACGATGATACTTTATTATTTATTTTTTAAATGTAACTCATGAAAAAATAATTTATATTAATTATGTAATATAAATACTAAAATTTAAGATAAAAATACCTTAATAGTTGTCAATCATATACTTGGTAATGCACCATGACAGCTGAACCATTAATTATGCATTTCTAAAAAATACATGTTCTGCAAAGTTGCATGTACCCTGTTATTAACTGTCAACATTTTTCAGATTCATTATACGCAGTCGGGGGCCCCTCTGGAGTCTTTCCAAAGCTTGAGCCAGGTTGCTTTGGTCATGAAGCATGTAGGTTCACAGATTTAATTTGGCCTTCCAAACACTTTCCTTTAAAACAAATATTTGTGGTACAAAACAAGATGATCTTCGTAAAAAGAGTGGGAGGGAGGAATGAAGAAAGGAGAGATGCTCAGGGAGTCCCATCTCCAACAGTGATGGATCACATCTCACCTTTTAAAGATGCAGGCAGGAAAGGAAACAACAACAACAACAAAGCCAGACTCAGTTATGGCAGGGTAAGGGATTAGCTAGTCCCTGTTTATTATTTTGCCAAGATGCAGCAGTGAGTTACATTCCCTGATGATAATGAGCTACCCTCCATCACCAACTCATTAAACCAACTCTGAATTCGCTAATTAACAAAGTTACTCCAGCCACCATCAATTTAAGACCTGGAGGCTAGCCTTTACACAGCAGATGCCATTTACTGAATTACATTTCCCACTATATTCTTTTGACTATTACAAAATCCTACCGTGTCAGACACAGAATATTTTATATCTATTCTAGCAAGATATATTTTCTATTAAAGTTTTACTAAGAACCACAAAGAATAAACTATGTTTTTACAATTTGATTTGAATAAACAGGATGAACACTATATAGTATGAATATTAGAAACTTCAGTTAACCAACCAGTACAATGCTGATTTAATTACCTGAAGAATTTTTTAGATATTATATAGTATTCATCCTGTTTATTTATTTATATAAACACACACATCAGAAGTACAGCATAGAGATGTTCTAATGCTATCTCTGTAGCTCAGACTATTAGACATGAAGTAGCCACCAATCCTGATCTTACATCACAATCACCTGGGAAGTTATTTTAAAACTATGTATTCCCAGGCTTATGCTGTAGACATATCAAATCAGGATTTCCTTGAAATATGGTCCAACGTGGCCCAGTTTGTGGGTCAGTATTTGGGGACAATTAATATAGTGAAAGAAAATATTTAAGATCTGCTTTGGACCCCCTATCCAGTCACCTCTGAGCAGTGTGACCCCAAGAAGTTCATTATGCTTCTTGATGCTTACATTTTCCCTTTGGTTAAATGGAATAACACCTACTACAGATAGTTATGAAAGTTAAATCAATGGGAAAGTACATGTGCAAGTTAAATCTCACATATCATTTAGACAATCTATTAAATTAAAAAATTTTAAAATTCTGGGTTTTAGTATATATTAGAAAATAATCTACTAACATTAAAATCAGGATATGAGAATTTACCTTAAGCAAATTTTTAAGAAGATTTTTCAAATAATAGGAGAAAAAAAGCCTTACTTCCACAGGGAAAA
This sequence comes from Cebus imitator, assembly GCF_001604975.1. NCBI lineage: Eukaryota > Metazoa > Chordata > Mammalia > Primates > Cebidae > Cebus > Cebus imitator. Next base: position 999,215 of record NW_016107682.1, read on the forward strand.
AAAAACCCACAACAACACCCGTTTTGCTACAGTTCAAGACTGTTTTACCTAAAATCACAAAAGAATTGTACACCTAATCCCTGTTGATATAACAAAATGGAAGCATTCTGCAAAACATTTCAATGCCTCGGGTTTCAACTCAGTGTCTGAACAATTCTAATGAGCATTCATCTCGCCAGGGCTTTTGGTTAAAAACTTAAATCCTATTTGAAGCAAAACAGAGGTAGAGGGAGCTGGGATAGTCAAATCACATCATTGATTTTGGTTGTTTCCCAGAGGCTCTTAAGCTTTTAGTATGATAACAACCCTCAACTTCTTTCCCAAGCCTCAATTTCTCAACTTCTATTACCTTCCTTCTTTCATCCCAGATAACTTTTTATAAAAAGATATCTAGAAGTCTCAACAAAACAATATAGGGTTAATTTCCAACTGTTCCTTAAATTGATCACCTATAATCTCACAAAAAATTAATTTGCTAAATAGTAAAAGGTCATTTGAGCTCACAGTTTAGTTTTAATTTAATTGAACTCACAATTTAACACTTTTTCTCACTAATATTCCTACTGTCCACCAAATTATCACTGTATCAATGTGTTTATTCTTACTCATAGGTAATTGCATTGAAAAAATAAAATATTGGCAGCCTTTTAAGCAGATTCTCAAAAACAATGACAAATCTATTTTTTTCTTTTTTTAAAAAAAAGCCTACTGCTAACTATGTATAAGAAAACATTTTTCTCTAGTTGTGAGGGTTGATACTCCCACCCCCACATTATTTATCCAGGTTATATAATGCTTAAATTCAGCTCTTCAGGGGCATGATGATGTATGCATAATGCAAATATTCTTGCTAGAATTATAATGGCAATTTATCAATTTATGTGCAGCTAATCAACCCATTTGCTTTCTAGTGTGGGGCAGTAAAAGCTTATCTCATGCAGACTCACGGATTGTTCAAAGCAATCTAATTGAATTTCAGGGCCAAGAGCATTGCACAACACGTGATGCATCTCCAGTGGAGCACAGTGCCAGACACTGCAGGCGTTACATAATCACATGCTGTTGTTGGCAGAGCTGCCTCAGTGGCTTGGCAGTCTGTGTCTCCTCCAATCATGCCCCGCAGCTTTAATCTGCATGGAGTGTTCACATGTACTGTCACATGTTTTGGGACTTTCATAGCAGCAAATAAAACAGGGACCATTTCCCTACTGGTAGAAACAGTTCATTAAAACCAGTCACACAGCACACAAGATTATAACAGGATAGAAGGCATATGTAACACAGATGCTTCTAAGCAAGCAGCAGAGAAAGCAAATTTCAAATACTCAATTTTTCAAATGAATAAAGCTATCTAATAGTATCCCTGTCATTTCAAATGAATTTTCAAATTGGGGAGGTGTGAGAATAATATATTTTAGATACTACATAGAGGATAACCAATTGACAGATATGAGCTAGATATTTCTGAACATGAGCCACAGACAGTACATTCTAAACCTCATATACTCATCATTTTGCTTGCAGGGATTAGTCAAGAAATAGCACAACTATGAAATATTAAATACATCTGTTTTTTAAGTAATGTCATTTGATTTATAAATATTGAACCATTTTATATATATATATATATATATATATATATATATATATACCCTTGCCTTATCATTTACTGCTAATGTTTTTGCCCAAATGTAAGCATATCTCTAAAATTGGTAATGAAATACAATACATGATAAACAAATTCCTACCCATATTTTGTTTTTAAATTTTTTAAAAACAGGCCTATGTACAAGATCTTGAACTCAGGTGCATGGCAATGTCTGCAGATTTTTTCAAAAACAAAATAGATTGGTTTAATCTATACAAGGGCTGAAAAAAAAGTCAATAAACTATATATTTTCTGATTCCATTACTTATTTATGTCTCCACCAACTACTAAAATATTATCAAAATAAATAGTGTAATACTACAGTAGTTAAAATTAAGCAGGTTATAAGTTGTATAAAAATATCACTAAGACAATTTTAAACAAAATGTGACTGACACTATAACTAAATTTAGAAAAATTTTGCTTTGATGACTCAAAAATTATTTATAATTATAAAGTAAGAACTCAAAATACAGATGGAATAAAAATAAAACGTTTATTTTATATAATTTAAAACTTTAAACCTGAGAAATGAGTAGGATAAGTCATTGGTGAGAGGGTGACACCTACTGATAAATTGTGATATTGCAGCCCAGCTCTATAGGCTGCCCATTCACCATCTCAAGGAAGAAGTAGGATAAAGAAATTTCCAAAGATTTTACTGTAAAATACGGACATCACTACCATGAGGAGAGTGTGGGCATGGAAGACAGGCGATGTCAAAGTGGAGATACTCTAATATCCCTGCCAACTTTTCTGTTGCTAAAGTTTCCCAAAGTTCAGGTCTTCATGTCTTTCATTCTGTAACAACTTCCTTTGAGTACTTTTAGTAAGGAATTTATGACAGACATATAAAGTCCATCCTTTTTTTTTTTCTGAGAGACAGAGTCTCACTCTGTCATCAGGTGCCAGGCTGGAGTGCAGTGGTGCTATCTCCGCTCACTGCAACCTACGCCTCCCGGGTTCAAGCAATTCTCCTGCCTCAGCCTCCCGAGTAGCTGAGACTACAGGCACACTCCACCACACCCAGCTAATTTTTGTCTTTTTAGTAGAGATGGGGTTTCACCATGTTTGCCAGGATGGTCTTGATCTCTTGACCTCATGATCCACCCGCCTTGGGCTCCCAAAGTGCTGGGATTATGGGTGTGAGCCACTGTACCTGGCAAGTCCATCCTTTTTAAATGAAACAGACTAAGAAACACGTTTCAGAAGCTCTCACCTGGACAGCTACAATTATTTTCTAATGGCACCCCTACCTACAGCATTTGTAACCAATAATACCACAGCGGGATTAATCTTATAAAGTCACTCCTTGATCAAAAATATTTTCTCAGTAACTTCAAGTTGACTGTAAGGTGAATTCTGTCCATACAGCTTTGACTTTAAGACCCTCTTTATACATTTGTTTTTATTCTCCAAATTCATATATCAATACTATTGAAACAAAACTTTACACCATATAAATAGAATTGCTCTCAATAAGAACAGTACTCTAGATGATTTGTTTGCAAACCATATCCCGAACAAAATGTATTTCACATACCCTTTTTCTCCCTACTATGCCCTGTTTCTGATGTTGTTTGGTATTTAATCTTTTCTCTCTTCAACCTTGGGCTCACCCTATCAGACCTACTGCTCAATATGATACTTCTCCTGTTTCCTTCTTTGAACGCAATTTATATCTACCCATTAGACTGTCTCATTTTTAGCCACTATAACTCAACCCCAGGCCCCAACCTCCAATCCAAGATACCACTGCCAGCATTCCTGCTAGGCTCCTCCAGTCCTTTGAGCAGGACTCACATATTGCTCACTACAATACTATGCACACTCTGTCTCCAGCTCTTTGCTCACACTCTCACCCAGACAAGAATGCCCCCTTTCTTTCTCCTCTGCTTATATCAGCTGCACTATGTATTCATTTTACAAATGTTTATTGGGTAGTCCAAGACACTGTGATATGCACTGCAGCTAGAGCAATAAAAAATGTCCTTACACTCATGGAAATAACAAAAATGAAATATGTGCATTTTCTGAAATTTGATATAAAAATAAATAAGAAGTTGTAATAGAGAAGAACTGGGGGAAGTTATTTTAGATAGAGTTGTCAAGAAAGGCATCTGAGCAGAGAAATTGACATTAGAACTGAGATCTGAAAAATATAAAAGGAGTCAGGCACACGAATAGCCAAGGGAATGGCATTCCAGGCAGAAGGAATAGCAAATGCAAAACCTCTAAGTAGAAAGAGGTGATTCTGTTTCAGGAACAGAAAGGAAACCACTGTGGCTACACTATAGTAAAATAAGGGAAAGTGGTTGAAAAGATGGCACAAGCTGTGTTGTGCAGGGTCCTACTGATTTTGGCAAGAAATTGACATTTTCTTTTAAAGAGCAACAGAAAAACATCAAAAGGTTTTTAAAAGGAGAATGACATTATCTGATTTATTATTTACAACTGTTACTCTATGGAAAGAAATGGATTTGAAGTTACAAATACTGGAAGCAGGGAGAAGAGTTAGGAGGTCATATGGTAGTCTAAGCAGTAGATGAGGGTTTCTCGGACCCGGATAATGGGTTTAGACAAGGAGGTGTCAGGTGTATTCATGAAACACTTATAGGTAAAATCAACAAGACTAGCTGATGCATTTGCCATAAGGGGCAAAAGATAAGGAGAAATCAAGAATGACACCTGTAGTTTTGGTGGGCAGATGGTGATATTATTTACTAATAAGAAGAATGTAGATGGAGTGGACAAGGGAACCAAACAGTCCTGAGATATTTGAAGTCTGGTTCAATTTCTACCCTCTTTATGAAATATCCTAGCACCAAATGACCCTAGTGATCTATTCCTGCAAATTTAACACTCACTTCTAGTGTCTCAAGCTTTATGAACAATTCCTATGAAATGGCTTACAGTTATCCCAAGCCTGTCAAAAATGTCTTTGGTGCATGGCCTAACATTCTGCCTATAACACTGATAGAATTCACTTAGCAAGTAGATAGGGTACATTTATATTATTTACTTTTCACATGTACTCACATGGGATGCATTCTGCATTGGAGTACAGACTTCTTGTGTCCAAACAACAGATACCTCTTGGTGTGTCCCCAGACTTTGAGTCCTACACTTTGCACTTTGTAGGAAGAAGGCCTTTGATCAATGTTTGCTGCTGTTGATGATAGGATGTCTAAAAGTGTCACCAAATTCGGAAAATTCTACTAAACCTTACACCACCAATCAGTAGAGTTCTGGTACAGCTGAATATTTGGCACTTTGGGGAATCCCTTTCAGTTCAGGTGTGCTGGTAGACTTATTGAGATAATCAGTTCTAAATATTCATTTCATAGAAATTTTCCTTAATCTTGACTGAAATGTATCTACACTGACAGTTCTCAATTTCACAGAGAAAAGAATAGATTTGGCATCAGTGAAACTGGGAGTAATGCATGTTTAGTGGTAGCAGCTAATGAGATACCAATACTGATGGTTTGTTATTCATCAGATATGTTTCTGAGGAAAAACAAGTTAAGACATACTTCTCCTGTCTATCTTTGATGGGCATTTGTGTTGGTTCCAAGTCTTTGCTACTATAACCTGGATAAAGAAAATGTGGCACATATATACCATGGAATACTATGCAGCCATAAAAAAGGATGAGTTTATGTCCTTTGCGGGAACATGGATGAATCTGGAAACCGTCATTCTCAGCAAACTGACACAAGAACAGAAAACCAAACACAGCATGTTCTTACTCATAAATGGATATTGAACAATGAGAACACATGGACACAGGGAGGGGAACATCACCCACTAGGGTCTGTTGTGGGGTGGGGGGCTAGGGAAGGGATAGCAGCAGGTGGAAAGATTGGGGAGAGATAACATTAGGAGAAAAATCTAATATAGGTGATGGAGGGATGGAGGCAGCAAACCACCATGGAATGTGTATACCCATGTAACAACTCTGCAAGGTCTGCAAATGTATCCCAGAACTTAAGGTAAAATTTAAAAAATTTTTTAAAAGAATCAAAAGCAAAAAAAAAAAAAAGACATACTTCTCCCTATACTATAAAGCAAGGAGTCTGCACCTACAATATTTCCCACAGAAACATGAACCTGACATGGATAAAAGTAATGAAAATTTACTACCTAATGAGATAAAGCTCCCAATGGAGAAAGATCAGTGAAGAAGTTCCCTTCTCCTTACCTCTTGTGCCCTGGGTGGAAGAACTTCTGCTAGTGATACTTTTGGCTTCTCTCTGCCCACTCACTCATGTATCCCTTGGAAAAGGGAAGTGCCTTATGTAACTGGTAGTTTGGAGAGAAGGAACAGGAGATGCTTTAGCAAAGTCCTCCCTAAGTTCTGCCTGACCCCAAGGGCAGGTGACTTTTGGACTGCCCTCTGCTATATTCTAAGAGGCTTGCCCCTTTGGAGAGTCTGGGGGTGCCATTAGGTTTGGGGGAAATATTAGCAAACACACCACCAGACCTCAAGCCATGTTTTTCAGTTGCATATTCCAGTTATGAACCTGAAATTTTGATTTCAGCCTGAATGACTCCTATGACTTTCAATTGTTCCAACTCCTGAGAGAGGGATGTTACTTCATGGCCTCTGCAATCCCTAACACTAACAAATTGCTTAAAACAGAACCACAAAGGATGCTGGATTTTTGGTCAGGGCTACAAAAGTAAGTATAAGATTCAATGCACTTGTATGTTTGAAGAACACTGCATCTATCCCAGAATAATAGTTTCTATCCTATCATGTACTCTTCTATATCTTTTTTAGCCACTTATAACAATGTCCATCTGTATGAAAACCTGAAGGAAGAAGTTGTACCGAAATACCATTTCTTCACAGGTCACTGAAAACGTGCTCAAAATAACTCTTTACATTGCAGAAGAATGAAATGTTGATTACACCTTTATGTTCAGGTTTATCATAAATGAGATTCAATCTCTCTCCAAATTAAAACTGCATTTTCCCTTTTGATACTGCTGTCATTGGGATGCTCAGAATATCATGCAAAGGGATCATGGCTTCTGCACTAAACTTCGCTGTCATGGATTCTGGTATTTGTTTGAGGAGACCTGGCAGGAGTAGGGGTAATTCATGCCTCACTAGTTCAGGTTCATACTGAACCCATTTGCTGTGCTGTGCTGTGCTGTGCTGTGCTGTGCTGTGCTGTGCTGTGCTGTGCACTGGAGGCACACAGCAGGTGAGGTTTCTCCTTCCATCCTCCCCTTTACAATAAACGGCGCCTCCATTCTTCCAGTTACTCATGCTGCAATGCTTAAAGACATTTTGGACTCCACTTTCTCTTTTTCTCACATTCAGTCTCACATTCAAAAGCTGTTCACTCAAATTTCACTCCACATCCAGAATCCTACAACTTCTTGCCTCCACCAGTCACCCTAGTCTCAGCCCCCATCATGTCTCACCTAATTACTGAAATCACTTCGTAAAAATTCTCGCTGCTTTCACTCTTGCCCTCTTAAGTATACTCTCTACACGTAAGCTGACACAGTAGTCCTTGTCAATCATAGATCAGATTTCACTTACTCCTATACTCAAACCTTCCAGTGACTTTCTAACACTGAGAAACAATGAGAAAACACCAAAGTCCTTACCACCTCCTACAAAAGGCCTACATGGCCCAGCCCCTTCTCCCACTGCTCTGATCTCATGGCCTAGTGCTACCTGTCACTCAGCACTTTCTAGCCACACTAGCTTCCCTGCTGGTTCTCAAACCAGGAATCCAGCTGCTAATACAGATCTCTGGCATGTGCTCTTTCCTCTGCCCAGGATGGCTGCATGGCCTTCCTTGGTCTCTGCCATACAAGACCCCGTCAAAGACGCATTCTCTTAACACGCCATACAAAATACAAACCTTATTTCTCCTCCACCTTCTTGCTCTCCTTTTATACTGAGACAGGTAGCAGAATAATTTCTTATTCAAGACCCTATAACCACACTGCCTGGGTTCTAATGCCAGCTGGGTGACGGGCTGGTTCTGTCTGTGGAACCTAAAACAAGCAAAATAACCTAACCTCTCTAAACTTCAGTTTTTCCATCGTAAAATGGACATTGAAATGTGAGAATTAAATCTCCACATAAAGCAGCATCAATGTCCTTAAAATGATTCCTGGAACCTATAAACATTCAACACATGATGGCTATTACATTTTTTGATCACAGCCTTTCCCCCCACCTGACTTGTATTTGTTTATCTATTTACATATCATCTGCTCCCTCTCTAGAATGTAAGCCCCAATAAAAGAATGGACCTTGCCATTTCATTCTGTTTTGTTTTCTTTCACAACTGTATCTTCATAACTAGTACAGTTCCTGGCACATGGTATGCATTTAATCAAATTTTTATTTTTGCAGTTTAAGTCTACCTCCAATATTTCTGAAAAGAAATTTATATGCTTTGTAGTCCCATTAAGAATCTAAATCCATAAAACAGAATAAGATCAGAAAATCAGGATACAGATCTCTAAAGCTCACCTGGCTCAATTGGGATTTTCATTTAATTTAACAGATGACACAGGTTAGAGCCAAGGGTCCTAGAATCCCACAGCTAATACATGATGTGGCAAGTGCCTCAATGTCCCAGACCAGCACTCTCAACACTGTCTGAGGTTACTTTAAATGCCATATTTGGTCTGTATATGGAGTCAGCAGGACCAAGTTCATTTTTAATAGTTGTATATAGTCAAGAAACTATAGATGATACTTTGTTTTCTCATTCGTATGGGGTCAGAAAACCAGCTAATATCTCAGACACTTATTTTGGAATTTTCTACACCTCAGGTCCACAAAGTCAAGCACAAAGGCCACAGAACATTTGAAATTATTTGGACTATTCTCTTGTGTCTATGTCTGTATTTTGGAAAATTCATTGTTTCTGTTGCCAACAGTGATCATCTTCCGATGATACTGTTCACTGAGGATCATTTTCCTCATGAATCCTGGAGATTTTTACTTTCTTGATGGTCAGAAGTAAATGCAGAAAGAAGACAATTGTTCTCCGGCCCCCCAATTGGGGCTAAGAACTACTAGAATTAACACAGCTATTATTTCTACACATAACATACCCTGCTTTGGACTTCCAGCATCAGGAACTCTGCCCAGTGTAGGATTCTCTGAGGTCAGGCTCAGCCTTCAATTCTCCCCTACTAGGTTCTTAAATAATATGGAGGTGATTTTGGGTAGAAAGCCCATGTTTATGTAACTTTCTCAAACACCGTAGTATATCTACATAGGAATGTACCAATAAATTCAGAAAAAGAAATAATTCCCTCCAGAACTATTTTCTTTCTCATTTCAGGTTCTCTTAATGCAAGAGAACCTAAATCTGTCTAACTTATATATGTAAAGTCATAAAAATTATACTCAGCAAAGAAGAGCTGATGATAGATAAAAGCCCAAAATAAAACATAAATCTTTTTAGAGTTAAACTCTTCTATGATTAAATTTAAACCCACTTTTAATGCTGAACTATCAATATTTTTAGATTTGGATACAGCCACTGAATGCTAAGTAGATTTGGTAAAATAAATCAATTACAGTAAATTGTTTTTATCTTTTGTTTTTATCTTAAATACCCTTAAGAATAAGATAAAAGAGAGAATTCTGGGAACCAAGCAAGTCCATTTCTGTGTCTGGTTCCCTTGGAATACCATAAATATTCATTGGGCTTTCCTAATGCACCTCATTGTATTCTGCCCACTGAAATTTCGAAGGCAGTGAGAAGTACAAACACGCATAACACACTACAGCATTAAGCGTGTAAGACATTTCAATAAATGTACTGAGTAATAGCAGTGAACAATAAAATCAGACAAAAGATTTTCACATTAAAGTCTATAACTCATTTTTAACCATTCATTTATCACACACACTGGTCATGTGTAATAAACTGGAGTAGAAACTAATTGTAGAGAAATTCAGCAGCAGACAAGTATGAATAGTGGCTTTTAAAAATATTCCTTGAGTTATTCATTTGTCTTTGCTTTGTGACCCATCTACAGCAATGCTCTGACAATTGTCATTTTTGTGCAGATTAGATTGCCTCTTCACTTCCAGAATAATGTATCTCAGATTTTTAAGAGGTGATATTTTCTCATATACACCTTTGATTTTCTACCATGTTCTATGCTTCATGCTTACTGTATTGACATACACACATATAAATGTATATCTGAATAATTCAAGAAAATTCCTTTTTCCTGTACAGTCAGTGAATTACCCCACCCCTTAGAACCTCATAGGAAAGATTATACCAACACCAAAACAAAAAATGATCAATCGTCTATCTTAATTTAGATATGGAATAGACACTTACTTGAGAACAGAAGGAATTACTGTGAGTCTATACTGAAGTTTGTTTTTCTGATATTGCATACTCTCCTTTGATTGGCATAAGTGAACTGGTTTAAAATATACTAGAAGTAGGAAAGCTTTACACTAGAAGTAGGAAAGAAAATATGGTAATGCTGCCTTAAAATATCAGAAAAATATTCCATAAATATTTTTAAGATTTAAAAATAATCATAAAATGATAGGATATCTATAAAAGCATATTTATGAAAGTAATACTCTGACATGAGCCATTTTCTTTTTCAAAATAATGAGAATTTATTATTTCATTGTTATCTCCCACATACGGGTGCAAGGAATAAGTCACTGAGGCTTGGCTGTGTGGTGGGCTAAAAGTAGTGCTCTTGTTTGTGTTATGCTCTGTAAAATTCACTCCGTATTTATGTGGATATTAAAAACCACCACTAACATTGTAAAAACTGGCCACTTGCCAAAATAAATAGTAAAATTGTGTATGTGTGGTTTATAAAACTTGTAAACAGTACAAAACACTCCTCCAGCAGAGGGACATTTTTCAATAAAATATATATATATGTTGAGACAGTGTCTCACTAATGCACAGGCTACAGTGCAATGGCACAAACATGGCTCACTGCATCCTCAACCTCCCAGGCTCAAACAATTCTCTTACCTTAGCTTCCTTCATAGCTGGGACTACAGGTGTGTGCCACTATGCCTGACTAATTTTTAAAAAAATTTTTTTTGTAAAGTTGTTGGGATTACACATGAGCCACTGTGCCCAGCCTCCAGTGAAAGATTTTAAGTGTGTATTTTGCACACAATGGACCGTAATGATGAACTGATAAAATGATATTCCAGAATAATTCCTTGTTTTTTTGAGATGGAGTTTTCACTGCTGCGCAGCCTAGAGTGCAGTGCCACAATCTTAACTCACTGCAACCTCTGTCTCCCGGGTTCAAGTGATTCTCTATCTCAGTCTCCCAAATAGCTGGGATTACAGGCATGCACCACCATGCCCAGCTAATTTTTGGTAGAAACAAGGTCTCACCATGATGATCCACCCTCCTCAGCATCCCAAAGAACTGGGATTACAGCATGAGCCACTGCACCCGACCCCGAATAATTCTTTAATTTAATTTGTAGCAAATAGAAAATAGAAAGAATAGATCCTATCTAAAATGTACATTCTTCATGATCATGCTGAAACACAGTCAAAAAGTGCTCACCACGAAACTGGACTCTGCATTTGAGTCATCTCAAGGCTAAAAACTATCACAAACACAATGCTATCAAATTTTCCCACTTATCTTGAAACCAGTCTATGTGATGTTTTGACTTTCTGCTAAAATACCTATGTATTTAGTTCTTGTTGTCACTTGAGTTTTTATGCCAATCAACTGTTTTTTTTTTCCCCAGCATTAACCTAAGATATGAAACGAGAAAAACCTCCTTTCTGTTTCTTCTGTGGATGTAGACTGACTTCAACAATAATGTTTAGAAATCACTTCCTAAATCTATTTGCAGATGTCCGCAAGCTGCTCAGTGCATTGTGGCTGCCTTCAACAAAATGAGCACAAGAGAAGCATATGCCGAAAACCTTTACACGTCTCATCTATGAAAAGATTAAAGACTTAGGTATGTTATGGGCTGAATTACACCTTAACCTGTAGCGCCTTACAATACAATCATATTCAGGTCTTTGAAGAGGTAATTACATTAAAATGAGGTCATTAGCTTGGGCCCTAATTCAATATGTCTAGTGCCCCTATAAGAAGAGGAAATTTGGAGACAGACACACATACAGAGGGAAAACACTGAAGACCCAAGGAGAGGATGGCCATCCACAAGCCGAGGAGAAAGACCTGGGACAGATCCTTCCCTCCTGGCCCTTGGAAGGAAACCACTTGTTGACCCCTGAATCTCTGACTTCCAGCCTCCAGAACTGTAAGAAAACAAATTTCTGTTGTTTAAGCCACTCCATCTGTTGGACTCTGTGATGGCAGCCCTACAAATTAACACAGGTAGCATCATGTCCTTCCTTTGTGTTCTCCCACAGAAGATGATACAATACATGGCAGATTCCCCCTAGGTGTTGTTTATCAAACTAGAACCATACAAGTCAGCCCAGCCTTTTCTCCAAGTAATTCCCTCCCCAGTATCTAATCCTTGATCCAGAGGGCCACCTCTTGACACATTCATTCTTCTAATCCTGTGGAGCCACCAGCCATCACATCAGTGGCCTTCCTAAAGTAGGTCCTTCATCTGCTCCTCAGCTCCTGGCTCTGTCATGGGATAGTTCCAAATTTTGTGATATTCCTTTTTTTCCCTAAAATTGAAGCACTGAAGAAATATTCAGCATGCTTTCTCCAGGAAGTATTCCTGGCAAGAATCAGCAAAATGGTATGTAAACATGTGAATTTCACCTTACTTTCACAAAATGGCAGATGTGGAAGAGAGATGACACTTGCCAATAGATTTCAGTCTCAACTAAGAGATAAACTCCTAATCCCTGATATGGCCCTCGAAGACAGCAAGAGATGTAAAGAAAATCTCTTCTAAGTATAAATTTCACATGATCTAGATAAAGCTAAAGAAATAAAAATGATATCACTTATCAATGAGTTAGGATATTTTCCAATTTATTAACTCTCATTTAACAATAGAGTATCCTTGCTTTAAAAAAAAATAAAGAAAAAGCAAAAGAAAACCCAAAGCTCTTATGAAAACCAGAGAATGGAGCTTCTCTCTCAAGATTTTACGGTGTAAATCTTTTTAAAAGATGTTGAACAGGTAGGTTTAAGGAATATTGAACACTTAAGTTTAAATGTTGAACAATTAAGGAATTGGCCCTAGTTTAAATGCTGAACAGGTGGTTTACTAAGGAGGAAAAGACACTATGGCACTGCAATTAAATAGTCTTTCAAAATTAGTCACTTGCTGTACTTTGCATCATTGGCTTCACATGAACTGAGGATTCTTTGCTAACAGGACTTAGGATCAATATCTGTGTGAAGCATTTTTCATTCTTAAGGTTAAAAATTGTTTTTTATTAAGAGGAATAAGTTTTGGTATTCTATTACACAGCAAGGTGACCATAGTTAATTATACCGTATATATCAAAATAGCTAGAAGAGAGAATTTTTCAAGTTCTCACCATAAATAAATATTATGTGTATGAGGTGATGGATATGCTGAATACCTTAATTTTATTTTTATGTAATATAAGCATGTATTAAAATATCATACAGTACCACATCAATATGTACATGTGTGTCCATAAAAATTGTTTTACTAATTAAGCAATAATTGAAACAATTTAAAATATGCTGAATTACTTATTCCAAGAGGTAACAGTAAAATAAATCAGAAGCTACTATGCATAATAAAAATGAGTCCAAAAAAGCTATATATGGCACTTAAAATTCTCCAAATGTTCTACCTAGAGTATGGTAGAAGTCACAGAAGTCCAATAAAACCTTATTAATGTTATTAAATAACACCCATTGGTAGACAGTGTCGTATGTTCCATTACAAATTTTTCAATTATCTTCCCATGAAAAACTATGATTAGAAATTAAGATGCATCAAATGCCACTGGAGAACACCTTGGCTATCGCTGCCCAATTCAAAATAATTTTTATTCAGTTCTAAAGTTTATATCTTCACATAAAGAAGAAACAGTTATCTACCTTGGGACTAAATCAGTCAAGTACTTGGGGAAGTTGAACTTAGATGTCTTCCTTGGGTACTGCAAAGAGCTTAAGTAAAAGAATTATTTTTGCAAAATTAATCCAATGGAATAAATTTAGTTGAGCAAAAGAAAAAGGAGATTTTAAATGTAAAGAAAAAAATCACAAGTTTTCAAATTAGACATTATATGGCTTCCACTTTTAAAATAAGAATTTTTCATAAGAAGATTTTTTTTGTTGTTATACTGTGGCATAATCATTTAAAGATGGTGCACATAAATAAGAAAATAAGAAAAAGAATCCAAAAAGAACAACTTGTATTGTCAGTCAAGATTTCAAAGATTAATATTTATGAAAACAATTGGCAAACAACCGTCCATGATTGAAGAACAAAAACTGTCGCAGCAGATGTCTTGTCAAGAGGCTACAGACGATGAGAAGCAGCATACTTTCGTCCATATGTTTTCTCAGCCTTAAGAAAGAATATCCTCAGTCATCTGAATTTTGGAGAACACAGAGTGCCTGTGTATATAACGAAGTAGAAGCTTTTTTTGTATGAGAACTTTGAGCCAAGATTTCTGGCTCATTTGGAAAGAGGTGGCATATACATTTACGTGGAACATTAACAGAAAAGCAGCCAAATAACTTAAATAATCCAAATAACTCAATCTGTCAAGATTTTGCAAAATAACTCAGGGTGGGTCACTGGTTGTTCTGGCCTGCCTGCCATCTCCTCTCATCTTTTGGCAATAATACTGCAATTTTCTCAGGAGGAACAGCCCCTTCCCTCTTCTATGCTGTTTTATTAGGACAGTTTGTTAGTCCCATCTTAAACAGTTGCTCAACAGTTGCACTTGTAACTATGAAATATGAGGTGAATAAGTAGAGGAAGGGGGCAAGATGAAGACTTGGGAAATTGGAGGGGTCAGTGGTTTTCATCAGTTGAAGGACAGTTGTAATGGATGTCAGTGAACAGGCAAACTGAATGGAAAGGAATAAATGTCAGGGCATTGGGATGCCTGAATTAGCAATTGCAGAGTAGCAGCAATGCCTCGTGATAAAAAGTTCCAGTGTTGTCAAAGAACTGGGTGGTGGACTGCGGAGGAGACGTGGTCAGTGCAGACACAGAGGTCCAGGATCCACCAGGCCAGTGTTGGCTACACGGCCCAGATGGGCTGGAGTCACCCCTGATGATGACAGTGCTGAGGGCCAAGATCAAGGTTCCAAAATCTTAGATAGATGATAGGAATTGACTGGGATGTAGGCTGATGTTGTGGTGACATAGCTGGAGGGTCTTAATTTCAAAGGAGCTAAGAATTTTAAAGGAAGGAATTGGTCTTGAAATAACAATGGGAAACCACGGGGACAAAACATTTCTTCCCATGGAGGATGAAGGAGAAAAAAGACAGTGCTCGACACAGCTGCTGAGAAAGTGCGCTGACCTTAGGGGAGAGGAAGTCTTCAAATAAAGCAAGAATCTGGAGTGACCTCTTAGAGAAGAAAACAAGGATACAGGAAAGCTTACTGAGTGGCAGTTCCAGAGCAGGAGAGGAAGTACTGAGAAATGGCAGGGAGATGTTCAATGTCATGGGGGTAATAGGAAGGGTTGGTACGTATATTTCTTGCATTAACTGGTACAAGAATGGTGGAGTTGATACCAACAGTTTCTTTCACGAGAGTGGGCAGTTAGCCTCGTAGCCAGAGGTCCTGTCTAACTCAGCCAAGGGGATGGTGGACTCTCTGCCAATTCCACATATGCTGCAGTCTATTTGTTGAATGAATAAATGGCTGCATGTGCCAGGGTGGTAGATGGCAAGAAGACTAAAGAAGCATCCTCAAAGGTGTACCCAAGTATGAGATTATTATCTGGTTATCACTTACCTTCTGGTGAACGCTTCCCTGATTACTATACTCTGGCATTGTCAAAGAAAATAAAATCAACTCAATACCCAGGATGGCATTATGTAAGTACATGTCTCAGAGTCAGTATCTTCAACATCATTCCATCTATGTGATATTAATCATAAGCATTTGATCAGATTCTAATTGTCCATGTGTCCTCATTTAAATTATTTTGTGCCGCACACTCATTTTATCAAGCTGCCATGCTGTGCTTATTAACATACCATATTTGTTTTCTGTAATCCATGCTATATAAGTAATATACTCTATACTGAGTTTTAATTAAAAACGCAACCAAAAGCCAGGAACAACTGAGACAAGATAGACCTAACAACCTCACTGAGCAATCTGCATATATTCAAAATGTTCTGTGCTGTTTTGTTTTAAGCAACTAAGATTTATCCAAAAATGTTTAAGATGTTCAAGCACCAGATGGAAGATGCAGGAACCAGGCCTACTCTGAAGAAATTACTAAATGGTAGATACTCAAAATCATTATACATAAAAAAAATCTTAAGGTAGCTTCTGTTATTTTAAATAAAAAAGCAGTTTTCCTCTGGCAGCCATGTGTGAAATTCCTACAGATTTGCAAATTGATATCATAACAGAATGAGACAGTATCCTATAGTGACTGGAAACATGGCTCTAAGGCCAGATTGGCTGGGTTGTCTTTCTGGTTCTGTCATTTTTTGCTGTGTGGTCTTGGGCAAGTTTCTTAACCTTTCTATGCTACAGATCCTCAGTGTGTTATGACTGTTAAACAAACAACGGAGTAAACCCCATAAAAGTTTAAGATGTTAATATTATTTGGGGCATGTACCTGAAAGATAAGAACATATCCCCCCCACACATCTTTTTTTTAAAAAAAAACAACAACATTTATTTAACCTTCTAGAAGGTTGCTAGAAGTAGCAAAAGAAATAAGTCTGGAAGAGGTGGCCTGAAAAACTGAAATCAAATTCAAATTATCATTTACTTTAACCGGCATTATTTAATTCCCTACCATGTGGAGAAGCATCAAAGAGAACAGAATCAGAAAACATTGACTCATATTCCCACATTGCCATTTGTGAAGCCTGTGATTTCGGGGGTGGGGGGTGGGGTCTTGCTCTGTCACCAAGGCTGGTGTGCAGTAGCAATCTCGGCTCACTACAACCTCTGACTCCCAGGTTCAACTGATTCTCTTGCCTCAGCCTCCCAAGTAGCTGGGGTTACAGGCACATGCGACCATACCCGGCTACTGTTTGTATTTTCAGTACAGACTGGGTTTCACCATGCTGGCCAGGCTGGTCTCGAACCCCTGACCTTGTGATCCACCCACCTCAGCCTCCCAAAGTGCTAGGATTACAGGTGTGAGCCACCCAGCCAGTCTGTGATTATTATCAGATCATTTTACCCACTGTGCCTTTTTTCTTATCTATAAAATAGAGATGAAAATATTTTCCTTCCTCAGAGAGTTAATGTGATGATCCAAGCAAACACAGACACATTGTTACCTTGCAAACAGCTTGTCTAGATATGCACAGTCAACAGCAGTTAAATAATAATAATAATAGTGTGGTTTTAGTGCATCATATGCCAGGTTGCAAATCTTCTCTGTGAGGACATGTTCAAACAGTGTCCTGAAATTAGTATATTTGATAGAAAAGGTGAAATGTATCAGGCCCAGTCTTCTCCACAGCCTTTCTATTCCTTCTCCTCTCAACAGTAACACCATTGAGCATTTCAGAAGACCAATTTCATCCTGTGGCAGGACAGCCTGATGCTGCCTGAGATCAATAGCTCTCGGACTCTGCAACTAGTTGCTTTCATCAATCTAACTCAGCCTCTCGGTTCCCATGACTGGAATTTGGCCTCTCTCCATGAGTCCTGATTGCTGCCATATTCTCTTGGTTTTATAGTAGATTTTTCCCCCAATCCTGATTCAAAGCGTACATGGTTTTTCTTTTTGGAAACCTACATGGTTTCTTTTAGTAGCCTAGGTCTGCTGCTTGTTCCTACCAGGTCCCTTTTCAGAGAAGAATGCCCTTCCTGGGACAGAAGCCCCATGGCTGGCACCCTCTCCCCACTGGCTGACCTTCAGATTTGGTCATCATCTATTCCAATCTCCCTTGGCTGAGCTCACACCATTACTGGGCACAGTGTCTGGGATCCCCTTTTGCTTTCTAAGCCACACAGTGAGCACAAGACAACAGCAGTCCACTGGTCCCAGTACTTTCTGAAAGATGTCTTCTTCCTCAGTCCTCTATACTGTGGCTCTCTGCTGCCCACTCAACTTTGCAGGTAGGTCAAATACAAAGAAACCTACTGTTGCCTGGGTAACAGAGATATGCAAAGTATATCATGACATAATACATCTAGAATCTATTTCTTGGATAGGACTAGGGAAGGTCAATGTGCTGTACTGCAAACAGCTGGTAACATTTTCATCTACTATGTATCAGTCTATCAGTCTGCAAGCATTTACTGAACAGCGACTAAGTGCAGGGCACAATGCTAGACACTGGGGAATATTTCAGTGAATAAAATCAACAGTCTCTGCCCTCCAATAGTACAGCATTTTGTGGAGTGTGGGCTGGAACTGGAGAGAAATCCAGTACTCTACACTCCTAGAATCTCAGCATTGAAAGGCCTTTTGGGCATTCCTTCACCTTATGTTATGCTTCAGACCTATCCCCAGGGAGTTCCTAGCATATTTTAAATGGCAGTACACAACCAAAGAAAACCTTCATAAGACATGATATGGAAAAGAAAACCTTCATAAGACATGACATGATCTACACTAATAAGATCAATATAATTTTATAAATGCCGAAATGGTTACAAATTAGAATGATATGGACTTAAACTAATTGAGAAAAACTTTCTGGAAAAGGGTTTAGGTTACATTTAGGTGAAAATAATGAACATGATAACAATATATTGATTTTAGTGATTTTCCTTTTAGTTCCTTATTCTCTTCTCTCTCTCTTTTTTTAATGTTATCCAAGTTAGTTTTTTAATCACAATGCCATTTTTTCCCTACAATCATTAGCTACCAAATGACTTATACTTACTACAGGCAATGAATTGTGATTACCTTCTGAGTACAGGCAATATTTTCAATATGATCTTTTGGTCATATATCTCTAAAGAGTCAGGGCATATCTCAAAAACTCTTGAAGCAATAAGTGCTATTATGTGAGATTTTGAAAGAGTAAAGTAAATGTTAGGCACATTTAAGAACTTTGTAAATTTTCTTTGTAATAACAAGGTTATAATGACTATAATTCAACCAGTAAATTTACCACTTTTACACTCTAACAAGTGACCAAACCAGCCCAGCAACTGAAAAGAGTAAATTTCTAAAAGCAATTGTTACTTTTATGTCCACTTTAATGTTTGAAAGTATTTTTGCTTAGTTGAAAATATAAAATAAAAATTCCAAAGTGGAAAAGCATGCTAATAATGTATTTGAAAGCGATCTCTTATTATAAGAACACATCAACTGATTTTCATGTTTCCAACCATTTAGTGACATTACACATGTGTTAAAACATAACACGGCCTGGCGCGGTGGCTCACACCTGTAATCCCAGCACCTTTGGAGGCCGAGGTGGGCACATCACCTAAGGTCAGGAGGTCAAGACCAGCCTGGCCAACATGGCGAAACCCCATCTCTACTAAAATACAAATATTAGCTAGGCATGGTGGCAGGTGCCTGTAATCTCAGCTACTCAGGAGGCTGAGACAGGAGAATCGCTTAAACTTGGGAGGTGGAGGTGGCAGTGAGCTGAGATTGTGCCATTGCATTTCAGCCTGGGTGACAAGAGTGAAGCTCCATCTCAAAAAAAAAAACAAAAAAACACACACACACACATATAAAGGTGCACACAGCCACAATATCCATGGGAATGATTAAGATGGTACACATTTGCAACATCACTAATATTTGATTTAAAACAACATTAGAGCACTTATATTACAAAACAAATGCACTCGCCTCTAAAATGTATTTAATAAGAATATTACAAAATATAGCTGATGCTATAACTAAAATGTATTCCTCTCAGCAAAAGTTATTATCCAGCTTTTAAGCTACAATGCAGTCTATGTAGCTTCTGTAGAAGCTATGTAATTTCTGTGTAAATTCATTTATTTGCCTGCTAGAAACTGAAAATGAGTATATGCATAGATGTGAATGATTCTGCACAGATTGTTAAAATAAGAGGAGCCTGATACAATTTACAAATTTGCAGCAATGCAATTATTGCTGGGACTGACACTTACAGATATTTGATATAAGAGTTAAGTTGCTTGGTATAATTATGACATTCTTTCTGTGACTTCTCAACATTAGAAATAAAAGATTAGTTGCAATATTATTTTTCTGCTAAGGAAAATAATAAATTCTTGTCAACTCAGGAGATAATATATTTTGGAGTTAAAAAAAAGATAGAGGACATCTTAAAAATAATTTGGGCATCATTTCTTAAAGATCTTCATTCCATATCACTCCAGATACCAACTTTCAAATCAAGAATCCATTGTCTGCTATCACTGCTCAATGTATATAAATATCACCAACCCCACCTCGGCATCTGCAAAGATCACAGCTCTCAATTAGATGCCATGCTATTTGCTGAATGCCATACTTTCACAAAGGGCTATCTACAGCAGTCATCTTACAAAATATTATTTAGAACTTTTCTAACTAATATTCTGGTTAATAACAACTCAGACCATGATCACAGTATGGGTGTCAAGCCTTTCCTGAGCAGCTGAGTGAATAAATGGATTATGCTTTCCAATACACACTTAGGCAAATTTTATCAACAATAAAATTGGGGCCAGGTGCGGTGGCTCATGCCTGTAATCCTAGCACTTTGGGAGGCCTAGGTGGGCGGATCACCTGAGATCAGGAGTTTGAGACCATCCTGGGCAACATGGTGAAACTCCATCTCTACTAAAAACACAAAAGGCTAGGCATGGTGGTGAGTACCTGTAATCTCAGTTACTCAGGAGGCTGAGGCAGATTTGCTTGAACCTGGGAGGCAGAGGTTGCAATGAGCCAAGATTGTGCCACTATACTACAGCCTGGGTGACAAAGCAAGACTTCATCTCAAAAAAAAAAGAATAAAATTGAAGAACTTTTCATGTTATTTAGTTTTATAACTGAGAAAATAAATAAGCTGTGATTATAAGTCCTATAACCTGTTTGGATCTAACATGCCGATTAAGAGTGTGAGCTCAGAAGCCCAAGTGTTTAGATTGGAATCCCAGGTCTCTTTCTCCTAAGATATGTGACCTTAAACTCTCTATACCTCAGTTTCCTAACCAGTACAAGGGAGATAATAATACTGTGACATAGGGTTGAAGAATAAATAAGGTAACAGATATAAATGATTAGCAACAGTGTCTGAAAGCAGTGTCTGATAATAACAATGTCATACAATAAGCTCTTAATAAATGCTAGCTATGAATAAATTATATGATATAAATTAATTAATTATATAATAAATTAATAAATGCTAGTGCTTAAAACTGTACCATAGCTATTGCAGAGGCTGCTCTCAACAGCTTTGCAACAATATTCCAAAGATAGATGGTATTTTAAATCTGAACATTTTAAGAATATTGAACTTTATATTAAACATCTTTGTTGCCCTGTAGATTATATGTATGTCACTGTAACATTAGTAGATAGGAATATAGTCACAGGGGAAATTGTGACTGTCATTTTAAATAGGTCAGCTTCTTTGACTATTATGTAAAGAGGGTAGCTGTACATTACCAGTTCCACAGGTGACCCATGAATATTTTCAGTGCTCATTCTCTTCTCCAATTCTAAAGTACAGAAGCTATGAATTTTATACACTCAGAATTGGAGTTTACAGATGTCTCTACTTTTACGATTTATATATGTTTTTCCCTTTTTATGAGAGCAATAATTTGTAATGCTTTATAAATTTTAATGAAAACGTACACTAAAGAGTAAAAGATGAGGAAGATTGACCCCCCAAATCCTTAAAACCAAACCAAACCATTCCTCTGAGCACAGTCCTTATTTCCTGCTCCACCCTTATCAGCCCACCTCTATCCAATCCACATAAGCTCTTTCCATCTCCATTACCACTTCACTGCTACACAGATCTGGACCTAAACTATCTTTAAATACACAGAATAAAGGCATGATACGGTAATAAAGCTACTCTCTTCAACAGCACACACATACTATCAGATATTTTGCGTGTGCCTGTGTGCGCGCATGCGCGCGCGCGTGTGTGTGTGTGTGTGTGTGTGTGTGTGTGTGAGAGAGAGAAAGAGAGAGAGACAGCGAGAGAGAGGTCATGGAAATAAGAGTAGAACAAAATGGCTTTAAGGATAGGGAATTTTAGAAATCACACTGTCCTCAGGCTGGGCACTATGGCTCACCCCTATAATCCCGGCACTTTGAGAGGCTGAGGCAGGTGGATTGTTTGAGATCAGGAGTTCAAGACTAACCTGACCAAGATGGTGAAACCCTGTCCATACTGAAAATACAAAAATCAGATGGGTGTGGTGGCAGGTGCCTGTAATCCCAGCTACTTGGAGGCTGAGGCAAGAGAATCACTTGAACCCAGGAGGTGGAGATTGCAGTGAGCTGAAACAGTGCCACTGCACTCAAGCATGGGCAAAAGAGCAAGACTCTGTCAAAAAAGAAAGGAGAGAAGAGAAGCGGAGGGGAGGCAAGGGGAGGAGAAGGGAGGAGAGATCATACTATCCTCAAGCCATTTTGAAGCATTCCTTTTCTTCTCTTTCCCTCCCCCAATGTCCCAACATACATTTTTTTTTAAGTACAAATAAATATGCCTGGTGTTGTTACCTTTAAAAAGCCTTCTAAATATGCCAACCCCAAAGGAATGCTGAGCTCTTAGAGTTGTTATGGTTGTTAGCTATATTCTTTGTAAACTCTTGCTTTTCTATCACAATCACCTAAACAAACAATATTTTAATGGGGAATTTTTCTAAAACTCACTTAGGTAATTTTCCCCTTAAAGACTTTCTATAAAAAAATTCATATTTTATCCTTCCATTAAAAATAAGTACTATAGCTTAACTCACTATATAATCCCTAAATGCCTAAATAATTTCACATATAGGTAAACATCACAGGAAATTAAATTTTCCTTTATTTTATTCTTTCAATAATCTTTAAGACATTGTCCACCCATATCTTACTTCTCAGTGTCTTATGCACAAACTAAGAAACATGGGTCAAGGAAGAATATCCCTAAATATAATAAATTTAGAAATTGTACTCAAGGGTATTCTAAATTATAAGCTTTGAATAAATAATTGACTAGTAGGTAAAATCTAGTTACATTTAGTTATATTAAATATCCTTAATATACTTCCTTAATACATCATACAGAGAAGGCTAACAAACTCGGGAAATTTAGAATCCCAGGGTTGAAAATTGCTTTACAGAACATTTGGTTCAACCATGAAGCAAATTTATGCTTCACTGCCCTATATTTTTAAATTTTTACCAGTTTCACACATACACACACACACACACACCCCACTTCTGGTGTCAGGAACGAAGGAAATAAAAATAGTAATTTTCTTTTAAGTTGACATTTTAAATTCAAATAAGTGGAGTCTCAAATGTAATATTAGGATAGCTAGCATGACAAACCCTAGTTTGCATTCCCTGTTTTGATTTAATTCTGATAAATCTCTTGGGAATGCTTCAATACACAGACAGTTGAAATCTAGCTGGTTAGCCATTAGAGGGCAGGTATTAGGTAACCTATGTAACTTAACACAATTCACTTCTCTGAGTCTCTCTTTCCACATTTGCAATGTGGAGGTAACACTGCCTGTTCTATGTAATTGTTAGAATTTTTGAAAGGTACCAAAATATTCTAAAGTATTTTGAAAACAGCAAAGTGCTATTGATTCCAAGCATTTTTTGTTCTATTCATTTGCATTTAAATTGCGTTACGTAGTAATATTAATCAGCCACAAGTAAATACTACATCTATATTCTAGACTTTATTTCTTACTGACAATAAAAGGGTCATTGTGTGTGATAGGCAGAATAATGACCCTCCCCAAAGATGCTCATGCCCTCACGATCCCTTTCCTAGTCACCAGAACCTGTAAACATGTTACGTCACATGGCAAAAGGGATTCAGCAGGCATGATTTGAGTTAAGGCTCTTGAAATGGGAAAATTATACTGGATTATCCAAGTGTTTCCAATGTAATCACGAGTGTTCTTAGGGGAATGAGGCAGGAGCATCAGAGGTAGGAGATGTGACAACCATGGTGGGGAGGGGGGGCGTGGAATCGAGAGTAGAGACTGGAAAGTCTCTACTACCGGCTACACTACCGGCTTTAAAGACAGGGAATGGAACCAAGGAACCAAGCCTCGAACCTTTTCCAGAACCCAGAAAAGGCAAGGAAATAAACTCTCCCCTCAAATCTGCAGAAGGAACACTCTACCGCTCACACCTTGATTTTAAGCTTTTGACTTCCAAAACTGTAAAATAACAAATTTGTGTGGTTTTATACCACGAAGTTTTTGGTCAATAGAAAATAATACAATCATGGAAACACAGCCACTTCTTATCCCACTAGTGATAATTAGGGTTTGTTAGTAGAGCACACCATTAGTTGTACAACAGTATCTCTGGCTACTTTCTGAATCTGTTATCCAATGCCATTTCACCCAGATAGGTGAGCCATTTAGCTCCCCCAAATAGCATGGATCACTGAGCACCAGCTGTTTCAGAAGGACCAATGGATGTAGTCATGACTAGTTCCCAGGGTGGTTGTTTGAATCATTCTAGATCTAGTATGCTCTTTTTTTTTTTTTTTTTTTTTTTTTTTTTAGATTTCCTGAGAATGGGGATGAAATGTCTTCTGCTTCTACTGGTAGAAATAGTTCTCATTTCAAAACACTTAGAATTAAAAAGTTGTCTAAGAGCTAGAATTGCTTTAGCTATAATTTTCTATTCTGTCCTTAGTAAATGTGAAAATTAAAAAACATACTTAGGCTTTTTATTAGGTTTTTCCTTTTACTTTTCTTGATTTTACAAACTTATAGGATAAATGAGACATTTTGTTACATATATATAAAGGCAGTGATCAAGTCACTGTATTTGATGTGTCCATCACTCAAGTACAATGTATTTTGTTAAGTATAGTCACCCTAGTCTGCTATCAAACATTGAATTTATTCATTCTGTCATACTGTACATTTGTACCCTTTAACCCAGTTCCCTTCATTCTCCACCTTCCATCCTTCCCAGTCTCTGTTATTTATCTTCCCACTCTCTACCTTCATATGATAAAATGGTTTAGCTCCTACATATAAGTGAGAACATGCAGTATTTGTCTTTTTGTGCCTGGCTTGTTTCATTTCAGATAATGACCTCCAGTTCCATGCAGCATCCATTTCAACATCCATTTCAGCAAACAACATTTCATTGTTGCTGCAAGTAAAATGATATCATTGTTTTGAAAGAATCCTAAAATTCATACGGAACCAAAAAAGAGTTGGAATAGCCAAAGCAATCCTGAGCAAAAAGAATAAAGTTAGAGGCATCATATTATCTAACTTATAATATATTGGAAGGCTTGACTAACCAAAGCAGCACAGCATTGGTATAAAAATAGACCAATGAAACAGAATGAAGAATCCAGGAACAAAGCCATATATTTACAGCCAACTGATCTTTAACAAAGCAGATAGGAACTTACACAGGGAACAAACACCCTCTCCAATGAATGACGCTGGCAAAATTGGATAGTCACATGCAGAATCCTTATCTCTCACAATATAAAAAAATCAACTCAAAATGGATTCAGGACTTAAACATAATATTCAAAACAACAAAAACACTGGAAGAAAACCTAGGGGAAATTCTCCTGAACATTGGTCTAGGCAAAGAATTTATGCCTAAGATCTGAAAAGCACAGGCAACAGAAACAAAAAGAGACAAATGGAACTATCTTAAACTAAAAAGCTTCTGCACAGAAAGGAAACACTTAACAGAGTGAATAGACAACCTGTTGAATGGAGAAAATATTCGCAAATTATTTATCTGACAGGAGACTAGTACCCAAAATATATGAAACTCAACTCAACAGGAAAAAATCAAAAAACTCATTAGAAAGTGGACAAAAGACATGACTAGACATTTCTCAAAGTAAGACATAGAAATGGCCAATAAGCATATGAAGAACTTAACATCACTAATCATCAGAGAAATGCAACTCAAAATGACAACAGGATATTATCTTTCCCCAGCCAGAATGGCTATTATTAAAAAGACAAAAAATAACAGACATTGATGAGGATGTAGAGAAAAGGGAACTCATACCTTACTGGTAGGAAAGTAAACTAGCAGAGCCACTATGAAAGACAGGATGGAGATTTCTTTAAAAACTAAAAGCAGAACTACCATTGGATTCAGCAATCCCACTACAGAGTATCTATCGTAGGAAAAGAAATCAACATAACAAAGGGATACCTGCACTCACATGTTTACTGCAACATTATTCACCACAGCAAAGATATGGAATCAATCCACGTGTCCCTCAATGGATGAATATGTAAAGAAAATGTGATGTATATATGTGCAATGAAATCTTACTCGGCCATAAAAAAATGAAATCAGGTTTTTCTTCCTTGGTTAAATAACTTCATTTCCCCTACCTTTACTATTTTCTTAAAAGTTTATCTGAATCTTTACCTATTTTGAATGTTATTCTGTCTTATATTCTGTCTGCCTGTGTCTTAAAATTCCGAGCCATAAACCCGCAAGACAAAGTATATTAACCTTTCTTAACAACAGCGCAAAAAATTGGTAAAACTTGGCTATGATCAAAGGAGTAAGAAGATGAGGCAGAGAGGAAGGAGTTCCAATTTAAACTTTGGTTTTAGCTCTTGCTATGTGACTTCACTCGAATCACATCACTTCTCGGGGACTCTGTGGCATCATCTTTAAAATAAGAAGCTTGGACTAAATATCCAGATACAGCCTAAAGCGTCCTAAAAGAGGAGCATGAAGTATTTTGGTAATTCTATTGAGAAAGTAATCACCACTTGCTGGGGAACACTTGATAAATACTGCCCAGTGGCTGGTCCACAAAGACAACTGGTAGCATTGAGGCTTGTTTGGATTTTTGCTATCTATGATTCCAGATAAAGGTCAAGGCAGGAAAAGCCTGAGGTACATTATAGGTACACTGAGTATCACAGATCTCTGGACACCTAATGGATGAATACAGATGGGGGTGTGAAGTGGAGAGGACAAATGGAGGGCCTGCAACACTAATGTGGCACAGAGCCCCTGATGGTATTTGAAGGGCTCTAGTGATCTCTTGCCTACACTATTAAGGGAGTCCACTAGCCTAGGAATTGTACCCTTTCATGGCTCTTGGCAAGTTGTGTCATTCATCTCAGTATCCCCAGTACCCAAGCACAATAACCACCATTTAATAGTTTGCTCACAACATATGTGTTGGGTGATCAAATGAAGGACTTGCAATTAGCCTTTCTGATCTCAACCCTTCCCTGAGGATTGTGTCATGGGGGTGTCATTTACATCATGTCTTTCATAAATGAGGATCCTTGAAGTTATGAAAACAGCAGCCCTGCCTCCACCCAAGGGAGCAATCTGTCTCACGAAGCTGCACTCCTGGAATTTTCTAGATGGGAGATAATAAAAGCCTGAACTAGTGATAGCAGTGGGAATGGAAAGAAGAAAACAAGTGATTTATTTTAGAGTGATTTGGGAGACACACAAAAATACTCTTGACTAGCCAAAGTAAAATCTTAACCTGATTTCTTTCCGATTTTCCCTTGGAAAAATTCAATAAAAATCTGTTACATAAAAATGGAACATTTGCCATGTATCTCCTGTTAAATACGAGTCACTTTTATTGTGAACCTCATCCTCTGTCAGAAAAGTATATTGGCCTCATTTTTCTACTTTAGAATCTGGTACTTCAGTCAATATCACACAATCTATAGCAGTATTTTAAGAGAAAGGCAACAATAAGTCCCAAGGAATTCTCTTGATCATTTTTAAAAAGCATACCACACACTCGAATATACAAGCATGTTTTTGAGTCCTATCTCAGAGAAACATTTGCTAAAATTACATTGACCACCTTTATTTTGATCATTTGTTTCCCAAATAAAATTTAAGTGATGCAGAGAACTAATGCAAAGTAGAAGGCATTTTGATTACAGAAACAAACACTGGTTCACATGGAATATTTTGAAGCAATGCCCTTTCTACTAATATCCAACTTTCCATTGCATTTTTTTCTAAAATGGGAATGCACTTTAAAAAACTCAACCACAACAATCTTTCTGGAATTTAGTATATACATAAAGTAATGAATAAAATCCTTCCAGTTTTAAAATATCAAATGATTCGTATCTACTGAAACAGACCAAAAGGTTATTAAGGAACATGGTACAAATTTTGTTTGATAGCTAACATAAAAGTACAGACAGCTAGCTAAAAAAAATTCTCTAGATTTATATTTTATATTTAAGTATATCACCTTGGGTATTAAACATGCTGGTAGCTATCTCTTAATGAGCACCTGAGCTGTCATTTTTAATAACAGGCCGAAAATTATTATCTATAGGTTGATATTTCCCTGAAAATCATTTGTGAATCTAAAGTTAATAGAGCTAAGAATAGAAACTGACTATTCCATTTACTAAAATAGTATTATTTTATAATACTTGGCAGAATATTATCAAAAGTAACATGAACATATATTTATAATAAAAAATCAACATATGACAAAATGCATAAACATTCTCAGTATGCAGCAGAACTTTACACAAGTCTAAATAATGCATCTCAGTTACTCATTGTTTGAAAAGATCAATTGGTCCACTAGAAAAAGCCATAAGAGGAAAAAACACAGATCCAAGACAGAATATAAAAAATAAATAAATAAAACAAATATCTAGGCCACTCTGATTTTAGCTATTTCCCAATTTAAAACAAGGCATGAGAGATGAATACCATAAAAACTCAAATTATCTTACTCATCTAAGTACATACACCATTAATATATAATGCAAGTAATCAGGTAATAGCCTATTGTAATTCACAGGGTACAGTATTCTGGAAATCCTATTTTATTTTTAAATAATAAATTTAAAAAAAAATACCTCTTCCACAAAGCTGTCTTTCTTCTCTAGCATTTCTCGTAATGTCTGAAGAATTTTAATGCACAGTTTTTCTTCTTTCTCCATTAGTTTCTTTGTATGATTAATCAACCTTAAAGCAAAACATTAAACCTTTAGAAAGACAGTGATTTCTCTTCAAGCTATATACAAACATTAAAGGCCACAGACGAAAGAAAATCACACAATTATTTGAGAATACGAAGTAAACCAGGTACATGTTTTTCAAAAGTTTTAAGATTACACTTCAGCTTATAAATTTTGTATTATAACACATTATATTTGTTTTACAGGTAGTATATCTCAGGGCTTCCCGAACTTACTCAGGTGACATTCTTTTAGTGGGACACACTACTCTGAGAAACAATGAAACACTAATATTCTCACTCCATTATATGAACTAAAGCAAATTTATTAGTAGTTAAATATAAATATTTATATTACATTTTATTATGTTAAGTTACACTATATTATTTTTATATACTGTATTACATTAGACATAAGAGTAGCAATGGCTGTATATAATTTTGCAACCTTAATATAACAGGCTGCTTTCCAGTTTCCATTCATAACAATGTGCCATTTTTCACTGCCAGGGTTTGGTAGAAACAAGCAGTTTCTGTCTTAAAAACAAAAAACAAAAAAGTGACATCAAGACAGTCTATCCATTTACCAGTTTTGCTATATTTGGGCAAAAACTCCAATCAATTTTAATCAAGTGACAAACTGTGTACTAGTGCTCTGTTAGGAGAAGAGTTTCAGGATCACCATCCCCAAGAACTTAAAATCAAATAAAATTTTCATTATCAGAATTTAGCTTTTATATATATAGAGAGAGAGCATATATAGCTCATGTTGTTAAAAAGCTGATTCTCAAAATGACCCTGTGAGACGTCTTCTTCAAATGACCCAATTTCAGTGACATAACATGAGTACTGTGGAGCATAACCCTGGGGAAAAGGTGAACTTTCACTAGTTAATGGCTAGCAAGGTGTGAGGGTCAAGTGTAAGGACTTCCCAGGGAGTCTTCCAATTTATCCTTACACCAAGCGTTTGGGACAGGTTCAGACTGATTTTGCTCATAAGAGAACAGAAGTCAGGGAGATATAGCAACCTGCCTCTGGTTACGTAAATTGTTAAGGGGTGAGACCCGCAAAGGCACTCAGGTCCATCTGACCTCAGAGCCAAAATTATTATGAACCACTCTGTGATGATGGGGACTCAGGTCACTGATCTCTGGAGTCTCAGGGGTCTTGTGCAGAGTCCCTACACATATGCTAGGCTGCACAAAATCCCCTGAATGGGTAAGTGCCACAACACAGACATTGGCAAATGCTGTGAACCAGACATAAAACCACTTCATTCTACTGGGGGGAATTACCTAGGGCTGATCAGAGAAGGTGTCAGTGAAGAGACAGCACGCAACTTGTGAAGATTTCACCTGGCAAGAAAGGCTGGGGAGAGAAGACATCCCTGCAAAGGGAATGGTAAGAACACAGGACAGAGGCAGAAACCTAGCCAGCGTGTTCAGGAAATGAGAAGCACGTCAATTGCCCACTGACACTTAAAGACTTGGAAGAGGAAAGTGTAAGAGATGTGGTTTGGAAAGAAGGGACTGGAATATTAACCTCAAGAATCTGGAATGTTTTCTAGAGAAAATAGGGAACTACTGTTCTAAAGGACCTGAATGCCTCTTCCCACTGTGAGAAAGAGACCAATGATGGCAGCAGGAAAGGTGAAGCAGAGGAGACGGAGCAAGGCAAGAGAACAGTGGCAGAGGTCGGGTGAGGGTGTAGAAAGCAACAGAGAAGACCCGCAGCCAAGACTGTAAATAATGACATGCGGGAAGTAGAAGAGGAAGCAGGGCAGATCAGAGACCCTTGAAATGTATAGACTGGACTAATAGTGGATGGTGATTTTTTAAAAATTTTTTTAATTAGATAGGGTCTCTGTCACCCAGGCTGGAGTGTACTCATGTGATCATAGCTCATTGCAGCCTAGACCTCCTGGGCTCAATTGATCCTCCCACCTCAGCCTCCTGAGTAGCTGGGACCACAGGTATATGCCATAGTACCTGGCTAATTTTTTTGCTTTTTGCAGAGATAGGGTCTTGCTTTGTTGCTCAGGCTGGTTTCAAAATTCTGGGCTCAACTGATCTTCCTGCTTCAGCCTCCCAAAGTGCTGGGATTAGAAGTGTGAGCCACCATACCCAGCCCAATGATGACACTTTAAAATGACACTGTTCCATCCCGAAGAAGTAGCCAACACACAATGAAAGTAACACTGATGTCCTTTTAGACATGTTGAGTCTAGAAAACGTGTTATATACATGTGGTCAGGCCTAACAGGCAGAAGAATTTCAAAAGTTCTCCTGGCCAGGAAAGTGAAGCCTCCCTTTCTAAAACTTTTGCTATTTGATTCTTTCTTTCACACAATACTCCTTTTTCGATTTTTAATTTTTGTGGGTACATAGTAGGTATATACATTCACATAGTAGTCTTTAAATATGTGAAAATAGTTTTGGTGGACATGATAAATTTCTTTTGATTTTTTTTTCACTCTCTCAGGCTAAGTATTTCCATTTTCTTTAACTCTTCCTTACATAAAAGTTTTAATTCACTAACCATATTGAAAATATCAACCATAAGGTTGAATGACCACTTGCTACAGATTTATAAAAGGCATTCATAAACCACATAATGACTGGTTGAGCTAGGTCAGTGACTTTCAAATATTTTTTCTATGATCAAAGCAAGAAATAGATTTCACAAAACAACCCAGTATGGAAGTACCTGTGTGGGAGTGTGTATAAACTCACACAAATGTCATCCTTACTATGAGATGCACTCTGATAATTTGTATCTTCTCTAATTCATTTTTTTAATTAGCTGGTTGCCTCTACCTAAGTCAACTAAAAAATCTATAAATGGATCATACCCTACAGTCTGAAAAACACAGAGATTCTCCTTCACAAGGGAGGAGTAGGTGTTGACTTGAATGGACTCTAATCAGCTGCCTTAAAGATTAACAGTGTCATTGACCTATTCTCTTCTCTCTCACTCTATGTGTTAAGTAGACTGTGAATTCCAGTTCTTTCCTGGGGTCTATCCTCATATTCTCCTGCAGACCCATCTGAGTCAACAGATTCTAAGAATTAGACTTATTTGAGAAAAAGTAGGAAGCCCCTACTTAGGGCTTGGACCTAAATTTATATTCTCTAGCTAAGCTTTACCAGGATGGTATGCACAGCAATATAAGACCTCTGGCAAAGCTATTCATAAAGTTGGATTCTAATTTATAAGATATTCTTACAAAGGAAACCCTTAGTTCTTCAAAGGGTTGGGGAAGAGGTAGGGTGAGCACTAAGATGCAAAACAGACAGTCCTGAGGCTCTGGCTGTAATACAATTGCAATAGCACAAAAATATCTTCTACAATCTCTTCTAGAACCACTCACGTACACACATCATTTTTCCTTCATATGGGTGTAGGATCTGCAATGTGTTCCTATTACCATATCACTTTTGCTTCTCTCCTTTCAGGTTACCTAATGGTGCCACAGACTTGTCTCCATCTGCAGCACAGCTCAATATTTACTTGATATCCTGAGTTACTTCATATCACTTTCTCATAGACAAGTATCTTCAAGTTCTAGACCACTGCTGTCTAACAGAACTCTGCAATAATATACATGTTCTATATTTGTGCTGCCAAATTTGGTAGCCATTAGCCACATGTGGCTATTGAGCACTTGAAATGTGGCCAATATGACTGAGGAAGTAGATTTTTATTTCATTTTAATTAATTCAAACTATAATTTAAGTAGCCATGTGTGGCTAGTAGCTACCATATTGGCACCTTAGTTCTCAACAAGGAGTCAGAAGACCTTTTCTCTAAAGGAGCAGATAGTAAATATTTTAGGCTTTGCGGGGTACACAGTCCCTGGCAACTAACTGATTCTGCCACAGTGGCATGAAAGCAGCCATAGACAATCTAGAAATGAATGAGCACCACTGCATTTCAGTAAAACTTTCTTTACGGAAATGAGTAGCAGGACCAATTTAGCCTGAGGGCCAGAGCTTGCCAACCTCCATTCCAGGCTGTCACATCTCAAGGATATAGCTATAATATTATGTTAATTTATTGAACTTGACAGGTTTATCACCTAATTTTAACCCATATTCCATACAATGACATATATTCATAGAAGGTGAAAGATATTTATCAAAGATGCTATTATCTTTTTTTTACTTAGTTCTTATTTTTAGATATGTAAGGGGTACAGGTGCAGAGTTCTCACATGCATGTATGTGTAGTGGTGAAGTCTGGGCTTTCAGTGTACTCATCCTCTGAATAGTGAACCCTGCTCAACACCCTATTTTTACAGTGAATTACTAGGCAATATCTCTACTTTAAATTTTATTTCTAATGATCTCAGCAGTCATCAGTTGTACACTCTGGGCCTCTTCACTTTAAAATCCTTAGTCAGAAGACTGGCAGGTGTCCAGAAACATACATTCTTGCCAAACTCCCTAAGATGCAATGAGCCTATACCTGATTCTAGCCATAACCGTAATATAAAAACCCCACCTATTCTTCAGCACAATCCCTGCAGCTTTTCTCATCACACACCTTGCTTTCACTCCCAACGTCTCAGCTTAAATGGTGAAAGAAAGGAACACACTTCTTGTGTCCCCTAGGGCTTCAATCTCTGCCTCGGTACATCACAGTTGATGGAAGAGGTTTCCAGATCTCATTGAGCAATACTCTCTACCACACAGGAATTAGCTGGGATGGTTCAGGGTCAAGGGGCTGGGCAAGCTCATCTCACTGACTCTCCACCCAGATACTCTTCCCAAGAAGACTAAGCACCTTCTTTCTGACTGGACATCTAGAGTCTACATGTGACCACCTGCAAAGTCCTCAATGGCATGCCCTCCACATAAAGACAAATCTCTTCTTTCTGGAGTTAGTTAGGCTTTTTCTCACAACTGCTTATCCTTGCACATCTCCCTTAAGAATTTTTCACTTACCATTAAGATGAAGATACTCTAGGGTAAATATATCAGCTATAATAGATCTGACAATACCACCAATGCTGAGAAAAATCAGTAAATGAAAGAACTGTAGTAAGAATCATCCAGGCAGCACGGCCACATACTGGGTCTGAGTCTTACTAACCCTGCACCTGAAGTGCACCTGGTCCTCAGTTTTCTCTCCTCTGAATCAGGCAGACTTCCCAGTCTCTGGGTGTTTATGCAGATTAGATAAAATAATAAAGACATATGACAATAGTAAGACCTCAATAAATGCTAGCTCCTTTTCCTTTCTCCCTATGTTAATGAAAACAAGTGACTTTAAACAAGAATTTTTTAAAAGGTCACACCATATAATTATGGAAAGGAATTAGGACCAAAATATTATTTTGCATAATACTTTGTGCCCCATAATGACACACTTTATTTTCAGTAAATTTAGTAAAATATGATAACTTGACCTTCACCAAAATAAAATTTCAAATGACTCAATTTAATTATTCTGGCAACATATTTTAACATGGATTTTAGGCCTTTCACATACTTTGTGGACTGTCATTTTATATCAGTGAAGTATAACGTGGAAATGTTAGAGGCCATCTCAGTTTGGTGACAGTAGCAGAATTTCAGATTGGATCCACTTACTTCGACATGAAAGCGCCACATCTTATTCTTGCATCGCTTCCCTCAGGGAATAGCAGCTCTGGACTGTACAATACATCAACCAATACTGAGAATTCAGCCTGCATCATTGGGCTGAATTGGTGCTCCAAGGAGGCCACCACATCCTAGGGAATGAAACACAAGAGAATCCACATGAAGGCCTAAGTCAGATTTTATCTTTCAAAGATATGACAAGCCTAAGAATACTAATGGGAATTTTATAGATGCCTCCTATATTTCCATAGCACCAAATGTCTGTGCCATAATTATGGTCTGGTTTTATGTATGAATACTGCCTGGGTTCGTGTGTGTGTGTGTGTGTGTGTGTGTGTGTGTGTGTTTTCATTTACAAGATAAGGGAGGGGAAGGTAGCTATAAGATTTCTAAGGATAAACACCTATAAAAGGAAATGTCAGTTAAGCCACTTTATGTGCCCTGCAGTGTCTAATATTACAATGGAGACATGATAGGCACTCACTAAATTGTAATAAACTAGGGGCATAACCAGGTGGCAGATAAAAATAAATAGATTTCCAGCCAGGTGCAGTGCCTCACACATGTAATCCCAGCACATTGGAAGGCCAAGGTAGGTGGATTGCTTGAGGCCAGGATTTGGGGACCAGCCTGGCCAACATGGTGAAACCCTTTTTCTACTAAAAATACAAAAACCAGCCAGGCATGGTGGCCTGTGCCTGTAGTCCCAGCTACTCAGGAGGCTGGGGTGGGAGAATCACCTCAGTCTAGGAGGCGAAGGTTGCAGTAAGCACCAAGATAGGACCCACTGCACTCCAGCCTGGGCGACAATTGAAACCCTGTCTTGAAAAGAAAAAAAAAATTCCATGTGTCATTGGTCATTCAGAATGAATTATTTCATCCAATGGGAAAGGTCACTGAAATCTTATTTGAAGCAATATTAGTACTATACCTGGGTTCAATAACATTCAACAGAATTTCAAATTATATTTTTTGAGAGACCCTATTGGTCACATACCCAACAGCCTTTCTTTACCCTCTTCCTTGCTAACAGAATCTCAACGTAATTTCTGAGTCAGGCAACAACATTCTCAGGGGATGAGCCCCCTCAGCTTAAGGTCAAGGTTGGTTACTCTAAGCTAGGCATGGTTATTCCATTTCCGCCTCTAGCAATCTGTCTAGGCATGATTATGTGACACAGTCCCAGTCAATAAGACACCAGTTGAAGTACACTGAGAGAGTGGGGTATGTGTTGCGGGTGGGGGAGATTCTTTCAAAACCACCTACTGTTCTCAAGGCAGCTTAAAGGTGTGAATCTAAAATCTGAGGCAGCCCTCATGTGACCTTGGGAGACCAGCATTGAGCTGAATGCCTACAGACCTTTGGTTTTAGGGGCCCAGGCCTACAATTATCAAACTCAAGGACAGCCATAGCTCCAGGTTTCTTGCTATGTGAAATGATATGGTCTTTATTATTTAAGTCACTTTTAGTTGAATGTTATGTTAATTAAAGCTGTAAGCATCTTAACTGATATGCTTCTAAAATGAACTGCAGGTAATTATAATTTCCTGAACATTCTTTAATGGTTAAAGCATTCCCTTTTATTTTTAAACTATGTTAGAAGAAAAAAAATCTTATGTAAAGGAGCAATTTATTCACCCGTAGCTATGGCATATTTTTATTAAGCAGAACATTGCCAATTGCTTATTGTCACTCTAGGCTACAGAAGCACAGATGGGGATGTCACCTTCTTGATTTCTTATGAATCATGTTAATTCCTGTTTTAACTCTTCTCTTTCTGCAAAAGTGATCATTTCTACTTCAACCACTTTAAATAAGCTTTCTGAGAAATTTCTGAAAACAGTTAAAAGAGACTAACAGGAAATAACATAAAGGGGAAAACTAAGTACTATACAAAAATAGGGATTGTATGTTTATCAAATATGACAATATTTAAGTAAATGTCCCAAAAATGCCCCTGTTGTTTAGATTACCTCTTCTTTATTTCATCTACTAAACAAACAGTGCTCTTGCTGCTATGATGTGAATTCTGTCTTTATCTCCTGTTTTCGTCATGAGCCAACCATGCAACCTCCCTAAGTCATTGTTTCCCGACATGAAAGCTTAGGATAATGATATTAATAATCATGTGAGTTTGTTGCAAGGATTAAAGGTAAGTGCACAGAACAGCCTCTAACACATACTGGCCACTAATTCCATATAAATGCTAGCAATCTTTATTATTGAGCACCAGTTAGCTGTGATCATCACCCAAACTCGGTGGTTTACTGCCTGGCCTCATCTTAATCACCACTAAGCATTTTATACACCGGTTTATGCTCTTTGAAACACTTTGTCTCTTGACTTCTACGACACCACACTTTATTTTCCACCTATGTCCTTACTATTTCTTCATCAATTCCCGGTAGTGCCTGTTCCTTTTCTTTTTGATACCTATACTTCCTTCTGATAAATTTCATCCAATTCTATGGTTTTACTATCGTCTATATGTTGGAACTTCCACATTTATATTTCCAGCAGGACATCTTTCTAAACCTCTTCAGAGTCATATATCCAACAGCCTAGTTGACACACACACTTAGGTATCTAAATAGGCATCTCAAATTTAAAATTCCCCCAATAGAACTCCTAATTTCAACTCAGCCCTAACCTCTTTCTCTCCCATTGCTTCCTATTTTAGTAAATAACACAATCATATCATATCAAAACTAGAGTTATCTTTGATTCTTCTTTCTATCATCTCACAATGCATCAATTCATCCACCAAGTTCTATTAGTTCTACAACTAAATTTATACAAAATGCACACACTTCTCTGCATTACTATTGTTACCTCCTTAAGCCAACCTGCCATCACCTTTTCCCTGAGTTAATACAAAGCTACCTAACTAGATTCACTGCTTTCATGTCAGGATCTTATAATATACCCAAAATTCAAAGTGATCTTTTTAAAAGCAAACCAAATCAGCCTCTCCTCTGCTGAAAATCTTCAATGACTTGCCATCACACTTGGAATACACTTAAAATGCCTTCCTATGTGTCTTAATCTGTTCAGGCTGTTATAACAAAATATCATAAACTGAGTAGCTTATAAACAACAGAAATTATTTCTCATAGTTCTGGTGGCTGGGAAGTCCAAGATCAGGCACCAGCAGAATTGTTGTCTGGTGAGGACGTACTTCCTGGTTCATAGAAGGTCCCTCTCTTGCTGTGTCCTCACGTGGTGGAGGGCTGAATGAGCTTGCATGGGCCTGTTTTATAGGGACACTAATCTCAACTCCCAAAAGACCCCACCTCCTAATACTATCACCTTGGGG
Source organism: Cebus imitator (assembly GCF_001604975.1). Taxonomy (NCBI): domain Eukaryota; kingdom Metazoa; phylum Chordata; class Mammalia; order Primates; family Cebidae; genus Cebus; species Cebus imitator. The sequence continues at coordinate 1,036,997 of NW_016107682.1, forward strand.
GTTAGAATTGAATTTGAGGCAGGGGAGAACACAAACACTTGGGGCACAGCCACAGCACCATATTACTCTCTACATGATTTGGCCCCTTATTTCATAATATTTTCTTCCTTTACTCACTTCCTTTACTCCTGCTCCAATGGACTTTTCTTAGATCTTCAAAAATCAACCTCATTTCTGCCTAAGCACCTTTGCATTTCCTATTTCCTTCCTATAAAACTCTCTGAACCCAAATCTTAGAACATTCCTATTATTCAGGTCTCAACACAACTGTTACCCTGGTAGAAAGGAACTTCACAATTACAGGATCACTCTCCCAGTAATTCTCCACCATGCTGCTACTATGCTCTACTTTATTCATTGCAGTTTTAATTATCTAATAATTTATCATTTATTTAATAAGTTAGAATGCATGTCCCAAAAGAGCACAGACCCATGACTCGCTCTCTCTAGCACTTCATCCAGTGGCTAGTCTAGAATTTTTACTAAATAAATACTTAATGAATATCAATCTATTAAAAGAAGTTTAAGGCATACCATACCCTCTCTGTGCTTTCTGACACTATTATAACCTCTCCTTTGAAATGTTCCACTCTCTTTGTTCTCCTGACCCTGACCCTCCTCCTTTCTGACCCTGCTTTTTCTTCACTCATGATGTGGCCATTCTGCTACTCTTAGCCACTCACAAAGAGTGTTCTTTTTTGTTTATTTTTTATCACTATATTCTCTCTTTAAGCAATACAAACCACTATCCTTGTTCCAACTATTATCTTCAAATACAGACTTAACTTCCAGTATACTCATTAGCCTGCTATCCTAGTTCACTGCATTTTCCATTGCCCTCCTATTGCATTCTCTTCTCCTCTGCTCTTACATACACAGTCCTAATAATACTACCTAGTCTCCAATCATCAGGGAGACTAGATAGTATTATTAGGACTGTGTATTAAACTCCTCCTCTCAAGCCCTCTTTCTACTTCCATCCAGGAGCCTCCAAGTCTGCTGACCCTGCCTTCATCATTGTCTGTAGCACCCATTTCTTCGTTTCATCCATATCACTACCTGGCTCAGATCTTAAGTAACTTCTCTCTTCTTCTAGTCTCTTTTTGATAACGCTATCCTACAAATCAAGGATCACTTATAATGGCATTTTCCCCCAAATTTTTAACATCTCACACCCTTTAAGTTTCACATACTCTCTGAATCTAACTTGTCCTTCTAATCCCATATAACACTCATCTACATGTGATCTCTCATAATACTTATTTCAGTCCATGTCTTGGCCATTTTGCAGGAAAAAAACTTCTTCAAACTATACCCCAATTCAACTCTATGGAATATTATACTAATTACGTGGATGGGAAGATGTCTGTTATGGGCTGAATTGTAACCGCCCCAAAATTTCATATGTTGAAGCCCTAACTCATAGTACCTCAGAATGTGACTCTGTTTAGAGCTAGGGCTTTCAAATGGGTAACTAAGATAAAATGAGCTCATATGAACGGGCCCTAATCCAACATAACTGGTATCTTACAAGGAGAAGGAATTAGGATACAGATATGTGCAAACACAGAAAAGAGACCCTATGAGGACACAGCAGGAAGTCAGCCAACTGCAAGCTCAGGAGAGAGGCCTCCAAGAAAGCATCCCTGCTGACACCTTGATCTTGGACTTCTAGCCTCCAAAACTATGAGAAAATAAATTTCTGTTGTTTAAGCCACCAAGTCTGTGACATTCTGTTACAGCAGCCCTGGCAAACTAATACAATTTCCAGGCTAAAATCATGAGTCAGATACTATACAAGTAATTTAAGAGCAAGGTGGCCAAAAGATAAGTTGAAGCAAGATTATGAATATGTAATTTATTTACCAATGTTATCATTGGTATTATGATTATTATTTTGATATTCAGACCCACTACTCACTACCATATTATCAAAACACAGTAATCAATATACACTCATTAAAAAATAACTCACAACATATGGAAGCTATATGTTTAAAAAGAGTAGTGGTAGTACACAGTTGTAAAGCAAGGCCTAGTCCCCAAATAGAACGGATATTTTTAACCATATTTTATTTGTGTGACTACATATTTTCAAAAAATGTAATTTAGAAAATATTAATGCCATTTCATGTTCTCATGTACCTGTAACTTTTCAATAATATTTCTGTAATCCCAAGCAGGCCCTCCGAGAGCTTCTTTAAAGCGTGGCCCAGAGCGAGCTGATAGTCTCCAACCCATGGCTGCTCTCTGCACCATATTTGAATGGCTCTTCATGAAAAGGGTATTAACTTGGCTGTCCAAATCCACTGGAATGGCAATTCCACGATTTTTTGCTGAAAAATAAAGATTTAAAATATTTCCCTCTTAATTTGACTAAAGTGTCTCATACATTATCCATACAATCTAATAAACATAAAAGAAAAAATGTCAAATCTTTAGACTCTGCCATTAACTTGTTTTATATAACTGTAAAGGCTTCTAACTTGAATGTATTTCAATTCGTAAGACCAATTAGTAAAGTGGGTTCATGAAACATTCAAGAACTTATTTGATTTCTTAATGATTCATGCTTGAAATGCACTTTATACAACATCAATACAGAAAAACGCTGTATAACAACCAGCATATTTGTACTTTTCCAGATGCCAACATAAATAAGAAAGCAGACATAAAACACATGATATGATTCTTCCACTCCATTCATTAATTTAAGTAGTGTTGGTGTGCACACAAAATTGTACGTGATGAAACATCTGAGAGTAGAAATAAAAAGTTGAAGAGTGTAAAAGTCTGCGTTGGAAGAGGGCGTATCTCAATATGTGTCTTTCTTTCTTCCCTAGATCCACTGAAATTTATATTTCAACAGGCTTACATCACAACAATACTGAAAATTGAAGATGCTTGTCACAAAAAAACAAACAAACAACAAAAAAAAAACCAGTAATGTTGAAGCATTTTTGCAAGGCAAAATGAAGATGGGATTAGTCCATCAGAGAAGGAAGAGAAGAAGCTGCTCCACAAGAGATTAGACTTAGAAAAGGTCTTCCCAGGTGCGCAAAGTGTGGTAGGGGTGTGGGGCAACTCATTAAAGAATAACAGCTGAAGAGATGGGAAGCTAAGGCCTCCTCCCTCTGATTAGCATAGAACAGTTGGCAGAAGCAGTTTTTACCCAGAGGATAAAGTCAGAGAAATAAATAAATGTTCTCTCAAGAAAGTAGAATACCTGACTGGAAAGAATGCCAAATGAAGGTGTTAGAACTTTATAGAGAAGCAGAGTGGAACTTGAAGTAACACCAGAGATCACCAAGTAAGAGGTAAAATGTGAGGCGAGAGAAGAGGCAGCACCAGCTGAGAGAGGAAATATATAAGTCTCCAACCCCTGAACAAAGCCCTCCTTACTTTAACACTTACTGGTGTTCCCAGCCTGACCTCTGCTATACATATACATGCACATATGCACACACACACAGCATAAAGGAAAGCCTGCATATCATTTGGTCAGCCTTTGACCCCTCATACAGAATTCCAGGTCAGCCTTGTCATTTATACAAGAATTCTAGGAGAGAAACAGGCTTTACAACTGCAGTGGAAACCTATGCCAGTCATTACCGACTTTCCTAATTACAAACACACCACCAAGGATCACAAGGAAAATCAATACCATTAACAATAACTGACCCTAGTGAAAACAGGGATGGCTCAAGGAAAAGCAAAAAATATTTAAATAATGCTAATTATTGTCCTCAGATAATGTGAGTATATACTGCATCCACAAAAGTAGAAAATCAGAAAGAAGAATGACTTCTTAGAAATTGAAATGTGATCGCCTACATAAACATGTCAAAAATTGGCTGAAAAATAATTGATAGAAACACAGTTGGTAATCTTGATAGGAAGTCAAGGAATCTTCTAAATATTAAGCATGAAAGATCAAAAAGGAGAATAAAACAGAGAGATTGTGAAATTAAGAGGGTCAACCCAGGAATGTAAACATCTAACAAATATAAGTTCCAGAAAGAAACAGCAGATACAATGTGAGAGAAGAAATTATTAAGAAAATAATAGAAGACAATTTCCTTGAGCTTAAAACACATGCACATCTCCAAATTGAAAAGATCCACAATGTGTTAAACAAGATTAAGTAAGCGTATTGGCCATACTCTGGTAGAACTTTAGAAGTTGTTGCAGGTTGAACTGCATCCCCAAAAATTATATATTGTAGTATTAATCATCACTCCCTCTGAATGTGACCTTATTTGGAAATAGGGTCTTTGCAGATGTAATCAAGTTAAGTTGAGGTCATATTGAATCAGGGTGGGTCCCAATCCAACACAACTGGTGTCTTTATAAGAAGGGAAGGAGAGACACAGAGAAATACCTGAGGGACAAACATGATGGAGATAAAGATGGAGGCAGAGACTGGATTTATGCAGCTTCAAGCCAAAGAATACCAAGGATTACTGGCAAACACCAGAAGCTAAGAGAAAGGCATGGAACAAATTCTTCCTTGGAGCCTTCAGAGAGAGCATGGTGCTGATGATACCTTGATTCCAGACTCCTAGCCTCCAAATTGTGAGACAGTAAAATTTCTGTTGTTTTAAGCTACTACTCAGGCTAATTTATGGCCAGCTGTAGAAACTACACAAATGTCAATAGTATGGAGAAAATCTCAAGTACTTCCAGAGTGAAAAGGTGATTCCCAAAAAGAATCTGACCAGCATCAGACTTATCATCATCAGCATTGAATACTAAGAGACAGAATATCTTTATAGATGAAACATTTTGAAACTAGGACTTTATGTCCATCTAAACTAAAAATCAAATGTAATTCCCAAATAAAAACATTTCAGAATATGTAAAGGCTCAGAAATTCTTCAATGAACCCCCTATGAAAAAATTACTCTAAAAAAAGAGTAGATATCACGCCTGCAATCCCAGCACTTTGGGAGGCCGAGGCGGGCAAATCACGAGGTCAGGATATCGAGACCATCCTGGCCAACATGGTGAAACCTGGTCTCTATTAAAAATACAAAAATTAGCTGGGCATGGTGGTGCATGCATGTAGTCCCAGCTACTTGGGAGGCTGAGGCAGGAGAACTGCTTGAACCCAGGAGGTGGAGGTTGCAGTGGGCCAAGATCGCACCACTGTACTCCAGCCTGGTGACAGAGGG
>NW_016107682.1:1042181-1065326 GCF_001604975.1 Cebus imitator
AAAAAAAAAAAAAAAAAAAAAAAGCAAATAACTTGTTTTAATGTCCACATGGATATGAGAAACTATAGCAACTAAGTATGAATCTGAAGAAGAAAATAAAATTAGAAACAAATGAAGGAAGATCCATGAGCTATTTCCATGGCTGGGAAATTCTCCTCTACTTGGAAAAGTATTAATATCATAGTGCTACGTTTTTGTCCTAAATGGTTATACCATGGAAAATATTATACATCATAATCTATATGCTCCGATAATTGACTTTTTTTTGAGACAGAGTCTTGCTCTGTCACCCAGGCTGGAGTACAGTGGCACAATCTTGGCTCACTGCAACCTCTGCCTCACGGGTTCAAGTGATTCTCCTGCCTTAGCCTCCTCTATAGCAAGAATTACAGGTGTGTGCCACCACAGCTGGCTGATTTTTGAATTCTTAGTAGACAAAGGGTTTCATCATGTTGGCCAGGCTGGTGTCAAACTCCTGAGCTGGTGATCTGCCCACCTTAGCTTCCCAAGGTGCTGGGATTACAGGCGTAAGCCACCACACCCAGCCTGATAATTGATTTTTAATGTTTATCAAACTATAGGAGAAGATTATATTTACAAACAAAATACAAATATCACAAATCATAACAATGAAAAAGCAATAACACATCAAGTAAAAATTGGAATATAAAGTAGAGAAAGAGGTAAAAATGAAGGAAATATGTTAATTTATTTTTCACAGTGTGGAGCATATGGATATGGTTTAAAGCTATTAAATCAAGAAGCAGAACTAAAAGGATCACATTTAAAGTTATAATGATAGTCACCAGAAGGCTTACTTTAAATGAATGAAAATAGGAAGGAAGTGGTAAAAAGAAATTGGATGGATGGATGGATAGAGAGACAGATAGATACACATATAGACACATAGACACATACATAGATAATCTGGCTTGCTTCATATAATGGAAGGAAAGTAAATAGTAGATAATATAATCTGCTGGTGAAAATTCTCTGACGCCTAAAGATACTCAAAAACTTGTTGGAAAACAGACCATTTGCTGGATGCAGTTGCAGCCTCAGTTATTCAGGAGGCTGAATCAGGTGGTTCACTTGAGCCTAGGAGTTCGAGGTTGTAGTGCACTATGATGTGAATAGCCACTACATATAGCCTGAGCAACACAGAAAGACCCTGTCTCTAAAAAAGAAAGAAAAGAAGAGAAGAAAGAAAAGAGGAGAGGAGAGGAGATCCTGTCTCTAACAAAGAAAGGAAAGAAGAGAAGGGAGAAGAGGGAAGGGCAGGGAAGGGGAGAGGGGTGGAGAGGGGAGTGGTAGAGGGAGAGGGAGAAGGAGAAGGCGAGGAAAGAGAATAGGAGAAGGAGGAGAAGAGGAGAAGAGAAGAAGAGAGGAAAAGGAAAGGAAGGAAGAAAACAGATAATATTCACTAGCCACACAAAAACATGCATCAATTTAGACAGAAACTCACACTCAAGTTTTACAGAAATAATAACAGCTATAAGGCAACCTTAAACAATCAATCTTACCACTTCTCAGATTTCCCTAGTGAATGTTTTCCTAATATTCATGAGACACTTCCCTTTCCCAAGGCATGTAATATCTCTGTTTATGTCCTTCACGTACAGCAGTGCAATTGCACTTCTGTCTCATCTGAAGGAAAGACAGCCTCAACACTGCCAAGCAACACATAGTTTTATAAATACTTAATCCTGCACCACGATCAAATCCTGGCAAGATTTTCATCCTTTTCTGGCTGCTTCACACATAAACTGGGTTTACTCTTAACATTCAAAAATCAAACAGAAGACAATACTGCTTCTATGTTATTTTCTAAACAATGAAAATAAAAATTACAAAATTCAGTGTTTCTCAAAACATATTACAAACAAGTTTCCACTGATATTTAAACAAATTGGGGAGGATATTGGGATTTATCTCCCCTTTAGGAATCAGGTACATTAGTTGAAATTGACCATCAAATAAGTGTTGTTGCTATGAATATGACTTACACAAAGCAGTGCTCAATTAATATTTTTCTAATGACAGCAGTGGAAATTTAGTCCAATGGCAGCACCTCTGTTATTAACAATGCAGCCTTTTTATTAGTGACTTCAGGAAAATCTCATCCGCCTCCAGAATCTCTTGTAAGGTGCTGCTAGTACACATTTCTCTATAGCCAGCACCATGGACAAACCAGGCTGGGGAGACTCCACAATCTCAAACGCTATTGAAAGTTTTTTCGTTTCCCTCAAACCATCCACTTCAATTGATATTATCTAGCCTTCAGTCTTCGGATAAATTTTACAATAGAAATTAGCAAGGTAAAATATATTACTTTCCACAACTGTAGGTAAACTTTGAGCAGAGCTAAATAACAATTTCTAGGTAATATTAGAAAATTAACTATGCAATTGAGAAAAAGAGATTTTGAGTCAAAGTAAGTCCACTTTGTAGACAAAGTTTTTTTCAAACAATTGTGAAAACACAAATATATCTAAAGACATGGTCTGAAACAGATTCACTGGCCTGTCCAAATAGTGTAAATACTAATCAGAAACCAAAATTAACAATACTAATTTAGTGGTCCACTGTTTAAAAATTAAAGCAGAAAAAAAAAAAACAGAAAAAATTTACGTCTAAAAATGGAAATAATTAATTTATTATTTCACTTACAAGGACATTAATAACTAGAACAATATTTTTCAAATGTAATAAAAAACAATCCAAACTTAGCTTACTCTTATTAAGCAAGAAAAATTCCGGTGTATATACATTGCATGTCAAAATGTGAACTAGAGTGTATTCTTGGGATTAGTGGTTATTCTCTGCCCCATCTGTCTTTCGACAAGGAGGAGCTAATAAATTTACTACAGTTAGCCATTCTTCTGGCCTATACCGTTAACTCTAACTATCTACTTTAATACAAAGAGTCACGTTAAAGTTTAAAATATTTTTTAAGACACTTGATCCTATTCCACTTCTAAGCTGGAATGCAATTGAGATACACCTTGTTAATGATACACTGTCAGTGAGTAAGTATATGGATCCCTTAAAAAACTAATAGGAGAGAGGATGGGTTGTTAGCGATGTATTTATCTTTTGTAGAGCTCTGCCTAGAGATAACTAGTTCTCTAAAATGAGCTATCTTTATTCACGGTATTTTTTTTATGATTAGGCAACTGCTAATTAGGCTTATAAATCTCAGAAATTATCTGGATATGACAAGTCTTTGCAGTGATTTTAAGATGTAATCAAAATCTATTTCTAATTATTATTCATTAAATATTGCATATTATGTAAAAAATGTTTAATTAGATGGCATTACCGATGGTACCTGCCAGACCAAAATCTCTGAGAATATATATAGTGCAGTGATAGGTGCCATGAGAAAAATCTTAGATAGATAAACTGACAGGTAAGGGGGAAAGGCGACAGAAAGTGTAAGCATTAATTAGAAAACCAGGTTGGTTGTCAAGTTCTACATACAGGCCCAGGTGGACCACAGGAATGTGGAATGGCACAGGCAGAGAGTGGTACATTTCCTATATCATGTCAAAAAACAAATAAATCTGTACTGAAGTGCTAGTGTACATAAACAGGAAGAACATTAAATATATCAAATGCATCTTTCCTGTCTGGCACTCAACTATCCTGGATAAATCCTCAATCAATCCTTATATTGAATAACACATGTGCTTTTTATGAGTTATTGAAGAACTAGTATTGGCACGCTTGATTAGTCATCTGGAAAAAATGAAGTTGATTCCATACCTTATATCTTACAACTAAATATATCCCAGACAGTTTCCAATTTTAAACAACAACTCCCAAAACACAAACAAACTAACCAAAAGTATGAAAATTCTCCAATAAGAATTCAAAAACATCTTAGACTGATTAAGGCTATTCAGAAGATGAAAGAAAACCTAAAATCCTGAAAGAACATTTAAAAACATTGCATGCCAAAAAATAAATAAAAGTTCAAAAAAATGACAAATTAAGAAAATTAATTTGGCCGGGCATGGTAGCTCACACCTGTAATCCCAACACTTTGGGAGGCCAAGTCGGGTGGATCACGAGTTCATGAGATCAAGACCATCCTGGTCAACATGGTGAAACCCCGTCTCTACTAAAAATACAAAAACTTAGCTGGGCATGGTGGTGCATGCCTGTAATCCCAGCTACTCAGGAGGCTGAGGCAGAAGAATTGCCTGAACCCAGGAGGCGGAGGTTGCGGTGAGCCGAGATCACGCCATTGCACTCCAGCCTGGGTAACATGAGTGAAACTCCGTCTCAAAAAAAAAAGAAAACCCTCTACAAAAAATACAAAAATTAGCCATGTGGTGCGGCAAGCACCTGTAGTCCCAGCTACTCGAGAGGCTGAGGTGGGAGGGTTGCTTGAGCCTGAGGATGCCAAGGCTGTAGCCAACCATGATCATGATCATTCCACTGCACTCCACCCTGGGTGACAGAGCAAGACTGTCTAAAAAAAAAAAAAAAAAAAAACAGAAAGGAGAGAAAAAAAATGCTACTTATAGGCAAAGAGCTCGTTTTCTTAATACCTAAATGGTTATACAAATTATTAAGAAAAAACCCATTAGGAGAAATAAGAAAAACACAAGAAATGACCTTTCACAGAAAAGGAAATATCAATCGTATTTTCTCTCCTTACTCATAAAAAAGAGAAACACACATTAAAAATAAATCTTGTAAAGATTTACTTGTAAGTAAAAAAAATAAAAATATTTTTACTTACAAGATTGGCAAAATTCTAACACCCTGCATTATCAAGAAGAAAGATATTCTCCTACATTGCTAGGGGAGTGTAAATTGAACAGTCTCTACACGGGGCAGCATCCGTCAAAAGTGAAATAAGCCAGAAATTCCACTCTTGGGTATTTACCTTATTCACATGTGCAAAATGATTGCAAACAACATAAATATCTAATAATGAGGTTAAATCTATATTAATAGTCATGCAATGGGATGTTATGCAGCCAGAGAGAAGAATAAGATATTTGTTCACTTATTTGTATTAATTCATTTATTTTATTCATGTAATAAATATACATTGAGTAACTACTGCTCTGTAGACGCTGTAGGCTCTAGAATTTTATAACAGGTAGGATACTTAGTTTTATTCTGCTTTGTGATTTCTGTACATATTATATCTACCCCAATATACTGGAAATTCATTGAGGGTAGAAAATATGGTTAGATATATTGCATTTCCCCAAAAACTAGAATAATGCCTTTTAGATAGTGAAGAATCATTATAAATCAGTTGAGTTAATAAGTGTGTAAAAAATTGTATGATATTGTCCTATCTTATAAATTTCTCAGATTTAATTTTTTTAGTAATAGAGTTTTTAAAAACTGTGATCACAGGGGTGTATAATGTTAAGCTCTTTATAAAATCAACCACAACACCTTAGATAGATTAAAATAGATATAATATGTTTATTTAATATAAACTTAATTTGTCTTCTCAAAGGGTTAATATTTTCTACATGTACAAATTTTTGGGGACCAATTGGCTTGAAATTGATATTTATTATTCAAACCATTTGTAAAAGATATCTTACGGAATTTCCACTTGGAAAATAGATTATGTTGCCAAAACATACCCAGTATTAATCCCGCAAATCATTTGAAGATTATGAAACACATGGAACAAAATTCTTTTTTAAGTGAAATGATATAGAAGTAATTCTTGGACGCTTTTTCTCAAAGTTCTATACTTCTACCATGTGCTTCAGCCTAGAGAACAACTTTCTATTAATTTCCTTTTGACAACTATTTCACCATTGCCCCTCAAAATCTAATACGGGAGACGAGAATAGTACTTGTGATGAGGTAAGTTAGAATGAAACGAGGCTGTATCAGGCCATTCTTGCGTTGCTAACAAAAAACACCTGGGGCTGGATAAGTGATGAAGAAAAGAGGTTTAACGGGCTCATCGTTCTGCAGGCCATACAGGCATGGCATTTGCACCTGTCCAGCTTCTGGTGCAGCCTCAGAAAGCTTCCACTCTTGGTGAGGCACAGGGAGAACAGGCGGGGTCACATGGCAAGGGCAAGAGCAAGTCCCAGACTTTTAAACAACCAGATCTCATGGGAACTCACCCAGTAAGAACTCACTTATCACCAAGGGGATGGCACTAAACCATTCATGAGTGATCTGCCCTTATGATCCCGTCACCTCCCATCAGACCCCACCTCCAACATCAGAATCCCATTTCCATATGAGATTTGGTGGGGATAAACATCCAAACCATGTCACAGACACTAAGAAAGGCATACATGGACCAATGGAGGAGAGTTCAGATTTGGATGTAGGAGCCAAGAATGGTTATGGAGGAATCTGAACAGAAAAAAAAAAAAAAAAAAAACAGAGTGATGGGAAAGATGCCGAGGAGTGGCAATGGTGGAAACTGGAGAAAGCTAGTGTGAGGCATGCTGGAGCATCTTAGATGTAACCATGAGGAATCTAGCCTTAAGTTATTAGGCAAAGAGATGTTATTGATGATTGGGGACGTCGTGTTGATTTTTTAAACCAACAGAAGGAATTTCACTTCAAAAATATTACTGTGGTATCAGGCTTATTTGAATAAGGAAACACAGAAGGAGATAACTAATTTCCTGCAGTGGTCCAAGAAGAAAGTAATGAAGGCTAATGAGGCCACAATCAGGGAGAGGGGAGGGAAGGAACAAATGCAGAGGGAGAGTAGGAACAGTATCCAGAGCTTTAACTGTTCAGATGGAGGGGATCAACAAAGAAAGCATGCCGTCTCACAAAGAGAAAACAGATTCATACAGAAACCTGACTTTTCACCTATCTTAATTATAGGCTTCAATATAATTATTTTTTAGACTTATCGCACATGTCTTTACAGCACACAGAAAGGAACTAAAATTTCCTTTTAAATTATGCTTTGGACAGTATGAAAATGGTAGGAAACGAAATCTTATTACGTAGAAATAAAAGATATATTTAGAGTAACATAGTTTTGGTAACTATATTAAGCCCCCAAATCTCTGCAACTCTATACATGAACTGATTGGATTATACAATCCTTATCACTGAAGTCAGAATTCAGAAGACAGTCACAACATGGAATTTCACTTGTGGCTCCAAGTTATCTCTCTCTCAATTTATACATGTGATCAGCAACATGTCCTCTATGCTCTGTGTAGGACCAACAGGTATTTTCCTTGCATTTGCTAATATGGAGGGGTGGAGGAGGAGGAACAAGAGGGGGAAGGAGAGAGAAAGAAGGAAAAGAGAAGAGACTGCCTTAATAGGTGAAATACAGAAAAATACTTAGCAGCTAAGACAATGTATTCCTATGTAAAAATTAACACCATCATATTTCTTTGCTTTTCCTTTGGATTTTATCTTTTAACGGTTAATATCTTTCCTAAATGATTTGGCTCAAATAAAAATACTTTTACTGCTGTTATAGTATAACTTGAAAGTAATAAATTACCAAAAATTACATCAAAGTGTGAAGAAGAAAAGAAGATTCACACATCATCCACCACTCAGAGATAATCAGATAATCAATGTTAAAATTTTATTTATCTCTCTGAACACTTTCCACTGTGCATCTTTTTAAAATAAAAATTAGGTTCTCTTTCTTTATTTCTCCTTCTATTTTTGTGTGTCCTTCTTTATTTTTGATATGATACCTACTGTGATCTCCTCCTCTTCCTGTACCTCTTCACTTCCCTTCCCAAACCAGTCAGTCCTATAATCTTTAGGAGGAGTGCAGCAGAGTAAGTGTCTGTGCTGGGTAAGATGCGCAAAGGAGCTGTGGCAGTCCAGAATGCGGGAGCCCAAAAGGGAGTGAAAGGTCTATGTAGGAGGACTGCCTGCACAGAATTAGAACTCAAGTGGGCCGAAGAGGGTGTCCATGGGAGGAACAGCCTGGGCTAGGGGTTACAGGTGAGGAATGTATCCATGCAAAGGAGTGACCCAGGATAGAGAGGGAGAGGCCAAGCCAGGTGAAGAGGATGCCCCCACCCAGAGCAGCAGCCTAACCTAGTACCAGCCCAAGGGAGGCACTATGGTTTCATTGTATTCCATGAAGTTCATGTGTTAGAAACTTAATCCTCAATACAACAGAGATGAGAGGTGGGACTTTTAAGAGGGCAGAGCCCTCAGGAATGGATTAATGCTGTTATGAGTAGGTTAGTTACCCTGGGAGTGGGTTTCTAATAAAAATATGAATTTGGCCCCCTTTCTCTTTCCCTCTCTCTCTCTCCCTCTCTCTCTCTTCCCCCCACCCCAAACTTCTGCCTTCCCTTATGGGATGATACAGCAAGAAGGCCCTCACCAGATGCAGGCCTCTCCATCCTGGACTTTCCAGCCTCCAGAACTGTAAGAAATAAATCTCTATTCTTGATAAATTACTCAGTCTCGGACACTCTGTTATAGCAGCACAAAACAGACTAAGACCGGAGATAAGGATGGTGTCCCTCCATAGGAGGGTAGCAGAGGCCAAACTGCAAAAGGACAGCACCCTTGTGGGGTGTGGCCCAGCATGGGAGATACCAGCTCATGTAGGCTCTGAGGTGAGGAGGGTATATGCAAAGAATGCTTCCAGGTGTGGAAACATTAAAGTTATTAGATTATTTAAGGAGAACTGGCATCTTTCTCAATTGAATTTTCCAACCAAGAAATTGTATGTTTCTCTATTTTTAAAATCTTACATCCTTCAATATAGTAACACTTTATTCTCTCATATTGTTTACTCTTAGATGTTTAATGTTTTTGTTGCTATTGCTAATTATATCCTTTTCACATTATATTCTCTTTTTTGGTATACAGAAAGTCTTTTCAGTATAACACTTACTTATAATTAATTACCTAAGTGAACTGTATTATTAGTCTATTAGTTCTATTAATTTTCAGTTGATCTTCTTGGGTTACAGCTGCCTTTCAATGTATTCAAATAAGAACTGGGGCTGTCACTAACTTTAGTTGATATAAAATAACCTAAGTTAAATTACAAACAGGAAGAAACGACTAAAAACATTTTAAATGGTCATTAATTAGTGAAGTCATTTATTCATTTATCACATATTTATTGAGCTATACAATAACCCTGGCCAAATTACATAGCCTATAAAACTCTCTGTTTTCTCAACTATAAAATGTAAATAATTAAAGAACCTATATAAAGATTAAATGAGATAATGCATATAAATTGCTGGCATTACACATGGTAAGTACTCAATAAATGTTAACAGCAATGATGACTGATCATGAAATACTGCCTTTCCCAATGCCTGCGGAGCCACCATTTGTTGAGAGAATGATCAAGTTCTTCCTTTTTTTGTTCAGTACAGCCAAGTCTGTATCTCTTCTCTCCTCTCCCCTCTACCACTGAGAGTGGCCCAAATAACTTATTAACTTTCTCTCTCCCTCTGCCATACATACACACCCACCCTCCTCCACAAAGAAGAATCTATGAGAAACTCTTCTAAAATCTACTTACCCACCTTTAGTTGTAATTCCCTTGCCTTAAATTTCACTTGTAATTTCTGAAGGCTTCTATATATAATAGGTCCTCATTAAATATTGATGGACTTCAGACGAAATTGGAAAACTACAAGACCCTCAAAAAGTCCTATGTCATATGAAGGTATTAGTAAATAAGGCCACTCGATAGACGAGACAATTCCATAATGAAATCTGAGGTAGCAATTAACTAAAATCCTGTAAAATCTGACTGAGCCATATTAAAGTTCCATATGCAATATTAAATTTAAGATTTTTAATATGATGATTATATCCTCCTCCCAAGAAGTATGTAACATTTGGAATCATATGCTGGTGGCTGCTTTTCAATTTAACAGAAACATATCTGTTTTCTTATTAAGTTGTACATTGGGAAGCTGCTTGTGTTGCCGGTTAGCCAAAAACCTAATTTCTTCAAGAAATGTAAAAATAAGTAAAACCTAACTCATGACTTACCCACTTCAGCCAAAGTTCTGATACAGGATTCCACGGAGGCTTTCTGTGCCGGGTTTGGCCAGGTGCAATTATAAATTCTGAAGGCAGATTGCAGTAGCTGAATAAAAACTGGCTGATGTGTCTAAAACCAAAAAGGAAGTAGGCAAATAGCACTGCTAAACCATTAACACCCCTGATGTAGTATTTATGCATTATCAGAAACATTCACCGAAATAAAATACAATACAATCTTTCAAGTTTCAGTACTAGTTAATAAATATCTTATTCAACACACATTTATTAGGTACTCTCTTCATGAGAGGCAACATGCTACACACTATAGAAAATTGACTATTTGCATTTTAATTATATTCTTAATCAGAAAAATATGCCATTTATTGAAGGCAATGACATGAATATCTTTAATAATCCATGGTTTCTTCTCAAGTGCAAATGAGCAAGTGTTTCTGGGTTGTTTGGTTGGTTTCATATGATGGGCAAGTAGAGGAGACGACCATTTTGAACTACAGAAACAATTTCCTACGGTTCTATCTAACAGTTTAAAATTTTTCCCTAAAAAAAGTATAATTGAAATGATATTTTTATAAGAGTAATACACAATCACTGTAGAATAGTTAGGAACCATAGAAATGAAAATCATTGAGAATCCTACAACATAGAGACACAGTGTCAACATTTTGAAGATATTTACTTCCTGAGTTTTTTGACGCATGTATGTTTGTATATTCCTTATGCAAATAAATTTGGATAATACTACAATGGAATTCAGTGGCCTAATATTACTTCATGTTTATTTTCTTGGTCATCAGTTTTCCCCTTAAAACATGATTTTTAATTGCTATATAATAAACCATCCGACAGATATATCATAATTTATTTAGCTTTTCCTCCTTTTATTGATATTTAATTGATTAAATTTTTAGTATTATAAATACTTGGATTAAAATTTTATTATATAAACCTTTGCTAATTCTTTCTGGATAAGTTACTAAAGTAAAACTATAGGGGAAAATGTCTATTGTTTAAAAAATTAATTATGCACTTATTTCAACACTTAGCAAACAATCAACATACAGATATGAAAGTTCTTACTCTGCTTAGAGAAAGAGGAAAAATAATTCAATTTAAAGATGGGGTCTCTTTATTTTAAATGAAGTTTAGTAAACTCAGAAAAAGGCATAATAGTAAATAACATAAGAAAAGAATAAATATTGGAAGTATGGGAAATGACTTCCTGACCAGAAAAGAATTTCTCCTACTCAAATAAGAGAAAGTATTCACAACAAAATGCTTTTGCATTTGTTTAACTTACCTGGAGGCTAGTACTGTTGTCTGAAAAGGGAGAATTAAAGAAGCCGCTTACAATATTCATTATTGACTCAGTAACACACTTTTCCAAAAAGATGTCTGCATGTTTCCTGTCTGTGGTTGTATTGCAAACCTGCACAGAAAACAAAACAGCCCAATATGTTTTATCCTATTTTTAAACCACAACTCAGTATTGGAACTATCTAAAAATTGTCCTGAAATAGTTGTCAATAACATTTCTTCTGCTTTTTAAAGTCACTTAGAAGAGAAGCATTTCAGCCTGAAATCATGAAAACTGTACCATCCTTCAGTAGCTTCTCCTTCAAGTTAGCTTGTCATTTCACCCTTGGATCAGAATTCTTTCACAGACCCCCAGCCTCTTCTTCCTAATTTGCATCTCCCTTCTCTTGCACACCAACCTCTCCCTCAGTCTCCAAGCTTGGCTTTACTGAGAAACACTTTTCCACTCATTATAAAAAGACCAAAGATGAAACAGTCATTTTAAGTATAAGAAAGGTAATTAATGGTAGTTAGTAACTCCAAACATTTTCACGCCTAACCCTGGCTCAAATTGGAGGACACAAACACAGAAAGCATCTGGAGAGGAAAACAGAAAGGTAGGAAAAGATAAATCAAACCCCTCCCAATAATGTTGACATTTTTCAGCCACGGAGTATCTGAGAAGCAGGGAAGTGTATGTTTGCATGCATTCTTCTCACAGTGGACTCAGCCAGAGACAATACTGGAGCTGAAGAAAGATCAGGAAAGAGTAGCCCTGGTTCCTGCTCTGATCTTTACATCTGATGAAATGAAGCAGAAATTTGTCATTTTGCATTTTGCTGTAAATTTCAATGTCGGCATGAACAAACTGCAAAAGCTAAGATACCTAATTAAAAACACACGAAAAAAAAAGTTGGCTGGTGAAAAGACAGAAAAACATGGAGATAAAAAGAAAAAGAAGTGGGAGTGGTGAGCAGAGAATGTGAGAAAAGACTGAAAAACTGGAGCAGAGAAAAAAAGTTTAAATTTTCACAAAATTGTGGTGGGTTAATATGGTGGCCAGATGTTCTTAGACAATCCAAATTATTATGTAATTAAAAAAATTTTTCAATATGGTGCTTAACCAAAAGAATAAGTCAATGTAACTTAATCTGATATTCTTTTAAAAGCTTTCACACAAATTCATAAAAGAGAAGATTTTCCTTCTCAAACCATGTGTCCCGGGGATTTTGTTTGGGATCTGGGAGCACTAATACCAGCATTTGCCAAATGGAGGTGGGAAAAAGAGAACAGGGGTTGTTTTGAATCTAAGTCACTTCTCATATGATCAGGTCACTTTTTCCTTAGCTATTAAATGACCCCTACCTGACTTAGTTTTTAAAGATTTTTAATGTGTCTAATTTCATAAGGTAATTGCAGGCACAGTGCAATTAATGCAAATAAATTATGTCAAATTATGTAATATGCTAGTTATTGTTCCAGCATATAACATAGTGCCCGGCACACACAGGGTGTTCAACAAATGTTTGTGAAATGAATGAATAATTTAGTCAATTTTTACATGAAAGAAGGATTAAGGACTCTTGTTTTAGGTTAAATTTAGGTTGGGCTATATTCCTGAAACATCTAACCTAGGATTAAAATTTAATTTAATTTACATGGTCCCAGATCTAATATAATATAAAATTGATCTTCCTATGATGGATAAGAGTTAGGATTTGCTTCTTTTAGAATCTTCCTAATACTGGCTTTACAGTGAACCTTTCTGATACATAAGCTAAAAATATACCAAAGTTGAAGAGGTAGCAGACCAATTCCATCACAACACAAACAAATGACCTCACTCATTCTGTGGCACTTCATGCAATTGTGTGGGGCTCTCTGGAGTCATTAGAATATACCACACTGCATTTCCTGCAGCTGGATACTTGCCAAAATATCACCCAGAAATTTGCTTTTTAGTCAGTAGATTCGTTAAAGTAATCTATTTCTGGATAAAGACTTTCTTCGATATCCCAGATTATGAAAAGTCTGTTTTACAAAGCTATGTGGAACCTATTCCGCATTTCATTTAAACAAGAAATTCAAATAATTTTTCAAGGTTTTTTTCCTGTCCCCTATGAACGACAACATTTTCATTCTATACTATAATATCATGGAGAGCGAAGAAATATAGGAAGCCACTTATTAAAAGCTTTTAAAATTTTTTGGGAAAAAAGAACCTCATAAATGTGAATTTTTAAATTTTCCTTTATTTTTATTTATTGTCTCTTTACAATAAAGATTAGACATGGCTCAAAATTACATCATATCAAATGATCTTTTATGTGTAATACATAGTTTAAAAGTTTTAATCCATTTGCACATATTATTCACATAACATTCTTTCCTATAAAACACTTTCATGTACTGCCATTATCTAAATACTTATTTTAAAAGGCTATATTTATTCCATCATTCTAATGCACCATCATGCTTTAATCCATTTTTGGAATGAGTTGAGGTACACATTACCAATATTACAAACCATTTTCTTATTTTCTTAGTTATTTCCTTCTTGCTCATCTTTTATGATGTGAATTTTTTTTTCTATTATAAAGAATTGTGCAAAATTACTGTTTTTACTTTCAGACTTTTTTGGCATATTTCACCGAAAGAGGAAGCACCAGATGAGGGTATGTAGACAGTTTTATATTGCTTGCTGGGCTGATCCTCTAAAATAATAAATATACAATGCTATCAACAAACTCTCCGCAGATACACAGGATATCTCCACATTACCACCAAATAACTTTTCTCTTTAGGGCTCTGGTTGTATTCAGCTAATGCAAGGCTCTTGCAGGAGATCAGACTGGAAGAGAAAGAAGTCAGACACCCACTCTACCTCTGCTTCCATCCCCATCTCCCTCTCCATGTAGGGGCTTCTGTGTTCTCTCGATACAGCGCCTACCAAAGCCCTATCTCCATGTCTCCAAGCTTTCCCCAGGATCTAGTAATAATGTCTGCCCCATGTGCCTTCAGGTCTAGAGGTGGTAAAATTCCTCAGTACTCTCCTATCCCTTCTTGCTAAATTTACTCTCGTTTCTTGATTTGTGCTATGTGTTTCCTACTAGGATTGATTGCTATATCAGTAAATTATAATTTTTTATCAATTTAATTATATCTAAAAGTTATTTTTCATTTCTCTCGCTGTTAACAAGGTTAGCCACTTTTCACAGAATCATTTCATTTCTATCTTCTGTCGTACACAAACAATTCAAGCCCTGTAAACCATTTCCCAAAAACCTAATGACTGCACATTTAGTATAAGCTTAACATGTTTTTATGAGCTCTTTTCAGTTGTCCTATCATACGTATCTTTGCATTCTATTTAGACTATTTCATTACATTTCATTGTGTAAACTACTTTTTAACATTCAGGCACTGTTATTTATTTTAATCATTACTATTTACTAATATTTAACATAAAGAAGGAAAAATCACCCTCTTAAAAAGAATAGTCTATTTTTATTCTAGTTTTTAACTCTTTAAAATAGCTGCAATTTTCGCTGTAGGTGACCTAATTTATGAATTCTGATTAATTTTTCTCCATACTGATATTCAAATGTCCTCAAAACATTTATTAAATATTAATTCCTGCTTCATTCCTAGGTTACTTGAGGTCTGTCTAGTAGTGTATTACTAATGACTACCTAAATCTCTCCCCAAATCTCTAATATACTCCATGGATTTTTAAAAAATATTTTAAACTAACTCCACAGAATGAAATGATTCCCTATCCATAATATGTTTTACAACTTGAAACAACCAAGTCCACCATCATTGTCTTTTCCAAGAAAAAAAAATCCATCTTTTTAAATATTTGTCTTCTACTTCCAGATGATTTTTACTATATATTTGTCAGATTTCATGGCCTATCACATAAGGACACAAATTATTAAACTGAAGCTACATATTGGAGTAGAAGTTAGAACAATGAATCAAACAAAACAATGTCCCTACTCTATTAGAGCCTTTATCCTAATCAAGAGAGACACATAATAGACAAATTAATAAATATATAACCTGAGTGATTTTAAAAAAGAAAAATAAAGAAAATTACAGACTAGAGAAAAATAAATCAAGCCAAGTGGCACAGGGAATGCAGCAGGCTGGGTGGGGATGGTCAAGGATTCCTGTTTATTTAAACAGCCTGGGTGGTATCTCTGCATAAGGCAACATTTCACAAAGAACTGAAGGAGAGAGCAGGCATCAACATTTCTAGGGGAAGAGCAGATAAGAAGTTTCCTCTCCCATTATGTTCCTGGACACCAGGAACAAGTCTGTCTTGCTCACCACTGGACACGTAGCACCTCAGCACATAACAGACACTCTAAAATTACTTGTTGGACAAGCAGATATTAAGTGAAGTTTCTAGATACAATTATGTCTGAATTTCTCCCCTGAGAATTTTGTCTGAACTCTCAAAAAGAATTTTTAATAATGTGAGAAATGCTTAAGCCTGAAGTATAAAAGGGAAGATGTGAAACAGATAATCTAGAATGATTTCAATTGTGTAAAATATATATGGCAGACCAAAAAGATTAGAAGAAAAAATTCCAACATGTTAATCATAGTCTTATCTGAATTTTAGGATTATACATAATTTTCATTTTTCCATTTTATATTTTCTGTATTTTTCAGAGTTCCTACAGTTAGGGGGAAATAGGGGAGGGACGGCGGGGGGTGGGGAGCTGGGGAGAGATAGCAAGGGGAGAAATGCCAGATGTAGGTAATGGGGAGGAAGGCAGCAAATCACACTGCCACGTGTGTACCTATGCAACAATTTTGCATGTTCTTCACATGTACCCCAAAACCTAAAATGCAATAAAATAAATGGGGAAAAAATAATAATCTCAGTGACTCTAACGTCCATTATATAGATATATCATAATTTATTTGACAATTTCTCAAATATTAAATATTTAGGCTATTTCCTACTGCATATTATCATAAAGGTATGTTGAACTTCTTTGACCATAAATCCTTAATAGCATTTGTTTTGCTATGTTTTTTGAGATGGAATCTCTCTCTGTCACCCAGGATGGAGTGTAGTGGTGCAACCAGCTCACTCCAACCTCTTCCTCAGGTTCAAGGGATCCTCCTACCTCAGCTTCCCAAGTAGCTGGGACTATAGGCATATGCCATGACATCCAACTAATTTTTGTACTTTTTGAAGAGACAGGGTTTCCCCATGTTGCCCAGGCTGGTCTCGAACTCCTGGGCTCAAGCAATCTGACTGCCTCAGCCTCCCAAAGTACTGAGATTACTGGTCTGAGCCACTACATCTGACCCTTTACACCATTTCAAATTATTTCTCAAGGACATATTTTGGAGGACAAATTATTTGACACATTAGAAAAGCATGAAGGGTTTTTCTAAATGCTTTTTAGAAAGGCCACATGAAATTATATTCTCATTAGCAGGGTATGCAAATACATACCCTGAACCACTACCAACATTTAATATTACCTTTCCAAGCTTACAACTTAGATGGTTGAAAATTGGATCTTATTTCTTTTTGTGTTATTTTAAAAATTATTAATAGTTGAACATTTTTCAGAGGTATATTAACTACTTGCATTTCCTGTTCTATAAATCACAAATGCTTGATTTTTCCCATTTTCTAATTAAATTGTTAAGAGTTTTTCTTAAAGTTACATATAAGTTCTTCATATGATGGTTATTACCCTTTTTGAACCTGTATAGTAGTTATTTCCATTTTAATGTGTTTTATTTTATTTATCAGTTTATTTTTGGAGACATGGTCTTGCTCTATTGCCCAGGCTGGAGTGAAGGGGCATGATCTTGGTTCACTATAGCCTCAAACTCCTGGGCTCAGGGGATCCTCCCACTTCAGCCTCCCTAGTAGCAGGGAATACAGGCATATACCACCATGCCTAGCCTATTTTGTGTAGAGACAGTCTCCCTCTATGTTGTCCTAGCTGGATCTCGAACTTCTGAACTTAAGCAATCCCCTGATCTAGGCTTCCCAAAACACTGGAGTTACAAGTCTGAAGGTATTTTTAGTTTTTATTTATGATGTTTTTATGTACTTAAGCATTAAATTTTCAAACAATGAAATGGCTCTGATTTTCCCTAGCTAATTTCATCTATTGCTTTCATCTAAAGACAGATAAATATTATCTATATTTCCATCTATTTTTACTGCTTCAGTTTTTTTCTATTTAGCTATGAAATCCATTTCAATTATTGCTATTATGTGGGTTAATTTCACCCCCAAATAGCCAGTGTCATCAATAGTTATTTTTACTTCAAATCGACAATTTTTATTGAGTGTCCATTCCATGCCAAGAATATTCTACATACTTGAGATCCATCAGTGAACAAAATATGTAAAAACTACTATTCTAATCAAGTTTCTATTACTAATAATCCAAGGGTAGGCAAAGTACAGCACATGCATCAAACCTAGTCATATCCATTAATGTTTATATGGTCTAGGACTCCTTTCTCTATAGTAATTTACATAATAGTGGCAATAGTAGTCTATAGAGTTGAAATATTTACTATTTTGCTATTTACAGAAAAAGTTCACCAATTCCTGGAAATATCCAATCCCCTTCCATTAATAGGTGATAATTTCTTTATTATATATCAATATCTTATATATGTAAAAGTCTATTTCTGGCTATTCATTTCATTTCATTGATATGCCTACTTAATTCTATAATCAGACCACACTTTCTTTGTTTTCAAATCCACTTTTAAAATATTTTTAGCTTCATATGACATTTATTTATTTCACAAATATTTACTGAGTATCTATTATGCATGAGACATTGTTCTAGGTCAGGTATGCAGCAGTGAACAGAAACAAAATTCCTGTCTTTCATTTGTTTCTACTGAAACAACTACAAATAAATATATTTTAAAACATCAGGTAAAATAAGTTCTATGGAGAAAAATGAAGCAATTGTACAGAGGATAGAGAAAAGAGGCTGTTTTCTTTATATAGGGTGGTCAGTGAAGCCCTCTCTGAAGGGTTCACTTTGAAGGAAGAACCTAAAAGAAAAGAAGGAAGAAGTTGTGCAGATCCTGGGGAGTCCAACATCCCAGGAAAATGTACAGGTGCTGAGATAGAAATGTGTTCAGCATATCCAAAGAGCAGCAAGGAGGCCACAGCATGGAAGAAAGAGCTGGCTAGTGGGAGAATAAGAGGACAAGGGGAAGAAGGGTGGTCATAGGGTGGAGGCTGAGTCACACAAGGGTTTTACTCTGAGCAAGACAGGAAGTCACTGGAGGAATCTGAGTAGAGGAGTGACAATCACCTTCTCCTTCTTCTCCCTCTCTTTCCCCTTCGGCCCCTTCTCCATCTCCTCCACCTCCTCTTTCCCCTCTTTCAATCATGATGGCTGCTAGATAAAGAATAGATAGAGACAGGGACAAGAGTGGAAGCTTGGAAACAGGTTATGAAGGCATTGCAATAATCCAAATGAGAGAGAATGGTACCTTGGGGTAGGGTAGTTGTGATGGAAATATTCAGGAGTAGTCAAATTTGGAATATTTTATGGTTAGAAATTGCAGGATTTGTGGAAGGACTGGATTTTGGGTAAAAGGAAATAAGATTTACAGATGACACCAAAATGGTTTGCCTGAACAGCTAGAGTGAGTAATAGAATTGTCATTTATAGAGATGCTATAGTCTTGAAAAGGAATTATTTTAGAGTCGGGCATGGGAATGAATAAAGAGTTTGAGGTTAGACAGCCAAGTGGAGGTGTCATGTAGACAGCTGAGTATGTGAAACAAGACATCAGGAGAAGGGTAGAAAGTTATGAGAGTAGAAGAGATTAGTAAGCAGTGACCAGTGACTTCAGACAGAGAAGGGATCCATTTCAAGGTTTGAGCCTGGCACACTCCAAGATTTAGAAGTTGGGAACATGCAGAGAAAACAAACAAGAGACTGAAGAGTGGACAGTGTAGTGGGTGGAAAATAGACTGGAACTGACATCCAGGAGTCCAAGGGAAGAAGCCCTGTATAAGCCTTATATAAGTTACAGAATACTTTGTAATTCCTTATATAAGTTATAGAATACTTTATACTTCTTCACTTCCCTGCAATGTTAAAAGACCATATGAAATGAGCCCTCTCAAATGAGACTGTTTTGATTGATAGCTCATTCAACTTAAGAAAGTCAAGAAAATCATATTTTTAAATCAACTTAATGGCATCAAATTAAAGAACTAGGAAAGTGTATTTCAAAGTCCATATAAATTATATCTTTACTCCAACCTCCTACATATTTATTTGGTAAGTTAAGGGAGCAAAAATCTTAAGTAAAATTTTGATTCAATATAAGAGTAATTAACAATTAAAGTTGTATAATAATAAAACAATTATATTAAAAAATAGCTCAAGTTATCTATCTGAAAGTGAAATATACCAGTTTGTCTTGTTAACCAGTGACTGATGGGACACTGACATGCCAGAGAGTTAGATGAGCCTCCTAAATTATTTCTTTGTCTAATTTCATTCTGCCAGCACATCACTTAGAGTACTATTGGTCCTTATAGGATCCTGACATTAATGGCAAAATTAGAAACATCTTCAAAGAAAAAATATAGTCTGAGGCTAACATTGATCGCAGTCTACCCCCTTTATGTGCTTCCTAATAATGACTCAAATCCCCTGACTATACAACAACAATCAGTTATAAAGTCAAAGAAAAGCTTTTCTGCCCTACAAACACTAGTTTTAGCTGCACTGGAACATGGATCAAAGTGGGCTGTCATTAAATGCTCTGAAAGACAGTGTAACAACTTTTCATGGGTCTAATAGCTTTGCTGCCTGCCTAGATCTGGTGTACTTACAGGACATGGATACTGTCTCTGTCAGGATATTAGAATGGAATAAGAATGTGAAACAATCTAGCACCAGTTTATTAAAAATAATCTTTTGGGAAAGATTTTCTTGTATGGGTCTTAACAAGGTAAGAGAGAAGGAAATGTCAATAGGAAAATGAAAAATACTAAAAAAGGTGACTTTAGACAGCTTTACTCAAGGGCAGACAAAAAGACCCTGGTTGTGATGACTCCAGAAAAACACAAGAAGAGTGGTGGAAGGTGGTATGAGTGCCAATTTCATTACTAGTAGTAATTTCGTTACTATTTAATTGGTATTTTATAAAATACTGTTCTCCAAATGTCTACTAAAATAAACTGTGCTGGGTCATCTGCTGCCTGAAGTACTGGGTTCCATCCTGAATGTCATACCTTTCAACAAAACACAGAAACTAGAGAGATCTCAAAAGTATGTTAAAACTAGAATCCCAGAAACTATATCAGAAGAGGAATCAATGAAAGACATGGAGAAAATTATGGGAAACATGAAGGCTATCGTTAAATATTTGACCAGCTCTTGGGGAAAGGGACTGGATGACGCTACAGCAGCCCTCCCACTCTATACCTAGCTAGGAGAGTCACCCAGAAAATTCTCTGTAGAACCCACAGGCAAAATTATGAGACCAACTGAGATGATCTTAATTTTCTTTGAGTTATATAATTTTGTCGTTTCAAAATAGGTTACTAGCAAGAATAGTGAGGAGGTGTTTATAGTAAACACATCTTTGCTTAACTGAATTGTTTCATGTTGCTGCAGAAGGAATAACTAGGCAAAAATCGTAATAAGGAAAAATTTGACTCAACATAAGTATTCTTAATAATGAAAGTCATATAGTAATAAAACCAATTATCACTGAAAATAGTATTTTTAATAGAAATATTCAGGTATAATAATTAAAATATTTAGTGTAATTGTTGCCTAAAATTGTTCACTAAAATATTTAGTGAAATCAGTTGCCTTAAAAATAATAAGATCAATAATAACTGGGGAAAAAAATAAAGGGCTTTCCTCTAAGATCTGGAACAATACAAGGATGTGCTCTTTCACTTCTGTTGTTCAACGCAGTTCTGAGGTCCTAGCTACAGTAATCAGAAAAGAGAAAGAAACACAGGGCATCCAAATTAGGAAGGAAGAAGTCAAATTATCCTTGTTTGTAGATGATATAATCTTATATTGGAAAATCCTGAAAACCCCACCAAGAACCATTAGAACTGTTAAACAAATTCAGTAAAGTTGCAAGGTACAAAATCAACATACAAGAATCACAGGAGAATTTCTAAATGCCAACCATGAACAATCTGAAAAAGAAATAAAAGTAATCTTATTCACAATAGTCACAAATAAAATTTAATACCTAGGAATTAACCAAAGGAGAAAAATCTCTAAATGAAAACTGTAAAACACTGGTGAAAAATTGAAGAAGTTACCAAAATAATAGAAAGACCTTCCATGTTTATGGATTGAAAGAGTCAATATTGGTACCACCAAAAGCAATCTACAGATTCTATGCAATCTTCATCAAAATACCAATGACATTCTTCACAAAATGGAAAAAAAAAATCCTAAAATTAATGTGGACCCATAAAAGACCCTGAATAGTCAAAACTATCCTAAGCACAAAGAATAAAACTGAAAGAATCATACAACCTGACTTCAAAGTATACTACAGAGCTGGAGTAACCAAAACAGCATAGTTCTGGCATAAAAAGACACATAGACCACTGGAACAGAATAGGGGACTCAAAAACAAATCCACACACCTACAATTAACTCATTTTCCACAAACGTGCTAAAAATACACACTGGGGAAAAGATAGTCTCTTCAATGAATTGTGCTGGGAAAACTGAATATTCATAAGCAGAAGAATGGAACTATATCCCTATCTCTCATAATATACAAAAATCAAATCAAAATGGATTAAAGACTTAAATCTAAGATCTCAAACCTTGAAGCTACTACAAGAAAGTATCAGGGAAACTCTCCAGGACATTGGTCTGGGCAAAATTTCTAGAATAACACCCAACAAGAACAGGCAACCAAAGCAAAAATCAACAATGACATTAATTTAAAAGGCTTCAAGTCGAGTGCAGTGGCTCACACCTATAATCCCAGCACTTGGAGAGGCTGAGGTGGGAAAATCACTTGAAGTCAAGAGTTCACTGCCAGCCTGGCCAAAACGGTGAAACGCCATCTGTACTAAAAATACAAAAATTAGCCAGGAGTGGTGGCGGGCAACTGTAGTCCCAACTACTCAGGAGCCTGAGATGGAAGAATCACTGGAACTCAGGAGGCAGGGCTTGTATATCGCACCACTGCACTCAAGCCTGGGTGACAGAGCGAGACTCCGTCTCAAAAAACAAACAACAATAACAAAAAAAAAACACAAATCCTTCTGTGCAGCGAAGGAAACAATCAACAAAGTGGAGAGATAGTCCACAGAATGAGAGAAAATATTTGCAAACTATCCATGTGACAAAGGATTAATAACCAATATCTATAAGGCGCTCAAACAACTCTATAGGAAAAAATCAAATAATCTGATTTTAAAATGGGCAAAAGATCTGAATAGACATTTCTCAAAAGAAGACATACAAATGGCAAACAGGTATATGAAATGGTGCTCAACATCATTGATCTCCAGAGAAATGCAAATTGAAACTACAATGAGATATTATCTCACCCCAGTTATGGCTTTTATCCAAAAGAGAGGCAATAACAAATGTTGGCGCACATGTGGAGAAATGGAAACCCTCATACATTGTTGGTGGGAATGTAAACTAGTACAATCACTAGGGAGAACACTTTGGAGTTTCCTCAAAAAACTAAAAGTAACCAGACACGAAGGCTCACGGCTGTAATCCTAGCACTTTGGGAGGCTGAAATGGTGGATCACGTGAGGTCAGGAGTTCGAGACCAGCCTGGCCAACATGGAGAAACCCTGTCTCTACTAAAAAA
>NW_016107682.1:1065438-1109799 GCF_001604975.1 Cebus imitator
AAAAAAAAAAAAAAAAAAAAAGCAATCCCACTTCTGAATATATCCCACAAAAAAGGAAACTGTACATTGAAGAGATATCTGCACTTCTGTGTTTGTTGCAGCACGGTTCACAATAGCCAAAATTTGGAAGCAACCTAAGTGCCCATCAACAGATGAATGGATAAAAACATGACTGGCCAGGCGCGGTGGCTCACGCCTGTAATCCCAGCATTTTGGGAGGCTGAACCAGGTGAATCACAAGGTCAAGAGATCGAGATCATCCTGGCCAACATGGTGAAAGCCCTTCTCTACTAAAAATATAAATAAAAATTAGCTAGGCATACTGCACGCCTATAGTCTCAGCTACTTGGGAGGCTGAGGCAAGAGAATCGTTTGAACCTAGGACATGGAAATTGCAGTAAGCTGAGATTGCGCCACTGTACTCCAGCCTGGCGACAGAACGAGACTCCATCTCAACAACAACAAAAAAAAGTGGTACTTATACACAATAGAATACTATGAGGCCATAAAAAAGAATGAGATACGGTCATCTGCAACAACTTGGAAGGAACAGGAGATAATCCTACTATGTTAAGTGAAATAAGCCAGGCACAGAAAGACAAATTTTGCATGTTTTCACTTATTTGTGGGCACTAAAAAAATTACGACAATTAAATTCATGGAGATAGAGAATAAAAGGATGGTTACCAGAGGCTAGGAAGGGTACTAGGGCAGAGGGAAAGTGGGGATGATTAATGGATACAAATATATAGTTGAAAATAATGAACAAAATCTAATATTTGATAGCACAACAGGGTGACTACAGTCAACAATAATTTCTTGTACATTTTAAAATAACTAAAGGAATATAATTGGATTGTCTGTAACAGAAAAAAGGGATAAATGCTTCAGGTGATGGATATTCCATTTACTTGATGTGTTCATTATACATTATATGGCTGCATCAAAATATCTCCTGTACCCCATAAATATATACAACTACTATTTATCCACAAAAAATAAAAAGAAAGAGAAAAAAGTGGTAAGATCATTATTAATCAGATATTTGAATATGTGCTGAAGGCTATGAACTGGACATAAATTTGACTACTAGTCTCTTCCAACCCTTAGATGCTATGATTCTTTAGGTTCAACTTATCCAAATTCCTTTCCTCCAGATTGCCTTCATCATTTCTCATGGATATAAATCAGTTCTTCCTGGGTGTCATAACTTTGTTGGAACTTCTGGATTTGGTTTATCTCATACATGGCTATTCATGTGAACTACTGCTGTGGATGTCCAGCTTTATGGACATAATTTCTAGTTTTTGCCTGTGCTGAATGGTCTTCTGGTTATCCTCAATTATTTGGTGTAGGTCTTGGAGAAGTTTCTTGAAACTAATTAAAAAGCTACATATAACCTTGTAATAATACTGGAGACAATGATATGGATGATGTTACTAACTCTTTTACTGATGCTAATACGTGCTAAGAAGTTTTATATACATTATCTCATTGGATTCTCCCACTAACCCTATGGGGAATGTGTTTTTATGGTATTCATTTTAAAAACCAGGAAACTCAAGGCCCAGAGGGTTTAAGAACCTTGCCCAAGACAAACTGAGCTGCGAGAGGCAGAGCCTAGACTTGAACTCTGGTCTGGCTAAATCTTTTGAAATCCCTACTCTTAGCTCTATGGTCTACTACAGTGATTCTCAAAGTATGGTCCCTGGACCAGCATCTGCAGCATCACCTAGGAATTTGTTAAAAATGCCAAGTCTCACCTAAAAACCCTAGAGGAAAACCTAGGCAACACCATCCAGGACATAGGCACAGGCAAGGACTTTATGACTAAAACAACAAAAGCAACGGCAACAAAAGCAAAAATAGACAAACGGGATCTAATCAAACTTTAGAGCTTCTGCACAGTAAAAGAAACAATCATTAGAGTGAACTGGCAACCAACAGAATGGGAAAAAAATGTTTGCAATCTACCCAACTGACAAAGGGCTAATATCCAGAATCTACAAAGAACTAAAGCAGATTTACAAGAAAAAAAAACAAACATATTAAAAAGTGGGTGAAAGATATGAACACTTTCCAAAAGAAGACATATATACAGCCAACAAACATATGTAAAAATACACATCATCATTGGTCATTAGAAAAATGCAAATCAAAACCACATTGAAATATCATCTTATACCTGTTAGAATGGCAATCACTAAAAAATCTGGAGACAACAGATGCTGGAGAGGATGTGGAGAAAAAGGAACACTTTTACACTGTTGGTGGGAGTGTAAATTAGTCCAACTATTATGGAAGACAGTGTGGCGATTCCTCAAGGATCTAGAAATAGATATTCCATTTGACCCAACAATCCCATTACTGGGTATATACTCAAAGGATTATAAATCACTCTGTTATAAAGATACACACACGTATATTTGTTGTAGCCCTGTTCACCATAGCAAAGACTGGAACCAACCTAAATGCCCATCAGTGATAGACTGGACAAAGAAAATGCAGCACATATACACCATAGAATACTATGCAGCCATAAAAAATGATGACTTTGTGTCCTTTGTAGAGATATGGATGAATCTAGAAACCATCATTCTCAGCAAACTGACACAAGAACAGAAAACCAAACACCACATGTTTTCACTCATAGGTGGGTAATGAAAAATGAGAACACCTGGGCACAGGGAAGAGAACAACACTCAGTGGGCTAGGTGGGGGAGGTGGAAGGGAGGGGAGGGAAGGGACAACAGGGGGGCAGGGAGGATGCGGAGGCCCAGAAGAAATGCCTGATGTAGGCGATGGGGCAGTGGGGGGATGGAGACAGCAAACCACCATGGCATGTATGTACCTATGCAACAATCCTGCAGGATGCAGGATGTGCACATGTACACCAGAGCCCAAAATACAATTAAAAAAAAAGAAAAAGAAGACAAAAAAATTCCAAGTTTCACATGTATGGAAATCAGAAACTCTGGGGATAGGACCCAGCAATCTGTATGTTACCAAGGCCTCCAGCTAAACCTGATGTTCACTAAAACTTAAAAACTGCTCAACTGAACTGCAAATTTACCTAGAAGGCCACATTCTACACATTTAACCATACTTATTTTTATAACTTGAATTTGAAAGTTTGTGGTGACTCTGATCTTTCTTCATGGAGAGAGAGAGAAATCCCAAATATGAAAAAGTCAGGTTTCTATGTCCTTCCCTGAAAAAGGAAGGGTGATCCTTGTCAACCCTGGTAAAGGGATTAGAGAGCTGCTGTTTTAAAATATAAACAAGAGGGAAATACTTTTAAAAACCTTTTAAAAGCTAACCTATGGTGGCTAGATATAAGAATAAATAGATCAAGTAGATCTTGAAATTCCCCTAGAGCTTTAATATAATAAATAACATTAATTATCCAATTAAGTAATAGTTAAAATAAAAATCATCTCTATATGTGTATTTTTTTTTCAAAAAATGTAAATCTATACACTTTTGCCTGGCAAATACCTCAGTGAAAACAGTGTTTCCCAGGTGACATAATCAATGGAAGTTATCATTGGCTTTCTTTGGTTTAAAAAATAAAAATCCTTTCAGCTTTATAGCTCATACTGCCTACAATGTGACCTTGATCTGTTTCAGGATTATCTTTAGTCAGCAGCACTGTGCAACTGTGAAGATCCATCTATAATCTCTTTAATATCCTCCTGCACGTGCAGTTTTAAAGCTCAGTCATTGGCAGGTAAGTCACTCCCTACTTCAAGGTCTCTGGAGATACTATAGCTGGTCAGAGTTAAGGTTTTCACAAGGTCAATGGGGACACATACAAGTGCTATGTTAAATGCTGCACAGAACAGGACAATTTCTCTATAGGTGTGTATGTACCTAAGATAGGTGATAACTGGCTTTTAGCAGTATGGAAATGAAGTAAAACAAGAACCACCTCATTTCACCACACTACCCCACACCAAAGGTAAAATAAGTGCATTTCACCTGGAAACCTTGGCTAAATAAAAAGAATTCATGGTCTTGAATAACACATGATTCACTGTATTATCCAAGGGTGCTCTCACATGTCTGAGTCTACAGGCAGTGAAAGGAAGGATGCATCCCTCCTTTCAGAAAAAGCTGTAGAAAGGCAGTGAGCTAACAGATAACAGCATCCATTCTTATAATTAAGATAATGAAAATATGGACTTCACTAATCTTTCTCCTCCAAATACAGCTATATGAGGCCTATACAAAGCTACCAGTGCTCAGGAATGTTAGAAGGCCAAAGGGGCTGAGACAGGCCACCATCACACATAATAGGTCTAAGAAGTTAGCTATACACCATCTTTAGTGAACATCAAGTCCTATAACTTTAAAGGGAAAATTAGAGATTTTTTAGACCCTGGCTGTTACGATAATTCAGTATGCAAAAAAAAGCTAAGATGTGCTAAAGAAAATTGTGTCACCTATCAAAGAGATTCCATACTTCTTTTCTTTCTTCATTCATTCATTTACTCAATATTAACAGAGCAAAAACATATGCCAGGCAGTATCTAGAAAAT
Source organism: Cebus imitator (assembly GCF_001604975.1). Lineage (NCBI taxonomy): Eukaryota > Metazoa > Chordata > Mammalia > Primates > Cebidae > Cebus > Cebus imitator. The sequence goes on from NW_016107682.1 coordinate 1,069,980, forward strand.
GCCAATCTGCTCCACAAGTCCTCTACAACAGCCCCCAACAAAAAAAACAGTAACAAGCAGAATATAATTTGGTGGACATGAGTGAAAATGCCAGATGATTAAATTACTAGAGCACACTTCCAAAGAAGATTTTGAATAGGCAACAGGGGGAAAGGCTAAGTCCTCAGTCGGCTAGTCAAGTACCTATCTGCCTAAAAGCAGTAGTCAAGACCTCTTCAGGTCTCTTTATCTGTGCTTTGTAATTCCACTTAGAGTAAGAGATTAAATGCAAATTGACCTCTGCCAAGTATCTTCTCTAACCAATATAAGAAAGCCACTAAGATTCCATTTAATAACAGACAAATACAGTCACTCATAAAGATAAAAATGAACACCTTATCTGTTGCTATCTACAATGTACTAGGTATTTTGTGTATATATTAACTCATTAAATCTCATTCACAATCTTCTGAAATTTCTTCACAACTTTATGAATGAATGCATTAAATCAAAACTGAATTTAACTGCAAGTTTTCATCCAGATGCTTAATGCTATTAGTCAAAATATCTATTGCCTTCAATGGTCAAAATCTAACTTACCCTTGCCATATCCACCAAGAAGTTTTCAAATAATTTCCAAATGTGGTTACTTGTATAGATTTCTTTCATTTCCACTTCAGTGTCAACGTAACAGTGATTAACAAAGTTCACATAAGCAATTTTAACCTGTGCAAGTTTCAAATACAAAAGAAAGTTAGTTTTCTTTATTGATGACTTTCAAATACCAATTATGAAAGGTTAACATAAAATCTGTTAGTTTTTATGGTAGATCAAAGCATATTTTTTGTCTATCCAGAAAGCATTTCCATTTCTCTTCTTTTGCTGAGTCCACTGACCTACTTGTGAAATCGTGGGGCCTAGTACTCCATCCCCCTGGGCCCAGCAATTGCTGTGAGAAAGAACTTTATGCAAAACAAACCTATCATATTTGAGACACTAGGTGTCCAAAGCAACCCCTTCTTCCTCTCACTTTCCCTTTCTTCTTCCCCTCTCCCTCCCTCCCCTGCAATCCTGTCCCTATCTTGAGGACCTGTTTTATGCTCGATAACATACTTAAGGGCCGGGTGCAGTGGCTCACGCCTGTAATCCCTGCTCTTTGGCAGGCCAAAGTGGGCTGATCATGAGGTCAGGAGATCGAGACCATCCTGGCCAACAAAGTGAAACCCTGTCTCTACTAAAGATACAAAGAAAAATTAGCCAGGCGTGGTGGCGCACACCTGTAGTCCTAGCTACTCAGGAGGCTGAGGCAGGAGAATCACTTGAACCCAGGAGGTGCAGGTTGCAGTGAGCCGAGGTCACACCACTGCACTCCAGCCTGGGCAACAGAGTGAGACACTGTCTCAAAAATAAATAAATAAATAAGAACATACTTAAGGTTCAAGTAAACCTTTCAGTTTAATAACACTGCCATGTTTAGAATTTAAAAGAGTTGTGTAGCAGCTTCCACTAAACTAGCAGTGGCTATAGTTCTTAAAAGTTTGTTATCTTTCAAATTTTTTTTGAAAAAATTTTGTCAAATTCATACAGAACTTATTAAAAAGTAGACCTCTTATGCTCTTTTAAATTTTCCAATTTATATAAATACAATTACTTGACTAAATACATTAGTCCTCCTCCTCTTCCTTCTTCTCAATAACTCTTTCATTTTTATCTCATTGCTAAAATGAAACGAGGTAAACCTTAACTTTAAGAAACCGTCTTTCTCCAGGTATGTGGCAGAATATACTCAGAAGAGAATGAGGCAGAAAGATGAAGGAAAAAGGGATGAGAAACAGAATAAATTCTGACACTGTTTGAACCTCTGGATCCATCTGAATAAGCATACTTCAAACTCCTAAGTACTGGAGCCAATAAAATTTCCTTTTTTGTTTAAACTGGTTTATATTAGGTTTCTGTCACTTGTAACCAAGAGAGTCCTAGTAAAACATTTAAATATGTTGACCAAAAAATACTTCATTGCCATTCAAAAATATTTAAATTACTTTTTCTGAGAAGAAATAAGCTCATAGTTTACTCCCCAAAATGTATATTATTTTAAGATATAAATCTAGTAAAATTCCTTTCCAGAATTAGTGAAATTCCTCATAAAGGATTGGGATGAATATCCTTAACATACACCATTTCTAAAACACATAGAGCAGTGATCTTTGTTTTGCATTTTTTCGTTTCCTTCATTATGAAAATCTGATGAATCTATAAATCTCTCTGAAAAAATGCATATACATAAAAAATCATGTGAACAATTTAAGGGGACTCATGGAATCCAAATTGAAACCATAAAAAATTTAGGAGAGCTTTCATACCCTTCATGCTTCTCTGTACTTCACTGAGCCTGAACAAACCATCAATGGGAGAGTGCCATGTCAAGGATGGCCACAGGGTACAGAGACGTGGGCCACTCAGTGCATTCTCACAACTATCCTCACAGCAGCTAATATTGACTCGGTGTTTCCTATGTGCCAAATACCATCAGCATTTCGTATGAATTATTTAATTTAATCCTCCAACAATCCTATCGGGTACATACAATAATTATTCCACCTTAAAACTGAATGAATACACAAATGATAATAAGAGAGTCTACACAGCAGTCCAAACATTCATCCTTGCAGTTATTTCCAAAGGCTTAATATATCTGGAAACATGTGTATCTCTTTGTAAAAACATATATAATATGGCAAAAGCAGAGCTATGCTGGGAGAGGGTGGTGAAAAGATTATGGTCCCATGCCAATGAATCAGTTATGAATGCTATCAAAACCAGTTGGGGTGATACGGAAGCAGCAGATGGGGCAAGAATGAAATAATATAGATGATAGTAAATTGAAGGAATTGAAATTTAAAAGTTAAGTAATCTATTGGAGTCAGTCACACAACTAGAGTGTAATGTATCCAGGATCCTGATTCATTCTTTAATTCATTTGTGTATTCATTCAACACTTATTTATTGATGTAGGCTCTGGGTCAAACAATATAACAGTGAAGAGAAACAGATCCAAGTATTGTTACTCTCAGAACTTACAATCTTGGGGATGGGCATGAGGGTTACAGGTCTTTTCCTACTAACAAGATGGACATGTCAAATTTCAAATTATATATTCTTACAGACTGTACTAAGGAAGGCCAAGGAAGTCTTCCCTGGAGAAGCAAGGCTTGAATTAAGATCTAAAGGATGAAGAGGAGTTACTTAGATAAATGTAAGAGGTAAGAGTGGTAGAGTCAGAGGGACCTACATGTTGGAAGAAATATACCCAGAATCAGGCTTTTGAGGAAGGAAAGAGCCCAGGGACTTCATCATTAGACTAGACTTCCCTTCTTTGTCATCTTATTTCAAACCAATCAAGGCATGAAGTATCCTTGGATTGACATGTCAACAATTCCACAAAATTTCACAAAAATATGCTTTCAAGTCCATCACTACATAGGATTATCTAAAAGTAGGGAAGTTAACCTTATCTGATACTTTTTGAAGTTACTGTGATTTTAAATGTTTGGCTCTATATCTTTTTCAGTGTATCACACATTTATAAGCTTTGCAACAACATACAACAGTAGAAAAGAAAGAAATTTTTGTACTGTACATTCCTGGAAGCCTCATTAATAGAAACTTATTGGCAGACAACCAGCTGCTACTGAGACTTTTTTCTATCATCAGAGCCAAACTAGGACAGAGGGTAAATGATGTGGGAATAAAGCAAACTGCGTGTGCATATCTTCATGAATGCATCATTCCATAAAGCCTGGTAAACCTGCAGAGTCTATTATGTGGTCCTGCAGCACTATCCTAGCCTCTCCAATCAATGACTATGAATCATTTACAAAGCACCCATTTATTCTCAAGAATATACTAAAGGTTCAAGTAAACCTTTCGGTTTGATCACCTTGCATGTTAGAATTTAAGAGAGTTGTCTAGTGGCTTACACTAAGCTAGCAGTAGCTATAGCTCTTAAAAGTTTCTCATTGGCCAGGCGCAGTGGTTCACACCTATAATTCCAGCACTTTGGGAGGCCGAGGTGGGTGGATCACCTGAGGTCAGGAGTTGAGACCAGCCTGGCCAACATGAAACCTGAACATGAAACAGGGAAACCCTGACTTTACTAAAAATACAAAAATTAGCTGGGTATGAGATGCATGCCTGTAATCCCAGCTACTCGGGAGACTGAGGCAGGAGAATTGCTTGAACCCAGGAGGCAGAGGTTGCAGTGAGGCAAGATCATGCCATTGGACTCCAGCCTGGGCAACAGACTGAAACTCTGTCTCAAAAAAAAAAAAAAAAAAAAAAAAAAAAAATTTAATAAAAAAAAAAAAAAAAAAAAAAAAAAAAAAGTTTATTATCTTTCAGAACTTCTTATAGGTCTTATTAAAAAGCAGACATTTTATGCTCTTTTACATTTTGCAAATTATATAGTTAAATACAATTCCTTGACTAAATACATGATCTCATTATAAATAGTAATATGGAGGACTTCTGGCACTTAAAGTTTAAAACTTAATAATGATTCTCTTAGAGCCGCTAAGCTTTTGCCAGGCTTACCTCAGGGATGCAGTCATCATGTGTCACCACCCTCACTATGTCGTCCAGCGGCAGAAGGGAATTACACTTGATTTCAGTGTAGACATTTTTCCCCTCTGTGCATGCTGCCAGCAACTCCACCAGGGTGATGTGGTACGCTAAGGGGCCACTCTCATCCCCTCGGTCTCTCTCTGAACACATCATGTGGAGCAGGATTGGAAATGATGCTCTATCATTGTAAAATATCAGCACATCTTCACCCCCATTTATCAACTGAAATGACAATTAAGAGAGTCTACATAGCAGTCCACACATTCATTCTTGCAGTTATTTTCAAAGGCTTGATATATCTGGAAACATGTATCTCTCTGTAAAAGCATATATAATATGACAAAAGCAGAGCTATGCTGGGGGAAGGTGGTGAAAAGGTTATGGTTCCATGCCAGGGAACCAGTTGATGAACACTATCAAAACCAGCTGGAGTGATATGGAAGCAACAGATGGGGCAAGAATGAAACAACATAGATGATAGTAAGTTGTTCATCACACTGAAATTAAACCTGTAAAAAAAAAAGTTATTTTCCTCTACTTTTTTTTTGGAAGACTCCATCGCCAAAGCACAAGAAATCTTATAATTTTACTAAAGAAGAATGAAATATCCCACCCATTGCAATAGTGACTATATAAGTAATCAAGTAAATTGAGCTAATTTCAGCTCTACAAAAGTCTAGAAAATTCCATGCATCATTAGAGAATTAAGGCAAAGGCAGAGATCAGAGAAATAAGCAGAAAACTAAGACACACACACACACACACACAAAACCAAGAAAGACAAAGATATGAATAAGTAGGGGCTTTTAGGACATAAATTTTCCTTCATACTTTGTTTATATAATTTTAGTAGAAAATTCCCTCAGGTGGCAGTTTTATTACTCAAACTCCATAATATCTTATTGTCTATTATCTGGACTAATTTTCTAACCCCAGTATGAGATATTTTGGTGGATAACTAAGGATACATAATTTTTTCTCTATGTATTATATTTTAAAGTGACAAATTATTTACATCTATAAGCCAATTAATTGGTTACTTTGAAAGTTTTGTTGAAAAAGAATGCGTATGTGTCAAAAATATGTATTATATATTAATATAATATAATATTACGATTGCTTCTTTATGCATAGAAACACTTCACCTAACAGTGTCATAGGAATGGCTTCACTGTTTGCTGCTTTCACATTCTAATTCTTTCCTTGCTGATCATAATACAAAATCCAGTTAGTTCCCACATTTCCAGACAATGAGGAGCCAAAGTGAAGGTAAATGCAGGTAAGAAAAAGGTGCATTTTACAAGCTTAAAATGTTTCTTAAAATGTTTAATAACAATAATTTACATTTAAAAATTCAAGGCTTTAAGATAAATTAATTTTGAGATTTCTAAGTGGCAGGAGGGATTCCTTGAATTAATATGGAAATCTCCTCCATTCCCAAATTTAAGGTATACAATAATGAAAATGCCCAGAAACCAATAAAAATCTACCATGTAAGTGTTTGGTAGCCATGGGTGGAAGCTCCCTTAATCTATATGGGCCACTAGAGAACCATTTGGTCACAGAGCAGTGATTTAATCAACGGGCTCTTTAAGCTGCTAGTTCTTTAATGTATCATACTTGCTGCCTAATAACTTACTCATTACATAAATATCACTCAAGGTCAAACATAAAAATGAAAAAGGCAAATAAATAGATGAAGTACCTTCATCTATTCATTTGCTGAAATTTTTAACTTACTTTAAATAGTAAGTTTCCATATGCTGTAATAAATCACTATTGGATAGTTTTTATTACTTAGTTTGACTTTCTTCAAAGCTTTCTCCAAATAGCATCAGAGAACACCCATTCTATATTTCAGAAACACGGCAATAAAGGCACTGGAAAAGCACAGTTCAGTCTGTCTTTCTTATATTATTGGAAACTTAAGGATATAATATTTTGTCACTTTCATTCCAAAAAATAAATAAAATTTCACAGGATTTTACCCATTATTTAAAATATGCAAATTTGTTATGGGTCAAAAAGAAAAATAAACTTAGAAAATCATAAACCCAACTTAAGATATGTTGTTTCACTAGATTAAAGCAAAAATATATTTGCACTTAAGTAGTCATTATTAAACTAAACAATTTTCCAAATCTATATTGTTAGGGGTTTTTTTCACTCTAAATTAATAGAAAATACATATTTGAACATACTGTTTATATAAAGCTGATAAAAGGCAAACTGAGAACATACCTCTGTCATTACCATATCCTGGCATTTTTTCACATATTTACCATCTGCTTTTACAATTGTTTGCAAAAACTTCAGGTACTCCACGTGGCGGCCATGTGTCTCAATGCAGTGCACAAAGTGCTGTACAACTCTCTCACTAATTTCATTGCACAGATGGTAATTGTTCATGAAGATGTGCCTCATGGTTTCTGCTTCAAGGAGCTAAACACAGAGAAACATGCACTTGTAATTCTGACAAGATCAATTTTCTATTCTACAGTACTTAGACTAATTGCCCTGCTTGTGATCAGTTTTATATTTTATACAGAGCCACAGCGAATGTTCTGTGCAAGTCTTCCAAAAAATGCAATGAGATCATTAGCCATTAAAAGAAAACTGAGCTCACAGAGGAATTTAGTTGGAGAAAGGAGATTATTATCATAAAGTGCAACATATTGGCAACAGTATTCTTGAGATTAATTATGAATTCAAAGTTAGGTCTTCCATAAAATCTACTCAAACACATTTTACAGACAAGGGCAAACTCCACCTCTGAGTTTTCCATATTTATCTTACTCATGGTATTGTGAGTTAGTTCTTTGTTCTACCACATCTTTTCCCTAACATTTAACTATATACCTAAAAAAGACGTCATTTGCATGCAAAACTTGTGCAATTTTTCAAGTTTCTTTAAAAGTTTTCTTAATGGAAATAAAAGATACTCACTTTGGTGAAGGGAATTTCCACAAGGAAAAAAATAAAGCAATGAAGTTTAACAAAACTCTATTCATGAATGTTACTAAGACAAATTTGATGCACACTTTATTAGAAATGTTTAGAAATATTTCTAATAAAGCTAAAATACTTACACCCGGAGTTAAAAACAAATTCAGATGTTTATGAAGAAGAACTTGATTCTGTGGATTTCCTCGACAGAAATTCTGCAGAAACGTGTGGGCTAGATTCATTACTTCATTCATCTTTTCATCATTCTGTAAGTTAAAGAATAGCACATGATAGAAACAAACATAAGAGACTGCAAATGGTATGCGAAAGTACATCCTTCATCCACACACTATTTTTCTCTCTGCCCATCTTTGCTCTCCTTTCTCCTCTCTCCTTTATGATTCACACCTCTCCCAGTCTCCCCTCTTTTTCGCTTCTCTGTTTTCTAGATCTTTCTCACCTTCTCTTTGTTTTTCCTCCTGATTCTATTCTTCTCTACTCTTCCAATTCCCCCTTTGTTTTACAGCCTTTCTCTCTTCCTCCCCAATCCTTCCAACTGTCCACCACATTTCCCCATCTGTACATAGCCACCTTTTCCTCCTCTGCTTTATCCCCACACCTCCTCTGTCCTCCTTTCTTCTCTCTGTCCCTATCTTTCTCTATTTCTCCTCCCCTCTCTGCTGTACTCTCCAGTCCCCATAATTCTTCCTTTCCTTTAAATGTCTCCTCATTTTGTAGTGTGTCTATATATCTGCATTGTTCTGCTTCTTTTCTTCTTTCTTTCTCCATTCTATTTCGCCCTCTTTCCATACATCTTCCTTCCTACTGTTTCTCCCACATCTATTCCTTCTCCTCTCTGCTTCTCCTCTTGTTCCATCTATTATTTCTCCTGCTCCTGCCCCCTTTCCTCCTGCTCTATACTAACTCCTTTCCCCCCATTCAAACTTCCTCTCTTCTTCTACTCTGTCAATCTTCTCTGTATATATGATTACTAGTACTCATCTCAGTTCTTTCTCTCTCCAGTCTCTCTGTCCCTTCATTTTGCTATTTACCTTGTCTCTTATTTCCACTCTTTTCCTTTTCCTCTTTGCTTTCTCTTTTATTTTCCCATCTTCTTTGTCCCCCTCTTTCTTAACACTCAAGTGACTTTTCTTATTCACTGTCATTTTCCAAAGTCCTATACTATGCAACTATCATTTGCTTATAAGAATCTTAACAAGGAAATTAAATCTCAAAATTCACAGAGAAGCAAATTTGTCTTCTTAAAAGAGATCTTGTGACAATAGCAGCAAAACTACCTAAAATTTCCCTGTATAGTTGATTGTACAATTTGTCAAGTGGTCACTGGTAGAAATTCAAATGGACTCATGTTTTGAGTGGTATTTTATATTACTATTAAATAAATGTATATATGCACACACATACATACGTATATTCCCTAGCTTTGTCTATTTAGAGGGCCTATGGGGGCAACACTCCAAAGCAATCAGCACACTCAGTTCTCAGAACTTTGCTCCTAAATACCATTCCCCACCAAATGGAAATGGGGCTTCTCGAAAAATCTCTGATTCTACAGTTGAAGCAAGAAGAGTACAAGGTAAGTCTGGAACATTTTATTGTGTGAGAATTACTCAAAGAATGGTGGGATAATGTTAGAGGACAGATAATCTAGCTTGAAGGAACTCTACTGGCCAAATCTGAGACAATCTGGTAATGAAAATAAATAATGATAGAACTGTTTGTAGCCTATTGAATAAAATGAATATCTACAAACCCATACTGATAAAAATAAACGTAATAAATGAACAAGTTGAAAGTTTGATGAAGAATGGGATATTTACTTAGTTTCACATAACTACTCCACAAAATACTTATTAATTACAAGGGAATTACAAAGGGAAAATTAGAGAAGCCTGGCAGATACAACCTCAATCAATTGATCAAAGTGAACATCATCAGTCAGGGGGCAAATCAAAATTGTGCACCAACTAATAGGAAGCAATGAGACAAACATAGTATCACTTCTGTTATGTTCCTGCCAAAGATGTATAACTGTATCTAATCATGAGGAAACATCAGACAATGCCCATTAAGGGATATCCTTCAAAATAACTGGCTATTTTCAAAAGTGTCAATGTCATGGGAGTTCCCACATGAAGACATTTAAATAAACATGACAATTGAACAGTGTGTGATTCTGAAGTGGATCTTTTTTTCAAACCAAAAACAATTGGGACAATGGGAGAAATCTGAGTAGTGTATAGGGACTAGGTGACAGTAAAGTACCATGCTCTTTCCTGATTTGGAAGGCTCTGTTGTGGTGATGTAGTAGTGTGCCCTTGTTTGTAGGAAAAATACACAAAAGGGCTCGGGGTGATGGGGCACCCAGTGGGTGATTTATTCTCAAATAACGAAGAAAGAAAAAATTCCTTGGAATTTTGCAAAACATGTGAAACTGTATGAAAATAAGCTAAAGAAACAAAAATAACAAGGACTAACCTTTTCGTAGGGTATCTGCAGAAGATCCAACACCACCGAATGGGCCCCCATATTTTTCAGTAATCGTTGATGCTGATTCCGACACTTTTTATTCTGTACACAGAGTTTACTTAGCCTAATCAAGATCTTTAAAGAGAAGAGAAAAAGCATGAAATATAACAAATAACAATATTAAATATAATATATAAGCAAAAATTATTTGGCATGCAAATATAAACCTCTATGAGAATATTTTGTATCTGCTGACCTCCTTTACAATCCGGTAGTTATTGCTCTTATTGCTGTCAATCTGAGGTTTCTTGGTTCCATCCTGCACTGGACTTAAAATGTTCGATTCCTAAAAGGAACACAAATATGTACTTTTATGCCATTTGTAGTTTCGTGGTAAATTCATTTCTTTTGTATGAAATATATTTTGTAATTAATTTGCAATAAATCTATTATTCAAGTTAAATGTTTCTTTTATACTTTTTTATTGCATAAAATGTTCCTTGGCGTGAACGAGCCATGCAAATCACCACTACCCAATAAGAACCCAATGAGAAGTTACACGGAATGACCTATTATTATGAGTTAAATTGTTAAGTTTTCATACATATTATTAGTGCATATCCTTATGAGACATATATATCTCAGACATGCTGTGATCATATATTGCCTATATGAGAAGAAATAATGAAAATACAGGGCATAAAAGATATAATTTAATCACTAGGAATGAACTGTAAGAAAAAAAGAGTGATGGAGCAGATCTTCACAGCTGAACACATCTCAGAGAAGAGAGCAAAGAACAACGTAATGTAACAATTCTCTGTTACGTTACCATAGCATCCTTAAGAGTCATGATTCAGGACCAACATACAGGACCAGGAAAATGAAGAAAGAAAAGTAAAAAGTAAATTAAAATGTAATTTTTAAGTGACCAAATTAATAAAGCTTATTAAGAAAAGCTGAAAAACCAAAAATACTTAACTATAATAACCTTTATCTGTAGCATCACAATAAAAAGCAAATATAGGAAGTAGACATATTTTAAAGATCAACTATTGGTGTCACCTTATGAAAATCAAACACCAGGCTGGGCACAGTAGCTCATGCCTATAATCCCAGCACTTTGGGAGGCCGAGGTGAGCAGATCACTTGAGGTCAGGAGATTGAGACCATCCTGGCCAACATGGTGAAACCCTGTCTCTACTAAAATACAAAAACCTAGAGAGGGTGTAGTGGTGTATGCCTGTATTCTCAGCTACTGGGGATGTTGAGGCAGGGGAGCCTCTTGAACCTGGAAAGTGGAGGTTGCAGTGAGCTGAGATTGCGCCACTGCACTCCAACTGAGCAACAGAGCAAGATTTGTCTCCAAAAGAAAAAAGAAAAGAAAAGAAGATCAAACAGCAGTGACAAACCCATTCCAAACATTTATGAAGATGCAATGCAATGCACACCCAGTACTAGATTATGGTGAACGGATCTAAAAGAGACACATAGAAGATATGGTCCTTTTCACAAGAAAATCACAGTCTACCTAAGAAAACAGAGAAAAATATATAAACAAAGATTTGCACTGGGCAGAATTCACTATTCAGAGAGAGAGAGGGTAAGAAAACAGCTGCAGCTTTAGACAAGTTTATGAAGGAGGTCCAGTTTAAGGCAAGGTCTAGAAGGATGAAAAGTGTCTAGTTAGGCATAAAGGATGTTTAGGTGGGCAGGGGAAATCCTTGCCAGGTGGACAAGAAGTTACCTTAGCCAAAGGTACTGCAGCAACAACAAGTATATTTGTATTTAAAAGATGGCAAGAATTGGCAGGGCCCATTGCAAAGACTGGGCAATCAGAGCATGGTCTGATGGGCTTCCTTATCTACAATCTATGGAGAATTGCACTTGGGATGAATGTCAAGTTCAACTTGGGTCCAAAACACACTAAACTCCTGACTATATGATGGTGTTGGGCACACAGTTAAAGGGAACCCTAGTTTAAGCTCAGGAAAATGTTACAAAGATACATGAGGCCAATTGATATAATTTCATTCATCCCAAGTTGTTTCTCCTACTATGCTCCAGGACAAAACACAACATTAATAAATATCAAGAAAGAAAAAAAAATACTTTGCTTGCTAATCAAACAGTTCTGAGGAAAGGCTTTAAGCAGCAGAGTGACTTGGTCCATGTTGAGCCAGCACATTCCTTACTCTCGGCTTTATATTTTTCTTTTGCTTCTTTTCTGCCAAATATTGACCTGAAGCTCCCAGTCTCAACTTTGCTTTAGCAAGTGACCTCGTCCTCCCATTTTACTGAGCAGACAGAAAGTCCTCTACATGGACACTTTCTCTTTTCCATCCAAAAATTTCCAGTGGTATCCACAAACCTGTCTTCCCCATTGTGTCTCAGAGAACAAAATTGTTGATGCACGGATTCAAAAATTCTATCTCCTCATCCTCCTGTCCCTGCTTCATACCTGTTTCTTGTACAAGATCAGTTTCTACCCTTTAATGACTCTTTCTCATCTCTAAGCTTCTGCTTGCTGATCATTTGTCACTCATACTCACTAGAATTGGAACTGCAAAAAGTAAAAGATTCAAACACTGAAAGCCTTCAAAGCATTACTAAGTTAGATTTCAGAGCTGTATCACCTAGCTATGGTAATGAAAATTTGGGCAAAAGTGAAAGCAGTCCAACCACCACTCCAGGTAAACAAAAGAGAGAAAAGAATGCAGGATATTACCTGCAAGACATTAACCATGAAGTGAATCTTAAAAATTGTAGGAGAAAGTGTTAAACTATATATGTAAGTAAAGCCAATGTAGAAGAGAAAACACAACCCAGTGGCTAAGATGAAAACTATTTAGATGGAAAGAGGCTAGAAGTCAGAGTATGAAACAAATATGTTTCCCATTTGATAGTAAAAATAATTGATGAGAAGTAGAAACTGCAAAAGCTAAAAATATAATTAGATTTCCTTTTTCTGATCACAAACGTGAAGGCTGGATTTTTAAAAGGCCATTTCATTTGTTTTCTGTAAGAGAAAAAATACTAAAATACATACACACAAACACACACGCTTGTGCCACAAATCAAGATTAAGATATTACCAGCTCTAAAGATTGACAAAGCTCCTTAGTTAGAAAGGAGATCTTTCTGATATATGTCAACTTTAAAGAAAGCTGCTAAAAAAGGCATGGAAGCTTTGGTAGATATCCTTAATCCTGTTTTTAAAGCAATAATCTGAAGAAAAAGTAACCATTTAAAAAAAAAAAAAGTAATCACGGGTAAAATGTACTACATTATAAAAAGTTACGCTCTTTAGTTCAGCCCAGGGGAAGATATAGACAACGCTAAACTCTGTAAGTGTGGGAATTATGAAAAATAATGATTTTAATTTAAAATTGCTAGCAGTCAATAAAAGGCAGCAACATTGGAGAATTCAATAAACAACCCCTTTTAATTTCAGAAAATAATTCAATTCAATTAAATTGAACAAAAACTCATGGAACATCTGGATGATTCCAAAGCAGTGATCAGGGTAATTTAAGAAATATATAAATTATGTAACAAAAATTGGGTTTTATTTTCTAATTCTGATGCCAAAATGGTCTAAATAAAGGTGTTGCAAAAGTTTTCCTCCTGAAAGAGCAGAAATTGGCTCTATTCTTTATGTTTTATACAATTATTTATATTCTATAAACTTTAGCCCCACATCATTGGCAAAATCTACAAAACTCTGAATTTATTCTAATGACAAAATATCAGAAAAGTACAAAATGTAGAAGTATGACTTATGTGGCATCACAGAGCTGAATGGGCCCAGAAAAAAAAAAAATGTGCAACACTGAGAACAGTGTGAGGCTCGTAGCACATCTCCAAATAATCCTTCTGACAATAGTGATGAAAAATAAATATGGGACTCCAAACGTCCCTGCACTTTATTGTAATTGCTTCCTATCACCTGGAGAACCTAAATTTATTCCCTCTAATGGAATATGGGAAGCAGCTTAGTTCAGTGATTTTGGAAGCAGCTATATTTTTAATGCATAGTATATACCATAACATAAAACAATAGGTTCAAAAACAAGAGAGCAAGAAGACTCTAGAAATTGGGTGGGCATCAGGATTCTAGGCAGAGACATAAAGAGTGAATACGTGTTCTAAAGATAGTTTCTCCGCACACCTGCAGTCCCAGCTACTGGGGCGGCTAAGGCAGGAGAATCATTTGAATCCAAGAGGCAGAGGTTGCAGTGAGCCAAAACTGCGCACTGCACTCCAGCCTGGGCTACAGAGCAAGACTCCATGTCAAAAAAAAAAAAAAAGTTTCTCCCATTTTTTTTCTGGAATTAGTCAAGGAAACTTTTATATCAATAGCAAAAATGATACAAGAAAGTAATATTATATGAACTACATGGTGAACTAAATATTAGCACTGGCTAGGTATGATGACTCACACTTACAACCGCAATACTTTGGGAAGCCAACGTGGGAGGACTGCTTGAGGCCAAGAATTTGAGGCCAGGCTGGACCACACAGAAATACCCTGTCTCTATAAAAATTTTTTTTATTAGGTGGGTATAGTGGGCTCACCTGTAGTCCTAGCTACTCAGAATGCCAAGGCAGGAGGATCATTTGAGCCGGGAGTTTGAGGCTGTAATGAGCTATGATTGTGCCAATCACTCCAGCCTGGGCAACAGGGTGAGACCTATCTCAATAAATAAATAAATACTGGCACTCATTAATGGGAATCCAGCTCCTTAATTTAACCAAGGGCAATCATGCTTTTAAAAATAGAAATTTCCAAATCCTACAATGTAGAGCTGCCTACATCTGCAGCTGCATGATTAAAATAGCTTGGTGCATGCCTTCTATTTATCCGTATCCCACTGAAGTTTAAGGAGGTCCATCCTCAGCCAAGTTGCCAAGTCAGCAAGACTGCAAGGCCTTCTGCTCACCATCTGTACTGCTAGCCTTCTCTGGTGTAACTACTCTTTAAACCGGTCAGTGGCACCATCAACCAGCCACCCTCCCACAACTTCAGGGGCCAATTGCTTTTTTTCTTCCATCCTCACCTCCCTTCGAAACATGCAAAAAAAATATTTTTTAATAACCAGTCTTTTATATTTGATTGGCCAATCAGATTCAGATTATAATGTAGTTGAAGGTGCTCAGAATAAATATTGCCTCCTTCAGATAACTGAATAAACCTCTGTGGGATAAGGAGGTATTTTTTTTCTCCCTCCCATCTAATAACATCATGGACTAGCCATTTAGGGAGATATCACCCTAGATCTACTTCTATGACCTTGCATGGAAAGCTAATTTGGACCATCATGGTAACATGGTTGTCAGTCTCTCCTTCCCTAAGAAGCACCTAAGGCTGCTTGAAGACTTGGGCACAAATCCACAATGGGCAGAAGAGGCTATGACTAGCATTCCTGGCAGAGAATTTCCTTCCAGATGTTTCCTCAAGTCAGGGGCAAGGTTTTTCCCTCCTAGAGAATACATACATATTCATAACCTTACCCTAAACCTTTTTTCCTTTCACTCTGTCCCAAGACATATACAATAATTGCGTTTTTCTGGCTCATTTGATGTCATTTTAGTTAGTATTTGATCATGTTTAATCTGATGTTCTAGAACACAACCCAAATCTCCTTTACAATCTGTATCTCTAATAAATAAGTTAACCAAAAAAAGTTTGTGCCACTGAGGTACAGCCTCTTTGCTTAGACAGGTATTAGGAAAAACTAGAAATGTTTAATGTAACTATTAACTGCTTTCATAACAACACATCAGGAACCTATGATCACACAGAAACATGTCCCAGAAATTTTCTGATGTAACTCCAGGGATGGCCAAAAACTTACCACTATTACATAAAATATAGAAAGGATGGGCAACCTTTTGGTCAACAGAATGGCATACAGAGCACTGCACAGGAAGTGAAACAGCAACATAACAGAACCCTTAGAGAAGGACTTTGATACTGATACATTGTATGAAGGAAGCTTCCCTAGTCACAATAGAGTTACAGCTCACCTGGACCCAGACCCAGACCGACATGGTTGTGAGAATGGGGGTGTATGCATGAAATGTGTGAGAGAGGAATCAGTACTGCCTTTTACACTCACTTTTTCCCCCAAGAAATCATTACAGAAATGCGTGATCTAAAAACAAATGTATGCCCTGATTTGAATGAATCAGCCACTATTATTTCCTCATTAGCCACTTGCCGAAAAAAAGAAACCATATGGGAACATAGAATCTTCACTATCAACTTATATTGAAGTAAGAACAAGTAAAGGCCAGGCACCATGGTTCACACCTGCAATCCCAGCACTTTGGGAGGCGGAAGCAGGTGGGTTGCTTAAGCTCAGGAGTTCAAGACTGGCCTGGGCAATATGGTGAAACCCCATCCCTACAAAAAAATACAAAAATTAGCCAGGCGTAGTGGTGCACGCATATGGTCCCAGCTATTCAATAAGCTAAGGGAGGATGGCTGGAGCCTAGGAAGTCGAGGCTGCAGTGAGCCATGATCGCAGCACTGTACTCCAGCCTGGATGACAGAACAAGACCATCTCTAAGAAAAGAACAAATGGAAAAGATAAAAAAAAAAATAAGATAGTAACTTATTTATAGCATGAAGGTAAATACTAAAATGTGTTCTATGTTCTGGAACACAACCCAAATCTCCTTTACAATCTGTATCTCTGATAAATAAGTTAACAAAAAAAGTTGGTACCACTGGGTGCAGCCTCTTTGTTTAGACAAGTATTAGGAAAAACTAGAAATGTTTAACCTAACTATTAACTGCTTTCATAACAACACATCAGGAACCTATTATTGCACAGCAATACTATGTGAGTACTGTTTTAGTAGTATCAATTTAAATGTGATTAGAAAATGAGAAGGGAAAAAAATTCCCATAAAAAAAAAAAGGTCTAACAACCAAGTAATTCAAGTAACACCTCATGGAAGTATAATCGTTACACTTAAGAATTTATATAATAACCAAATAGAATGAGAATGTGTAAAACAAGAATTTTAGTATAAACCAAAAGTTATTTTGCATATGTATGTCATGTAAAAGGGGCTTATTAATTGAAACTCATCTGTTATAATCGCCTTCAGTGGAATTATCTCAGACATAAGGATGGGAATATGTATAGTGATATAAACAAGTAAATAAATTATACAATGAGCTCTGGGGCAAAAATAAAAACTGGAGACAAGAAAACAGATTCCATAAAAGGAAAATTCAGGAAAGCACTGCGCAAAACTAATGAATAAAAGCTCTTCATGAAATTACCATAGTGTCCCTGAGTGGTCAGGTCAAGCTGCAAGATTCTGTCTAGAACACATGGACTGCTTCTATCCCAGGCCATCAGGGTTAGACATTCTACCCGTTTCTGTCAAAAATCAGCTAATCAATCACAAGTTTGGCTGAAGAAACAAGTTTATGTAGAACTGTTCTTCCCACTACGCAGAATCTCATACCAACACTTGGAAAAGGAGAACCTTCTTCACATATATCCTTCTAGAGGGATTTGCCACCTTGAATGCTTCATCAAAGGAAAAAAGATCAGAAGTGGCAGGCAAAGAATGGAATACAGTTTTTGCTTTTAACAAGTAATGAGATGTGGAGGTAAAAGAAAAACCATCAGATAGGGAAGGTGTGCCTAGGGAGAAATAGAGAAAAATCAGTGAAGAAAAGGAAAGAGGGAAGGGAGAGAAGGAAGGAATTAATTCATAATTAATAAAGTAATATAATTAATAAATAATAATTAAGATAAATCTGCAAACTATAATTCAAACTCCTATGAGGAACATTAACACTAACAAAGTTAACCCAAAAACTCAATAATAATGTTATATCATGCCCAGTGAAATATATACTATCAAGAGCTTTTCTGACAGGCTTTGTAAGCAGGTATTTTTAAAATAATCATAGAGATAGTGAAGAACAGTATCCCTCATGCCCGGTGGGCACCTCTGTGGTTGCCATGTGTCATGCAATAGTGTTCAGGATGATGTCACAGCATCGCTCAGCATGGAAAAGGAAGGACAGCCTTTTTGGGGAAAGGACAGGCTAGAAGCCAAGCAAGAGCAAGAGAAGAGAAAGCACAGATCCCCATCTGCCCATCTCCCTGCACAGGAGTGCTGGGTGCTCTGCTGCATAGTATGGGTCTCGATTTCCAAACAACCAGTCACTGCAATGCCACAGTAACTAGCTATAGGGCAAGTTGAAGAGTAACCTTCTCAATAAAGGGACATACAAACTGCTTCAGCACCAGGTTGTGCCTGTTGTTTACAGGAATCTTTTGAACACTAGCCCATGGCCCATAAAAATTGGACTGTCCCTGCTGAGGGGCAGAAGCCGCAGGTCCTATGAGAAGCCAAATCAGTACACAGCCCCTTGGAAGAGAGGAACTCCTCATCCTGCAAAAACAGTCCCAGCCACCTCGTTGTCCAGATAACCCAGAGTGAGCCCCTAGGGACATTTTTTAGTTAATTCTATCCCTTACATCATACATCCATTAAAAGAACAAAAATAATTAAGAAATAAAAGCAGGTAGATATGAATCTGGAATAGATTGATATGAAAAAGAACCAGTTAAATAACCTGAAAATGAAATATATGGTCTTTGAAGTAAAAATTAGATAGACAGTTTGAGCATGAGACTACATTAGTGAGAGTTTAAGTCAATTTTTTAAAAAGAGCCACTACACTCCAGCTGGGTGACAGAGTAAGACCCATCTCTAAAGAAAAGGAAAGAAAAAGACGCTGGAAACCATATATAGGTGAGTAGATAGATATAGAGATAAATACAGGTATATACACAAATATAGAAGCAAAATCACTGTAAGAAAAATTAACACTCAAAATAAACAACATGAGGAGGAACTTTCCTTTGAAGCACTGCAATGCCCACGTGACCTGCTTCTCAACCCTAAATAAAGCAGTGGATGAACGTAAAGGGTAATCCTGACTTAACCTACTCGGATACGATTTCCTGAGTTAATCTCTCCTTCCTATATTTAGAAGTCAACGCATTTTGAAAGCGATGAATTAGTAATTTCTCCTAATGCTACTGATATTGTCAACTTGTTATATTTTAGCCTTTAAGCTTTCAGAAACGATGATACAGTCTTTTAATGCTGGGGATGATAAGTTTAATAAAGGAAAACACTATAATATACAATAGATAATAAAGCTCCTCAGCTCTAGGGACGCAATGGGCTTACCAGAGACCAAATCCATCCCCTTCTCCTTATTTATAAGAGATCAAGTACAGTAATGGTATAATTTTGGATTATAAACCAAGATTTGTTAGTGTTAGTAGACAGACCATCAATTCATATTTATTGTCAACAGAGTATACCAAATTTTCCACTGAGGGAGGAAAAACACACTTTTATGTTATTAGAGATATTTTTTATTCTCAAAATGAAGGATCACATTAAAGTTATCCGGTCTTCTGATATCTAAGCAAGCACAAAGTTAGATCATTATGAGCTGTTTTAGAACAATGCTGATGGTGCTGTGTTTACAGTCTTTGTAAGATTTACTGAACAACAAAGGAGTATTGTTCGTATTGGCTTGCTAGAGTGTGTGCTGCCTGCTACTGGCTGTTTCCATTGATACTGTGATATATTTCATCCTGTTTACAATACATTGCCACAATCTTTGGCTGTTGGGTTATTGCATAATACAGATTATTTGGCTGTATATAAATTAGTTACTTCATAGTTTCTCACTTTTGCTCCCCTTATATTAATTCATTATATAGGTACCAGTCTCCTGGTTTCTCAATTCACCTATCTGCATACATTTCTACTGCTATCTCACTAGTTCATGCTTTCAGAACCTCACACCTGAATTTGTACAAGAGCCTCTTAATGGGTGTCCCAACTCGGCCTCTTGTTCTTCTGAAGCACTCTGGATTCTGTTGGACTCAATTTCCAAAACAGTATGCCTGCCTCCCTTCCCAAGAATCTTCACAGGCTCCTAATTTCCAGCCATTTCAAATATAATTCACTTATTTTTGAACTTTACTTTTCTTATTATTACTCTTGAACACATTAGCTAACTCCTCCCAATCCTTCAGAATAGGCCTATGTGTCGAATCTGGAGTGAGGCCTTCTCCCAGTCATCAGACCCATGCTGGCCTCTCCTTTTTCTGTACCACATAGTTCAGTATATAATCAACCACTTTGTCACACTGTTTTTTGGGTGTTCATGAAGTGTGTTCATTCTTTGAGGGCAAGTAGAATATTAGATTTGAGTTCAGATATTAAACTTTAAGAATGGAGAGGAGAAATTTAAGTGTGCACAAGGCAAGTGAACATGAAAGCAATGGGACTGAAATGTACACTTTACACAGCAATTGAAAGAAAGACTTTACTCTAGAGAAACATGACAGTTCACCAAATGCAACCATTCATATCATTCACATTGCCTCAAACCTAGCAAACCTCTATAATATCTAGGTTTGAATAGATATTTTAGAGACAAATACACAGGCTCAAAACAAAAAAGGGTTGTCTCTTGTTAAGAATTATCCAACAGAATAGGATAAAGTACAGAGAAATCCTTCCTGCATAACATCCAAAAGTGATCGATAAAATATTTAAAATGTGTCTTTGTAATAGCAAGTCCAGAAACCCTGAAAATACATAAAAATTTTAGAACAATAATCAAGCACTAGACTCATCATTGGCTCTGAGGGCATCAGTCAAACCTAATAACCTGGATTCTGAGTTTTGCTATGACACACACACACACACACACACACACACACACACACACACACACAGCAAAAGGAAACAAAATCCAGATCCCAAGCAAAATGAAAGGTCTGATCAGAGACCCTGGCATAGAATCAGGAATACTAAGGGTGACACCCACAGTGATAAACCAGGGAACATGTGGCCCACAGAAGAGCAAAGGGTTAGCTATCTTGGCTTTGGTTCTCATCAAAAACAAAAGAGGGGGAAACAATTCTCTTGAGGCTCCCATATGAAAAGAGCACACTTTCCCTCAAGATTGGGGACCAGAATGTCCAATCTAAAGAGGTCCCAAAAGACCCAAGTCAAAACTTACGTTGAATATGGTTACAGAAGGTAGTGTCCCAAAGTGCTTCACAGAGGCAAATAAAATCTAAATGAGGCCTTAACTACAGACCTCAAAGGAATTCCACATACAAAGTTCCAAAGAATGTGAATTCACAACAATAAAAATATCACCAAACACCTGACGCAAATACATCCCAAAGACTTCAGCAAGAATAGCCAACTTAAAACTGCAAAGAACCCTCCTTTTACAAAACAACCAGATCTTAGATATAAACCTATTTTAATTACATTTCTGGGCCCACAGAAAACAAAGTACAACTCCCAGAGACCCCAGCCTCCATCTTCTAAGGGAAAAAAATGTAACCTGAAACCAGATCAGAGAGCTCCAAGCAACAAGGGCACAAGGAAAGTCTCCCTGAAAGCAAATGACAATACTAGATCCGCAATCCAAAGACTAAGTAAACTCTAAGCAAGTGTCTAATTTGGGGAGCTAACCCCAAAACTCCTGCCTTAAGACAGGTATATAGGAAGGGAGTAACGTGGTCTCAGGCTAGCAGCGCCCCCTGCCAACAGGCAAATGCAATCACAAACACTCTAAGGAAGAAATCCCCTATGTCAACCCCAGGACAAAGGTCAAAAGATACGAGCTCAAAACCTGCACCCAAATGTTCATAGCAGCTTTATTCATAATTGTCAAAATTGGAAACAACCAAGATGTCCTTCAATAGGTGAATTTATAAACTGTGGCACATCCATACAAGGGACTATTATTCAGCAATAACAAAAAAAATGAGCTATTAAGCTATAAAAGGACATGGAAGAATTTAAACACATACTGCTAAGTAAAAGATACCAGTCTTGAAAAGCTATATATTGTATAATTCAAATTGTATGCTATTCTGGAAAAGGCAAAACTATAGAGATTATCCCAAAAAAAATCAGTGGTTGCCAGGGACTCAGGGATTCGGAGAGAGTGACAAATAGGTGAAGTATAGAGAATTTTTAGGACAATGAAACTGTCCTATTTGACACTACAATGGTGGATACATGACATTACGCATTTGTCAGAATCCATAACTAAACAACACAAGGAGTGAACCTTAATAAATTATCGACTTTCGTTAAAAAATACTGTGTCAATATTGGCTCATCAATCATAACAAATATGCCACACTTATGCTAGATGTCAACAATAGGAGAAAAAGAGAGAGAAGAGGGACTAGATGGGAACTGTGCTTTCTGTGCAATTTTTTTCTAAACCTAAAACTTCTGTAAAAATGAAGTCAATTTGAAAAAAGATATGAGCTCATAATCAAAGTTGATCAAAACATAATGATACACAACATAAGTGAGAATCATAAGGAAATCTCAAGTACATCAGATCTCAAACTTGTTATGTACAGACTATTAAACAGCCATAGGAAATCACAAAAATTAGAAAACAACAAAACATGATCAAAAACGACCAAATAGATTTGAAAAAAACTCAAATTTCATGTTTGAAAAAAATGAAATTTCAGGTATGAAAAAATATAGTGGCTGAAGTTTAAAAGTCAATTGGTAGAGAAGACTTCAAATAAGACAGACCTGAAGAGAGACTCAGATGAGTCTAAAGAAATTATCTAATATACCATACAAAGTCATAGGTAGGGAAAATATAAAAATGAAATGAACTGATATGAACTATATAGCAATATATTAACTAATAAAGTTCAACATGCACTTAATTTGAGTTTCAAAGTTAAAGCACCACTATTTAACGGTGAGCAAACTTCTCAACAGCAGCAATGGAAGCCAGAAGACATGGAATAAAATAATCACAAGAGGGGGGGAAATAACTCACAGTTGATAAACCTTTTTGTCCTGCAGTAAAAATATAATAATTTCAAATGTACTGGCTTCTAATGACATAGTCTCAAACTGCATGAAGTAAAACTTAACAGAAATGCAAGGGGAAATTGATAAATCTACCATTGTAGTGGGAAATGCCAATAAATCTCTCTCACTTATTGATATGTTAAGAAAATTAAAATATTATTAAATATACTATTTAAGCACAATTAATAAGCTTGATTCACCAGTCATATATAAAGAATCCTACACCCATTCACATTCTTCTCAAGCCACGTTGGACACTTACAAAACCTAGATGTATAATAGGCCAAAAAGCAAGTCTCACTGAATTTTGGAGAAATGATACCATAATAACTAAATTATCTTGTCACGAGTTAATTAAGAATTCAATTAACAAAAAAGGTAAATTTAACCTATGCATGTAGAAATTTAAAAACTCACTTCCAAGTAATTCTAAGCCAAAGTACTCGCAATGGAAACATTTTTAATATCTAATATTGAAAAATAATAAAAGTATCATTTGTCAAAACTCAGGGAATGCAGCTCCTTAGGAAGAAATGATACCACCAACTTTTTTTAAATCAAAAAGTCTGTCAACATAAAAAGATGGAGTATAGTAGGGTAAGTATAATAAAATAGCAAACAAATCCAGAATCTCAACAAACCCAAAAACAGACTATGTTTAAAAGATGAATAAAATACAGGTGACCTTGAACGATATGAATTTGAACTTATATACATATTTTACCTCTGCTGCCCTTGAGACAGCAAGACTAACCCTTCCTCTTCCTCCTCCTCCTGAGCCTATTCAACATGAAGATGATGAGGATGAAGACATTTATGATGATCCAATTCCACTTAATACGTAGTAAATACATCTTCTCTTCCTTATGATTTTCTTAACATTTTCTTTTCTCTAGCTTATTTTACACTATGTAATTCACACAACACAGAAAATGTATGTTAACTGACTGTTTATGTTATCAGTAAGAGTTCCAGTAAACAACAGGCAATCAGTAATTAAGTTTTGAGGGAGTCAGAAATTATTAAAGAAATTTGCAACTGTACAGGAGGTTGGCACCCATACCCATTCCCCAAATACTGTTCAAGGGTAAACTGTACATAAAACTCTGGCAAGATTGAGCTAGTAGGGCTAGGGAAAAGAAGAAAGCCATAGCAAAACATATGAAGAATGAAAAGGGAGTACAAAGTTATGAATACAGCAGAAATTTAAAAGATAGCAAAAGAATATGAACAAATTTATGCCAATAAATTTGAAAATTTCAATATATGGCTAGAAAAATACAAAACAAATTAACTCAAAATGGAAAATTTGAATGAATTTATAACCATTAAAAAATTGAATTAGTAGTCAAAATCTTCCCACAATGTAAATATCAGGCTCAGACAGTTTTGCAGACAGGTTTTACCAAACATTTATGAACAGATCATTCTAATCTTACACAAAGAAAAGGGAATATTCTATAGCTTGTTTTATGGGACTAGTCTAAGCTCAATACCGCCACTTGATAGGAACAGAAAAAAAAAAAAGAAGAAAAGAAGGAAGAAAGGAAGGAATAAAGAAAGAAAATTACAGGCTAATTTCACTGGCAGCACGGATGTAAAATTCTATACAAAGTACTAGCAAACAGAATCTAGCAATGCAAAAAAAAATCACCTAGATATTTTAAACCTAGAATATAGTAGAAGCTCTAAGATTTATGTCATTAAGATGAAAAGATTAAATTAAAAAATATATAATCAATAGACGCATAAATTACATTTAATTAAAGTCAATAACCATTTGTAGTTTTAAAAAGTAAACTAGGAAGAGAACGTGCTCCTCAATAAAGGGTATCTATAAATGAACATACAGTAAATATTTTATTTAATAGTGAAATATTAGAACCATTCCCTTTAAAATCAGAAACAAGACAAGGATGCCCATTATTACCACTTCTATTTAACCTTGTCCTAGAAAATTCTATAAACACAATAAAGCAAGAAAAAAAGAAATAAAAGATCATCTTCAAGTTTGAACTTATAACATTAACCTGACTTGAAGTGAACAAATATGTTTAACCTTATTAGTAGGTACACACGAATTGGTAGGACTGAACTACCTGCCTGTACAGAATTTAGCTTTATCTAAACTGGAAGAAGAAGTAAAATGGCATATAAACATAAAAAAGAAAAATCTCATCCTCATAAGTAATTCAGCAAAATGAAAATCACAACAGAGATAATATATCAAGTGTACTCAATCTTCAAAAGTGGGAAAGTGAGAAAAACACCCATCATAAGGATGGGGAGCTATGAGAACTCTCATACACAAGTGGAGGGAAAACACCTGGCATTGTCTGGTAGAGGGGAACATACTGCATGTGTTACTCCTATGGAGACAGCCCAGAGAATCTCCCGAATATGTGCACCAGGTGACATACAACATTTTTCACAGCAGCGCTGGTCTTAGTAGCAAATTTTCTTTTAAAACACCAAAACCAGGAAGAGCCCAAATGCCCATCAACAGCTAACTGGATAAACATAGGCATAAATGCAATAACATATATTAGAGAAAATGAATGAGTTGCAGTTATACATCAACAAGGATGAACAATGAAAACATGTACAAAATAGGCTAAATAAATATTTCTCATACATTTCTTATGTTTTAGAAATACAGACACATGGTAAAACTACTAAGCAAGGAAGTTGCTGAAATAAATTCATCATAGTGGTTTCCTCTGTTATACAGGGAGGGACCACATCAACTTCTTACTGGCAATACTCTATTTCTTAAGCTATACCTTAATGCCAACAGAATATGCTACCTTGGGTGGTATTGAATTTCCCGTCACAGAAGTTTGCTTTGTTTGAAGAAATAATCTCACTCAGGTGAGATATTTAGAGATAAGAGAACACATATATCACATAGGGAATTGAAAGTGATTATCCCTACAAGTATCTTATAACTCTGAAATTTCATAATTCCATATCCATCATAGTAAACAACACAGTGTGTTACACATAAAAACAAATAATAATTACAACAAACACTGACTGAAAAACACTTTTGGTTGCTAACCAACAGTCTTTCTTATTCTTCCCTGCTAGAAAAATCCAATTTTGTTTGGCCATGTATCCTTCTCCCATGTAACTCAGGGTGGCATATCCTACCTTGAGGGACATCTTTTATGTAATCTAAACTAATCCTGTACTCCACTGGTGTAGTTTTAACATCTGGCCCTGTTCTGGCCAAAGAGACATGAAATAAGGTGAGGGATGTCTAGGAAAGGTTTCCTCACTCTTAAACAGGAGACCCAGAAATAGATATTCCTTCTTGATGTTGTCGTGCACAGATGTGATATCTAGGATGCTACTGCCATGATGCCGTCAGGAGAATGACTGGCCTCAGAACTAAGCCCATTGATCCATGATGCCAACACTGAGGCAAGGAATTAAAGCTGGAGACTTACTTCTTGACTTGTTGGTAAGTAATATGTCATCTTATTATACATATTTTTATGTTGTTTATATTTTCCCACTGGAGCCATATTAAATGACACACCATGTGCATAGGGTTTCCTCATTTAATCTTTACAGCAATTCTAAGAGCTAAGTACCATTATGATGTCCATTTTATAGTCAATAAAAATAAAAGTTAGAAAATAAAAATAACTTGTTCAAAGTCACGCATACACCAAGTGGCAAATTCTGGAGTGTCTGATTCCAAAACCCATGCTAATAACCTACGCATTGTCCTTTCTATGAGGCATATTATTACCTGACACTTAGCATTCATTCCTACCCCAGAGGGTTCCCCTGTATCACAGATTTGGTTTCTCAAATTCCCCCGCAGCTGAAGTTCTAAATTAAATTTAACTTTTGCCAATGAGATAAACTCATGTGGAGCTTAAAAGCCAGAAGGGAAATAAAGGGCATCTAATTGTGGCTGTGAGGGCTGCAAAGGAAATCCCAGTAAACATGAGTATGCATTGAAGCCCATGTGCCAGTATCTTGTCACAAGCTTCCAAAGCATTTTGATTACTCTAATTATCTCTTGCTCTGTTTTCACTTTTCACTTCACAATATTTTGGGTAATCTAACAAACACAAAAGCAAAAGCAGGTAAACCCATCAAAATGGTTTATATGCCTACAGGTTAAAAAACAACTATATAAAACACCAGACAGGCATTTACAAAACTTTTCGTATTAACAATTATGATGTTGGTACTAGCTTGCTTTATCTAAACATGACTACTAAAGCAGTATTTAACATTTTTTAAATGGTCATATGTACTTAGTGAAATGTGAAAACTAATTAACACACTACAAAAGCCAATATAACAGAAGACAATAGTCGCTCTTTAGATTTTTGGTATTTTCATACTGAAAATAAAGCATATTGGGCTTCCATTTAGATATTTTTATATAAGGATATGCATAACGATAGCACTGATTTACTGCTTGGCAAAAAGCAGCCACAGCGAAAGGAACCATAAAAATTCACCTCTCTCCATAGACCTCAGTTTAGGGTCTACTCCTTTTGTTCTCCTTCCGCTCCTTCCAATTTTCCTGATTGCTGGATTATAGAATTTACAGTAGAAATGACAAAGAGTGAAACACAAGACAGATGAGGTAAGAAGTGGTAGAAATTGACAAGCACTAACCAAAGTGCTAGTTTATGGAGTTAACTGACAACTTAGTAAATGAAAATTTTGTGCTCTGTTGCTCAGAACAGAATTTTTCTTTATGAACAATTTTCATTGTAGAGCATGTGATTACATAACTGACTTAAAAGATATCATTTGGAGTATTTCAAAATAGATCTTGAAACAAACCTCAATTGGCTCTTCACCACCTTTCACTTGACTTTCCCCAATTTCTCCATTCTCATAGCTACTGCTCTTCTCAACCCATAGCTCAGACTTTTCTACTGTCAGTCGAAGCTGGTCTAGATCTGCTTTGATTTGCTTGTAGTTATCTACGTCTTGATTAGACACCAGTAATTGCACCTAAAACAGAAGAATTTCAATCTCTTAGTTGAAGTTCATTATTTCTAGAACATTTTCGAATATTTTATATGTATATTGACCATGAAAACCTACCTGGAAGTAAGTGTGAACTCTTAACCAATATTTTCATATATTATAATTTTTTAAGTGAGCCCTAGCGAAACTTTTCAAAGTGATTTAAGATTAAAAGATACCCTCACTTTAATTTCACTGCTGAAGTTAATTTTTCTGAGACTGACTATCTGATTGAAAAGAGTCAGAAACATAAAAATAAGTGGGAGAAAATATCAATAGATAAAATCTAAACTTCATCATACAAGTTTTTATTTTCTTATAATTTACATGTATTATGACATATACATATATGCATTTATTAATATACAACTACTCTTTTAATTATTTCATATTATTTTAACATATTCCTATAAAACTGCCTCAATGATCAATACCCTATTATATTAGTGAAGCATATGTAAGCACTTAATTATTACTAATTAATAATCTCAAGACTGATGTCACATTCAAAGACCACAAAGAAAAAGATTAGATCCATAACAGTTCCTTTCTTTTGGATTTATGCAGTTTTCCATCACAAAATAATTATTTCACGTCTATTGGTTCTCCTGCCCAAATTCATTAGTAAAATTTAAGGTCAAAATAATAGCAGCGGTAACAAAATTCCTAACGTGTTATTATCTTCTAGTGCCTTCCTAAATCTTGGTGCCTTTCATTTGTTTTAAAGATATTAACTAAAAATCACTTGTGGGGAACACCTTCTAAATAGATTGTGTCCTGGCATAGACAAGGCTGTATCAATGTTTAAAAATACAAAGTGTCCCCAGGAACAGCCATACAGTGTTATTACCCCTGCAGCCACAAAGTCAGGTTGGATACTATGAACATCACTTTCAGAGCCTCTGCTGTAGATGCACTGAGAGCTCTTAAATCTTACCTGTTTAAATGCCTGTAAAACCTCCGCCCTCTGGCTGAAGTGCTTGAACAATAGCTGCAGGGCTCCAGACAGCAAAGGCGGGTAGTCGTGCATGATCAGATGAATGAGAACCCGTAAAAATGTCCTGCCTCCTTCATCATCAAGTTGAACTGGGTTTTTTTCCTTTCTATAAACCAAAAATAATTCTAAAGTGACTCACATTTATATAACATCTATCTTTAGCGTTAGAATTGTATACATATTCTCAAAGGTACATCATTTGTTTTTTGAAATGAGGAAGTGAAAAGGAAAACATTTTTACTTTGTTTTCCTCATGTAACTAATGACGAAACAATCACAAAGAAACGCTGGTGTCTGTCCATGAAAGCAGGATGACCAAATATCCTGGTTTATCCAAGACTTTGGGGTTCCTAGGCAAACTGGGATGAGTTGGTCACCTCGGCATAGACAAAAGATGGGCATCTGAGTCAATCCAAAAGCATTTATGGGAGAAGGTGTGCTAGGCTGGATGTCCACCAATGACTGATTACCCCTGAGGCCCTAGAGGCCACTACATGATAGGTGGGGAGGAGCAGGAAAGGCCAACGTGCATGTGCCTGAACCATCACTAGAGCAGCCACAGGTGTGGCATACTAGGACTCTGGATGAGCTTCCTCTGGGACAAAAGGTCCATCTATTATTTCAAGGTGAAATCATATACTGGTTCCCTCTTCGGGAATAATGAAATTCTTCAATAGGAAAATACAACAATAAAAATTGGTACTATAATGTAAAAATTAAACTAAACTAAATGTTCAGTAGAGATAAAAATCCCTTTTGAGTGCCCTTAATTCTTAATTCTTGGTTGTCTTTCCAATGACAACCACAAAAACTGCAACAAAATGCTTAGTGTAGTCGTCCCCATTACCCTCCCCAACTTTATCTGTGGTTTTACTTCCTGTGGTTTCAGTTGCCCGTGGTCAACCACGGTCCTAAAATATGAAATGAAAAACTTCAGAAATAAATAATTCACAAACTTTAAACTTTGTGCCATCCTGCTCTGTCCCATTTGGGACATGAATCATCCCTTTGCCAGCATCTCCATGCTATACGTGTTTTCCCCCTCATTAGTCACTTAGCAGTCATCTCAGTCATCAGGTGACTGTCAGATAGTCACAGAATTTGTTCAAGTAACCCTTATTTTAGTAAACAATGGCCCCATAGTGCAAGAGCGGTGATGCTGGCATACTATATAATTGTTCTATCTTATTATTAGTTATGTTGTTAATCTCTTAGTATGCCTAATTTATATATTAAATTTTATCATAGGTATGTATATACAGGAAAAAACATAGTGTATATAGGGTTTGGTACTAGCTGTGGTTTCAGGCATCCATTGGGAGTCTTTGAATGTATCCCCAACAGATAAGGGAAGACTACTGTATAGACTGTTTTTAGGTTCTCATGTCAAGTCTGTAATAAAAATGAACACCAGAAGCTTAATAATTTATAGCTTAAACATTTTACTTTTTCTTTTTGATCGCTATTAATTTCATTTCTGAAAAAGAAAAAAACAATATTAAAACAATAAATGGTAGGATTCCCGATGGCAAAGGAGGCTAGTCATGTCAAAGGTGTCTTGTTTTATTTAATCATGGATATTTTCAATAGGCAGAAAATAGCTTTATTTCTCACATACAAAGTTAATGATAGCATTAAATAATTACTTTCTTGTCTCAAATATCTAAGATTCAGGAAAGCAATGTTTTACAAGATGCAGTGATATTTATACCAGGGGAGTTAAAGGGCATTCTTGGGCTGTCATTATTTGAGGAAAGAAAAGCAAAGAATTCAGAGAAAAGTTCAATACACTGATCTCATCTCTCTTGTCCTTTTTTTTTAACTGACCTAAAGAAAAGCTATGCTTTCTCCTCTAGAGTAAATTAGCAGCTTCATTTCTGGCAGAAATTATATTAGCAACATAGAGTGTCTAAAAATAAATAGATATAAGAAGTGAACAATATTAAAGTATCAATAAAATTCTAAGTAAAATCTTATTCACAAGTAAGATAAAGATATATAAATGTTACTATACCTTCCCGCAAACATAGTTTCTGCCTGAGCTGCAATTTCGTCTATATCAGGAACAATAGCTGCAAAGATAAATGGTAAAATCTCTTCTTTATCCTATTTTAGTTAGGAGCCATTATATTCATATTAATATCAATTGACATAAAAATACTTGTCTTAATCTCTTTACCAAAAATCTATTAACACTACCAATCTGATTTTAAAATAAGCAAAAGATCTGAATAGACATTTCTCAAAAGAAGGCATACAAATGGCAAATAGGTATACGAAAAGGTGCTAAACATCACTGATCATCAAAGCAATGCAAATCAAAACTACAATGAGATATTATCTCACCCTAGTTAAAATGGCTTTTATCCAACAGACAGGCAATAATAAATGCTGGTGAGAATATGGAGACAAGGGAACCTTCGTACATTGTTGGTGGGAATGTAAATTGGTACAACTGCTATGGAGAAGAGTTTGGAGGTTTCTCAAAAAAAAAAAAAAAAAAAAAAAAAAAGAAAATAAAAAAAAAAAAAAAAAAAAAAAAAAAAAAAACTAACTAAAAATTCAGCTACCATATGATCCAGTAATTCCACTGCTGGGTGTATATGCAAAAGAAAGGAAATTCGTTTTATCGAAGAGATATCTGCATTTCCGTGTTTACTGTGGCACTATTCACAACAGCTAAGATTTGGAATCAACCTAAGTGTCCATCAACAGACAAATTGATAAAGAAGTGTGGTACGCAGAAACAATGGAGTACTATTCAGCCATTTAAAAAAAAAAAAAAGAATGAGATCCTGTCATCTGCAACAACATGGGTGGAACTGAAGGTCATTATGTTAAATGAAATTAGCCAGGCACAGAAAGACAAACTTCTCATGTTCTCACTCATTTCTGGGAGCTAAAAAATTAAAACAATTGAACTCACGAAGACAGAGAGTAGAATAATAGAGGTTGGGAAAGGTAGCGGGGTGGGCAGAGTGGGGATGGTTAATGCTTACAAAAATGTAGTTCGATAGAATGAATAAGATCTAGTATACAGAGTGACTATAGTCAATAATAATTTGTTGTATATTTTTAATAACCAAAAGACTATAATTGAATTATTTATAACACAAAAGACAAATGTTTGAGGTGATGGATACCTCATTCATCCTGATATGATTATTACATATTATATACCTATATCAAAATAGTCCACATACCCCACACAACTATATACATCTACTATGTATCCACAAAAATTTTAAAAAATTTAGGTCAATTAACAGTTTGAAAAAAATCACAATATACTTCCACTAAAACATCAATGTAATTTTTTAACGTAAACTATGTTTTAAACTCATGTATTGCTATAGTCCAAAATATGTCTAAATGATCAGAAAGCACCATTTACAAAGGTGCCTCTTGTCTAGAGAAGTATGTGTGTATATATATATAGATCATATATACATATATGCACATACTTACATATAATTTAAATGAGTGATAATATTAGGAGGATAATTCTTTAAATAATCAAAATATATATATAATGAGCCTTGTTATTATGTGGTTATTTCCAAACAACATGGTCTTTTTACCTAAGCTTACTACTACTAAAATTCCATCCCTTTTTCTTGTGGGAAAGGACATTTTTTTTTTCTCTATGTGAACCAATCATGATTCCTTGCTGTCCCACACCACTAACATTTTGAAGATACCTTTACAAAGATAACACGAGGATTTTTGGTTTGTTTGTTGGTTATTGAAGCAGGGCCTCTCTCTGTTGCCCAGGCTAGGGTACAGTCGTACAACTTCAACTCACTGCAGCCTCAACCTTCCAGGCTCAAGCAATCCTCCTGCCTCAGCCTCCTGAGTAGCTGGGACCACAGACACGCACCTCCACAATTGGCTAATTTTTTTTTTTTTTAGGGACCAGGTTTCACCATGTTGCCCAAGCTTATTTCAAACTCTTGGGCTCAACCAATCTGCCCCCGATCTCAGCCTCCCAAAGTGCTGGTTTTATAGGCATGAGCCACCATACCTGGTCAAGGTAACATGTTCAAAGAATAAAATACACCACTTACTTCTCATTCCAAAGCTTGAAAAGAAACAGAGTAAGATATAAAAGTGGAAAAACAGTTCTCCCCAGAAAGGTATCCCTTACTGATATAAAAAATGAAAGAGATCAGGTAAATTAGAAAGTTTTCTGGGGTGTCCCTAGACTTTCCCTCTGGTACTTTACTGACACTTAAAGTTCATGTTTCCAGAAGCCTGGCCTCTGGGAGTCAATAATTTTTATGCTACTGTCAATGCAACTGCCAGCAAGACTTTCTGGTTCTGCCATATCATTCCTGGAAATAGCCCTTTGGGGTTCTACACTTCTGAGAAGTAGAAAAACAACACCATTGCAAACATGCCAGAAAAGAAGTCTTGCTTAGGCAAGTTCAAGTCCTTCTGCAGAGGTATGCTGCCTTTTGATGAGACTAATGATTCAGACAGCAGGACAGATGGTCTATTATCAATTTTAACTACATGCTTGTAACCACTGAATCATTCCTGGCTGATTGACAAGAGTTCCTAATGTCACAGTGGTGGCAGTTAGAAGGAAGTTTCACATCTGTATACAAATCTTATCCTCAGAAGAATTCCATTAGCTGTCTAAATCTTCAATAAGACATACCTTCAGCCTACAATGACTTGGTCTGACCTGTCCAAAAAAATGGTAATTTAATATTTCTGAGTTTTTCTAAAGTCCTTTCAATAGTCACAAACTTTTTAAATCATATTTGTGCTCTTTTGTTGTTATGCTCCAACGCTCAGAGACAAAGAAGCTTCATTTTTACACTTTTTAAATGTGAAAATTGAAATATAGTTCCAGTTTATAACCATACAAAGTAAATTAAAAAAAAAAAAAATCCACACACACAAAATGAGACCAACAACCACATTCAGGTCTTTAGGGAATGCCACGTCTTTACTATTGAATCAGGCAATGGCCTCTCTTCAAAACACCTATCCTTCTGATGACTACATTTCACATTGCTCTTTGATCCAGGAAGAAAAACTTCTCTTGGATTTTCACCAAAATATCATGATGCTGAAAAATTTGGACTCTGAAGCTGGAGAGACCTCCAAGGGAATCCTTGTTCCACTACTTTCAGGACCTTTAGCAAGTAACTTAACCTTTTTGACCTTGGTTTTCTCTTCTGTAAAATGGTACAATAAACAGTATGTCTATCTTATAGAGTCTTAAAAATTACACAGAAAAAGGCATTCATAGGAGTTAGCAACAAACAACAGCAAACACCCTCCCCACCATTCTAGGTGAGTTATTTCATAATCTGTCTAGCTCTTTGATGTAATTAGGGGAGATTATATCTACACTTTTATCTCATAAAAATATGGCAAAGCTGGAAACCATCATTCTTAGCAAACTAACACAGGAACAAAAAACCAAACAACGCATGTTCTCACTCATAAGTTGGAGCTGAACAGTAAGAACACATGGACACAGGGAGGGGAACATCACACACCGGGGCATATTGGAGGGTAGGGGACTAGGGGAGGGATAGCATTAGGATAAACACCTAATATAGATGACAGGTTGGTACGTGTATATCTATGTAAAAAACCTGCACGCTCTGCACATGTACCCCAGAATTTAAAGTACAGTAAAAAAATAAAAAATAAAAAAACACACACAAAAAATATGATTATGTTTTAAAATATGATACATACTTTCAAGTTCTCAGAAAAACAAAATACAAAGGGTAAATATTGTCACAAAGAGTAAATATTGTCACAAAGAGATACCTGATGGTAGTAAAGTATCTGGGGATCCATTGGCAGATGTCTCCGCATTGTCGCTGTCCTCTCCAAACTCCTTCTTATATATTGACAGCATATATGAGATCCTATAATCCAGTCTGACACTCAGTATGAACTATAAGAGACATTAAGAACAACATACATTTCTTTCATTAGCACAGTATTTAAAAATGCAATTCATGACACACCAAGAACAGTGGAAGTATCAACCTTTCAAAGGAGCTAGTTAGAAACTTTTAACACCAGTTGCCACATGTTTGTCAGCCTTAAGACTAAGCAAAGGAATACATTTCCACTGGCTGTTAGTGAAACCTCAAAGAAATTTTTGGAAAGAACATGTGACTCCCTACGATTGCTTTCTGAATATTCCAGATAGAGGCATTGTGGGGGTCTAGATGAAGAGGTAATGATGATGTCATTTCACGGAACACTTTGTGGAGTGACATTGCCTCTTGGAGGAGACTGTTGGAGATGTGACCCTCCTTCTTACACTGTAGGGTGAGAATTCAGCTACAACAGTATGACTCTGACTATACCATGATCAGTCCTGAAGCCTGGCTCTAAATGACAGTTGAAATAATAGCATCTATACACCATGGGTTTTCCTCACTGGTGTTTGTGTTTCCTTGGGTTTGGGTTGCTGTCATTGTTCGTATTCACGGACGCTTGGACAGAAACTCAATATCTAGCAAGGCCCCACACTCTGCTAGGTGCCACAGGGAATGCAAACACGTGACGCCTACTGCCCTCAAAAAGCCAACAGTCAAGACGGGAAACAAAATATAGCATTGTTAGCATAATTAGGAAACTATTGAGAGCTAAATCACGTGGTCTAAATACAACAGAAATCGGAGAAGGAAAAGCTGGGATGTGCTGCAGATCACAGGAGGGGGTTTTACATAGGTCCCATCTGTCCCCGACTGCCTGAGATAGGCCCTGTTGAACCTTTTGTTTCAGCATAATTATTAATGGTGCCCCTACCTTGTAAAACATGTCACATTTGGATAGTAAACAATGTGGTCACCCAAGTTTTAGGAAGATTGGCATTTCATGGTATCATCCAACTTTATGTCTGTCTACACTACCTGTGTCCCATCCCTCCCTCCTCCTACGCTCCTTCTCTCATCCCCTCTCTCAGATTTCCTGGTTCTAACAGCATTGGAGTGCCTGCACTTCCACTCTTGCCACGCTACAGGTACTCACAGTGTCCACTTTACTTTGAATATTCTCTTCCACTTCAT
The DNA here is from genome assembly GCF_001604975.1 of Cebus imitator. Lineage (NCBI taxonomy): Eukaryota > Metazoa > Chordata > Mammalia > Primates > Cebidae > Cebus > Cebus imitator. The sequence goes on from NW_016107682.1 coordinate 1,106,019, forward strand.
AATAATCACATTTTAAAATATCCTCTGTCACGACACAGTGGCTCACGCCTGTAATCCCAGCACTTTGAGAGGCTGAGAAGGAGGATCGCTTGACCCCAGGAGTTCAAGACCAGCCTGGGAAACATGGCGAAGCCCCATCTCTACAAAAATATAAAAAATTAGCCAGGTATGGTGGTGTATGCCTGTAATCCCAGCTACTATGGAGGCTAAGGTGGGAGAACATCTGAGCCCGGGAGGTCAAGGCTGCAGTGAGCCAAGACTGTGCCACTGCATTCCTGCCTGGATGACACCGCAAGATCCTGCCTCAAAAAAAAAAAAAAAAAAAAAAAAATCCTCCAAGATCCAGTTTGAATTCTTTTTTAATGCATCATTCACTGGTTCCCCAGTCATAATCTGAATCAATCTCTCTCCTTTCCTCCCTCCCTCCCTTTGTGTGTCTCAGTCTCTCTCTCTCTCTCTCCTTTGCTAGACTTTTAAGCTTTTTATGGAAACATCCTCCATAGGATGTTGTCAGTTGTGCTAAGCTGGTTAATTCACCTGACATGCGTTAAACAAGGTATTGAGGAAGGCACCAAGGGCATTAAAAAGGTGCTGAGGATCTAAATCCTGCCTTAGAGAACTTACAGGCTAGAGGGGAAAACAAACACCAGAGACTCTTATTAGCGTGTGGTGAGGGCTGCAAACGTATTTGTTGAACTGATTCTAAGTAGCAAAGGGATTTGCAGAGCAGGAGACAGACCATGGGAAGAGGACTGAGAAAGGGCGTAGAATTCAGTAGCCACGAGCAGAAGGCAGGGGGCAGAGCTGAACTGCAGGTGCTTCACAGGGAACGGTGTCTAAAATCCCATTTTTAAAAGTAAAGGATAAATCATAAACAAAGGAAACACTAACTTCCAGTTGAAGATGATTACACACAGAATTGTATTCCATAAATACAATCAAAATTAAAACTTTCATTTTCTAATACGCCTATAAGGAAAAACAAGTGCAAACTAGAAGAAAAGAGGAAAGGGAAGGATAAAAAAAGAAAGCAGAGAAAGAGAGTTAAGAGAGGGAGAGGGAGAATGAGAGAAAAAAGAAAAGAGAGAGACTAAGAGAGATATACAAAGTGATGGGGAAAAAGACCAACAGGAAGAAAAGAGCTGGCACAAGGCACAGGACCTTGAAGTCCTTGTAGCACCGAGGAGTGTGCCTACAAAGAAATTCTTGGAAGAGCCATTCTAAGAAAGACACATCCAGAAGCAGTACTCAGGCACATAGGCACGGTGAAGTCGACTCAGACACAGGGACAGAAAATCAGAATAAAAAAAGGTTCAAGGAGAAGCTGCAGAAATGAATCAACCCTGGACTGCTGAGATGTAGAAGCTCCATCTCATCATTTTTTTTTAGCTATTGGAGATTGTTTTTCTAATGTTTCTTTTCTGTAACTGTAGGCTAAAATGAGGTCACATATTTTAGAGTTTGTCCCATGAGTCGGGTAATGTTAAGCTGCGGCTCAGTAGGTCCACGGGTCAGGTGATCGTTACCTTTCTCAGTTTGAGAACAGGAAAACTTTAAGTGATTTTTCAGGGTCATGAACACAGCATTGGGAGGCCTGCCAATATTTCTCAGGATTCAGCCTTTGGAATTCCTAGAGGAACTGTGAAACTTTTTATGATTATAAATCTAATTACTGTAAATGAACAACGTACAGACACTTCCAGGACTCCTAACCCACTTCTGGTAGCTCAGTCTATATGAAATTATGATGAAAGACACAGTCAACTGTACCCAGATTCCTAATAGGTTCTCCATCCTCCAAATCTGGAATAAATCCTATAATTAAGGTATCATAAAAGTATTTTCCAAACTTAAAAACTGCTAAGAATTCATAGCTACAGTAATGAGAGGCTTATTCACTAAGCCAATGGGCATGAAATAATAAATTATCTCCTTTAAATTCTTAAAATTAAGCATTAGATTAGGTTATTTTTTTCCAGTTATTCTTTGTCCTTTAGAAACAAAAATGCAGAGAGATTGTCACATGTAAAATACCAGAACCAATAAATAATAATTTTTGTTAATAATAAATAAAATTTTGTGTTTCTTACTAAGACAATAAATCTGGACATATGGAATCATATGTTCAATTCAATTAAAAATAGGAAAAGAGTTGGAAATAAATCAAATAACTTTTTGCTCTAAAATCCATCTCAAATGAAGGTAAAATTCAATCAGAGTCAATACTAAATTTATTTTTAAATACACATGAAAGCACTTTATTAACCTCAAAGCACCCCACAATTATTAGATATTATCATTAGTATATTTAATGAGAATGGACAAACACGATTCATATGTCAAATAGTGTCTGTGTGAGATTTCTTACCAGGCTTGTCATTAACTTTAAAAAAAAAAATTCTATTGATAGCATTTCAGAATACTTACACGGTGATTTGGAACAAAATGTGTAAGAAGTTAAACCAATAAGCAAAATGACATCTTTGTCACCTAGCTTCCGTTAGGCAACACACCTGTAAAATCTCAATGATCTTCAGCTTGGTGTCCATCACAGTCACATCCTCATTCTCAGCAGGGCTCCCTTGTTTGCTCGGGTGGATGCTGGGTGGCACATCTGGCATGCTCATGGGGAAGATTGAGCCTCTACTGAGTACCATCTGGGTCATCATCTCTCCCACCCCATGAATGGTTCTCATGACATTGTTTCCTGGCATGAGAAAACACTGCAAGTCAACACACACAAACCCTGGAGAACACGTAACTGTAAAATTCAGTTGATCACAACCACACTGAAAAGAAACCCAGGAAAAGGATTCAGGATAAGACAATAGCATCAGCATTGTTTGGGTTCTTTCTTTAAAGATAAAATTAAAATATTGCAGACACGTTTCAAAATTACAGCTTTTAAAAATCGAAGTCTTCCTTTCTCAGAAAATGTTTTCAAATAATGTACCAAAGGCGGGCTGGTTGCTCTGACATCCAAATCAGGTCCTTCTGTAACACAGTATGTCCTACCAACTATCATACCAATAGGCCCTGCCTTTTACAATAACGCAAAAGAAGATTACTAGTTTCCAACATAAAGGGAGTTAGAAGTGGGGGTACAAAGATTGCAAGAAAACATTTAGATGTTGAATTCTAGCATCATAATCCAAGCCTCCAACCAAGGACTTTTTAGCTCTCCTTTAATAACCATAAAAAGGGCTTGTGAGGAGGATTATTACCTTCATTTTAAGGAAAAAAAAAAGTCTCATCTGGGGAAGACGTGTGCATTAGCCAATACATTTCTCATTCCTTCACCCAATTTCAATAGAAAACCATTACTCAAAATCCACAGAAAGCAATAATATTTGAGGTGATTATGGAAACAAGCTAGTGACAAACATGATCATTTTCAATGAGGGATCATGCTCTTTCCCTCTCTTCCTGAGTTTGGCTTCTCCTTTATTTATTTGCTGATAAAATGTCATAACTTGCATCATGCACACGTTCCTTACACTAACCACAAATAGATGTATCCAAAGATCCTCCTTGACACTATGACAATTTATGTTCTCCAGCCCAACTGCTGCTTTTCACTTCTAAGTTCCTAGAAGAAACAATAAGGATTTAAAAGGATAGCTGTCTCCATTCCTTTCTGAACAGTGGTCTTTGTTTCATGGGTGTTCATGGAGCTCTGCCTTAAGCAAAGCACTAAGAATCTGGCTAAGAATGTTTCTTTCCCTCAGTGTCTCAGGGCGTAAACCAAGAGACAGGGAAATGGAAATAAGACGGGATGAGA
>NW_016107682.1:1109899-1131665 GCF_001604975.1 Cebus imitator
AAAGATGACAAGAGAATCTAAATGGACCAGACCACAATTACCATTAAGCCACTGGTATTGACTATTATCTGTACATTATGAAAAGGTGAAATGCCTTTGAAAATTCATTATCTTATCTATACATGAAATCAATTTAAGTATAAGAGGGTAGCGCTCCAATAATACATATTAGAGTATGGAAAGAAGTAACATTTTTCCTAAAGTGGTATATTCCAGGCAGATGCTTTCATTTTGAAGGTCTGAGACCCTTTATTATACTGCTACTTGCATAAGCCAAAAAACATGATAAAATGTATATATAAGGGTAATTTCCAAGTTTGGACAAAATTGAGGCAAAAGGAATTGAGCCAGCCCCTCTTTTCTATCAGAATAGCTTTGAGGCAGAATGCTTCATTGTCTGTGGTTCTTAAACAATCATGGCAATTGAGTATTTCCACTTCCCTCCCCCTGCTTGCTACATGGACTGCAGGGAGGCACATCTGGTTGTTAGCAACGGTTTTGAGCCATCGATGTTCAACCAGTACCTTTATCCAAGACTTGATTCGAGTATGTATATGTGTTTGCCTCGGAGAGATGCTTTCTCACCACTAATACAGAACAGGCTCCTTTGTTATTCTTACCCCTGATTCACACACAAATCCTCGGCACCCAGTGTCTGCATCTTATTTAGATTTGCATGGAAAATAATTATTTAATCCAAATGATTATTATATAGAAAGTTAGCCCAGACAATTCTTTTCCCCAAATATAGATCCTGTCACCAAGGAATTAAAATCCAGAAGCCAGATCCACAGTAATTGGTAACACATGTCATCAATGAAATGGGAGGGTTCACTCAGTCATATCACATCCTCAGATGCCTGTGTCATGTGGTCGTCACAAAACTCTCTTGACATTTCCATGTATGGCCAGCTCAGTGGCCTCAAATTAAAAGATGCTATATTTTTTGGATTTGCTCTGTGGTGATGAGAAGTGCTAAAAATTGTGAACTATTACAGCTTGAAAAACATGAAGTCAGACACTACATAAATCACAGCCATGCAAAGCTTCTAATATCCATTTCTCCACTGAAAAACTTCTAATTCTAAACTGTTGGGATAAATCAGTGGTGATTAATCCTCAACATTGCAAAAGAAGAGTGTTTTTACTACTTCTCAACCATAATTAGTTAATATTGACTAGAAAGTTTTCAGTGAAAAAGCCTACTATAATATAAATTCTCTGAACAACTTAATGCTTACAGATTCAGCTTTTCTGTGTCTTTTATATAAAACCAGCAGCCAAAATTGGCATTTGCATACAAAGTATATTGGGATAATTTAAAAATATGGAAGTCTTCTTTGCTAAGTCCAAAAGAAGAAGGAAGGAATTGCCACACACAGTGGCGCATGCCTGTAATCCCAGCACTTTGGGAGGCCAAGGTGGGTGGATCAGGCCATAAGATAGAGACCAACCTGACCAATACGGTGAAACCCTGTCTCTACTAAAGATACAAAAATTAGCCGGGCATGGTGGCAGATGCTGGCAATTTCAGCTACTCGTGGGGGCTGAGGCAGGAGTAACGTTTGAAGCTGGGAGGCAGAGGTTACAGTGAGCTGAGATTGCACCACTGCACGCCAGCCCAGGCAACAGAGCAAGACATCATTAAAAAAGGAAGGGACTGCTTTAAAAGAATGACTAATCAACTTTTCAGGTTCTTTCAAAATATGATTACATAGATATTTTTACTAACCTTAATTCCCTCAGGAGAAAACTCTAAAAGACCAGGTATAGCAAATGCATACTGACATACTGAGAGTTGTGACTGGGAGTGCTTGGGGAATAAATTACTTTGTTCTTTGATTTAGAACAGTGGGCAAAGTTTCTATTGCCCATTTCAGGAAAGTGAAAAGCAATAAGAAATTAAGCAACCTAACACTACAGCTGTGCTGACCGTAACTTAATTTTGCCCTATTCAGAAATAATTTTACTGTGGGGATCACACTATTGGGTTCAACAACCACTGGCAGTTGTATGACTTTATAGCAGGTATAAGCGAGAATCTTGATTGAAATTTACCTTAAGTCTGCTGGTATTTATTTTACTTAAAGTTATCTTTATTCTCTCTTTTTATTAGAAATGCTTTTCTCTTATGAACACACATGAAAATTATAATTTGAATTTTCCTGATGAATGTCAGACATTTCTGAAACATTCTCATCATTTAGAAGATATAACAGACATATTTGATTCAAAGAGTTTTGTGAATAATTGTTCACAGCCATTTAATTGTTCTGTGACTACTAAAGTCAGCTCAATGTTTTATGACAATAGAGGCCAAAAATGGGTAATCCAAAAACTAGTCTTATTTTCCCTGAAACATATGTTTATAGTTGGATTTGAATAAGTGTATATGCTGTTGTAATAACTCATCTGAAACCGAAAAATGTTCAACCATAAAGACATGACTCCAAAAGTCTTCCTATTTCCCATCCCAGCTCAGCAGCTCCTTATAAACCTGCCCTTGCTGGAAAATGCCTATACTTTCTAAAACTAGAGCTGTTTTCATTTTCAAACATTCTCTGGAGCAGTGCTTCCTCCCAGTGGCTAAGGGTCTGGGTTATAAAAGGACTTTTCTGTATGCAAAGAAAACAAAAACATTAGCATAAGATCAAGCCTTAATTAAGCTAATGACCATAGAGTAATAGGTAATATGGTAGCAAACTGGGTTAAATGGAAAATGAAGATTAAACAGCCAGAGAAAGCAATTTTATCTAACCAGCACTCCTAATTTCAAGTTAGCTCACAGTATTTTGGAAAGCTGGACAGCTAGATAGTTCTACGTAGTTCATACATGCATGGTTTTTATTCTATGTGTCGAACCTGGAGGGAACTTGCTATTCCTTTGCCTTGAGTTTGGATGCCCAGACGGTCACACAGCTTGCTCTCTCACTCCTTTCTGATTCGTGATGCAATGTCACCTCCTTAGGTAGACCTCTTCTGGCCACCCTCTCTAAAGAACTTCCATCACTCTCAATCCATGAACCCCCTTTAAATTTCGGTCATGGCATTAACACTCTCTCATATCACATCATATATTTGTCTATGTGTTTATTGTAGTCCCCCTCTCCAATGACATAAAAGAACATGAGCTCCATGAAGACAGGGATTATGCCTTTTTCTAACATCTGGAATAGTGCCTGATGCCTAAATCTCACTTAATAAATGTTTGTTAAATTAACACATGAATAACAAAGATTCGATAATAAAATGAACTATTAAAAATGAGAATGACTTAATAATTATTTAAAAGGTGGATTCCATTACATTAAAAGTACTTCATCTTTCATCAAGTTGAGGTTTTGCTTACTTTCCTTTATACTTTCTCCTTTTTTCAAAAAGCATACATAATTTCATGTTACTTAAAAATTTATTAAAAGGTATTAATAAAATAGATACCAATGAGATAAGAGAAGATAATGAAATCTGCCTTTATCAGGAGCTTATCATATCATATGTACCTTGCTAGGCCACAGGCCACATACACTCTTCACCTCATTAGGTCCTCACAGCACGGTGGGGATTGGGAGATGGATCCCACTTTACACAGCCAGAAAGTGGCAGAGTCTCAAATGATCTCAACATGAATCATGTTTCCCCACACGACGCTGGTTCACTAACAGACTTTGTAAAGTTCCAAAAATTTTATACTAGAACTCAGAAAGCCCTAATGCAATTACAGAAAGAAAAGATTCCAATTAAAACTGTGTACTAAGAAATGTAGATTTTCTGTTAATTGTATAATAAATCTGCTCGCATTATTCTCAAGTGATCTTACCCAACCAATTTTTATTACATATGACGTGCCACATATTACTAGTGCCATTTTGCTTATATTACACAATTTAATTTTACGGGCAGCCCTTGTTCAGAAAGTATTCATAAAGTACCTAATGTTCATCTGGCTCTATACCCAGGGACATCTCAGGTGGGAAGACATAGAAAAAGAAGAAGAATTTACAATATGGTCAGGAAAACATAAAATATGTCCATAAAAAAAATTAAGAACAAGTAGAATACAGATATGATGGTAATAGTACAGCATGGATGGCACACAAAATTGCTTAGGAATTTTTTTTAACTGGGAAATTATCTTAGAATGAGGGCAGTGAAGGACAGCTCCATATAGGATATACAATTTTTAATGAGGTTTTGAAAGAAGTGAAAGATTTAGATTACAGAAGCGTGATCTTTGTCAAATCATGTCATCAGCCTATGTTCAGAATCTAAATCCTATAAAATAGGTTGGACCTTCTTGTAAGAATCAAATTATATAATACGTGCAAAAAAAGCCATGAAGAATAAAAAGTACCATATAATTATAAGGTATTACTTTAAAAATGAAAAGTAAAGGACACGTGCATGCTTTTACTACACCTCTGAAAAACGACTCTTCTCCATTTAATTATGTTCCCATTATAGTGGTCACCACCTTTCTAATGAATATGTGGTTTCATCATATAATTATGGTTCATAATGTCTTATGATACAGCATGGTTGAAACACAATATTGCCTCTAAATGGAGATGTCCTTCAGAAGAGTACTTTATAAAGAATACTTAATGGAAGAAGCAGATAATATGATACCTAATTTTCTTCATTCTAAATAAAACACCACTGAACACAGTGCATTAATAGACTGCTTACAGATTCCAAGTTTCCAAGGGCTTAGAAATAGAACAAAACAAAAACCAACCAAAAGCATGTAACCAAAGCATAGTAATGTTATTATCCATCTTTTATTGAATATCAAGTGGACTACTTAGAAGAAAACTGTTTTATATCCCACACACTAAAGAAGCATTATTCAAAGGATGAACTGAAAAAGCAATTCATATAAAATAGTGGCTGTGTTCTGCAACTTATTTTGGATTTCATCACTGTCAAATATTGACAAAGCCATTTCAGTATTCCAAATCTCAAGATTTCAATTTGCAAAACTGATCTTCAATGCTTAATAGTTGGTAATATAAGTAACGAATGTGCATGCTGTTTTCATCACTGAGATGTAATTTACTTACAGTGAAATGCACAGATCATAAATGAAAGGTTTGAGCAGTTCTTACAAGGCATATACAATATGAACCACATGCAAACCAGTTACTGAACATTTCCATCACCCTAGAAAGCTCTCTTGTGCCCTTTCACAGTCAATTCCCCCCCAGTTTCTCCCCAGCCCTACCATCAAAGGCAACTGCGCCCTTGATTTCTCACACCACAGATGCATGTATTGGCTAATGTAGTTTCATAGGTATGATTTTAGTTACATGATTATGTCAAAGAATACTGGGTAAATGATCAATGTTAAAGCACAGAAGGGCCTCTGGCTCTTTGCTGCTTTGTTCTTGCCTTGACTAAATCAGTATTTTTGTCATTGACTTGGGTGAAGTCAGAGACAGCATGCTTCTCAAACGCAAAGATAACATGAAACAAGCAAGGATGGCTAATATAGTGAATGACTTATCAAATTCCAAAACTATATAAATAGGTTGAAAATAACAGGTTAAATCCAACATGGTAAAATCAAAATATAAAAGGTGATATATGCTTAGAGCCAAATAAAACCAACTCAAGAACACGATGGGGGAAAATGTGATGTAAAAGAAAACAAATTAGAATTTTAGTTGAGTTCAAGTTTAGTAGGAATCAATATTATGTCACTGTTACCAAAACACTCATTTTCACCTAGGCTACATTATAAAAGGGTTCAGAATGAAGGCGAATGTAGCTGTCTTTGCCTCTGTGCCAGTCAAACCAGTGATAAATTAAATTGAATCATAAGAGGAACTGCTAAAGGAATTGCATAGGACTATACAGAGAGAAGGGGGAAGGCAGGTGATGTGCTAACTAACCATTTTCAAGCACAGAAAGACCAGACATGTGAAAGGGATGTTGTATTTCTGTGCAGTTCAACAAGCAACAGAAATGAGGCTGTTTGCTGGAAGTGAGAGGGAAGTCTGCATAGAGGATAACCAAACAAAAGACCTAATAATTAGAGCTGTGAAAAATAAAAAAGGCCTACCCATTGCAGAAGTAAAATCTTGGTCACTCCAGGTGTTCAAGGAGATCCTATGTGACCATTTTTAATGGATATTGCATGAAGATATGAAGCTCATATATTGTATAGATAATGTATATGGTTCCTTTCTATCCCAGCATTCTATAAGTTTGTGTTTGGGTTCCAACAATAAGCCTTATAGGAGGTCACCAGAAATTGTAAGAACTTGGAGACTATGCAAGCATATTAACACCTGAAGACATCAGATGCTGAGGCTCCAGCAATACACACACACACACACACACACACACACACACACACACATATATATATATATAATATGTATGTATTATATATTAGATGGAGTCTCACTCTGTTTCCAGGCTGGAGTGCAGTGGCAGGATCTCAGCTTACTGCAACCTCTGGCTCCCTGGTTCAAGCAATTCTTCTGCCTCAGCTCCTGAGTAGTTGTAACTACAGGCATGTACCACCATGTCCCCCTAATTTCTTTTAGTACGGACAGGTTTTCACCATGTTGGTCAGGCTGGTCTTGAACTCCTGACCTCAGGTGATCCGCCCGCCTTGGCCTCCAAAGTGCTTGGATTACAGGCATGAGCCTCCATGCCTGGCCTCAAGCAATATTTATAACTATAGAAAAATAGCTGTAGTAGATTGCTGAGAACAACATGACCCTCTTCAGTCATTCTCATTTTTGTAGGGTCATTCTTAGGGATTGATCCTGACCTATTAACTCAGTCAGGCAATGTGAGTACAAAAACATCAGCAAGCCACCATGACATATGTTTACCTATGTAAAAAACCTGCAGGTCCTAAACATGTATCCTAGAACTTAAAAAAATAATATTTTTTTAAAAAAGAAAAATAATCATATACTTACAGTGTTACAATCTAGTAATACTGTTGTGATTCAAACACATATTTGTATAAAGCATATAATTTACATATATTAAATACATTTCACTCAATAAATATTTTGAAAACCAATTAGGTATATAGTAATATATTTGACATGGTACAAGTCACCCATAGAACCAGAAATAGAATCTATTTTGATAGTTTACTTACCACTATGATACTCTCAGTCAATAAATCTGAATCTCTGTTACTGAATAAACTATATAGTAACTCTAAGAGTCATAGAATCTTCTATAAGTCTGCTAGAAAAGACAACTTTATAAAAAACAATCATAAAATTAAGAAAGACACACGAATATGTCTGAAATAATAGGGTCTCTAAATATTTTCAAGCTTCAAATGTATAAATGCTTTATAAGGCATGTCACTTAACACACATTCATCCTAACGATAGTGAAATCTGAAAGTATATATGAGATACTCATATGAGTAGCTCACAGCAAGGTGTCTAAGGAGATACAATTGCTTAGTATTACTGGGGAAACAGCAGGAGACAGAGCTAGAGATGTCTAACTCAGATTATGAAGACCCTTGGGCACCAATTTAAAAAACTGAGTTATTATTCTCTGTAGATGATGAGAGCTAAATAAAGAACCAGAGTATGTGATTTAGAAAGATCTTTATGTTGGAATGTGGAGAAAGAGCCAAAAAACAGTCAGAGAGAACAATCAGAAATTTATTTCAGGAAAGGAAAAGGAATATCTAGCTTTGAGAGATCTTTAGCTGGTAAAACTTTTAAGACTTGGGATTGAAACTTTTCTGAGACAAGCCAAACAACCATTCACAGAGGAGTGATTCTTTGTTTAAAAACATTAAAAACAAATCTCTTTAATATGACCTGAAAAATAACTTCCAGCCAAATCAAAACTCTTTCATAGATATGTACTATGTTGCACTGAACTTTCTTGGGAAACTTGGAAAAAGTAGAAAAGAGTCCCTGCACATGAGGAAGTCATCTGTGTATAAAGAAAGCAATAAAATAATAATAGAAAACACCAGCTGTAAAGAAGGGAGAAAAAGGAAAAGAAGAGAAAAAAAGAAAAAGAAAAGAAACCTGAATTCAAAATTTCCAGCAAGCTACATACAAACTGTCTGATCTTAGGCAAAGTATATAACCTATCTAAAAGCTTAATTCCTGGGCAAAATCAGGACCATAATACCCAACTTGCTGGACTGTGATAAGGATTAACAATAAAAATGTACAAAAGACCTAGAGGTGTGCCAGGTATTCCATATAAATAATAGATAACTTTATATAGTAATCCCTTGTCCGATGTTTAGCCTGGCATACATTACATAGTTATTACCCTCTATTTTACTATGTGCATTTGATTTTTAAAAGGAACATGATCTAGTGTAGAGTATGTGCTTGACACCCTCTTGAAACAGAGAGAAGCTAGTAGGTGGAATGAGGAGAGTCCTTTTAGGCACCATTGTTAACTAAGAGAGGCCTAATAGTTATAAAGATACTTTTTCTAAAACTTATAAAAGCTTGTGGTGGGGAAGTAAAACATGTTACACATTAAGCCAGCAAGGACTTAGAGGAGCAACTAGCATAGCACAAAGCTGGTGAGAAAACCAGGCTGAGAACCTCAGAATGGCACAGAAATCTTTCTCAGCTCTTGAGGAAGAGCATCCTGCAAAGGACTTGCTGCCTAGAGCAGGTTTCTGATGCCAGTGATTCTGGGGCACCTAGAAATAGGAAGCTTCTAGCCATTGTTTTCATGCCTAGAACTTTGTTACATGTTTACATGTTTTAATTTATTTTTATTTTTCTCCATAATCTCTATTTCCCATGACATCTACTATGGCTTGAATGCTTGAATGTGTCTCCAAAGCTCATGGGTTGGAAACTGGATCCCCAATGTTATGAAGTTGGGGGGTGGGATGTTTAAGGGGTATTTAGGTCATGAGAGCAATACCCTTATGAATGGATTAATGGCATTATTCAGGAGTGGATTTTTATAAAAGAGTAAGTTCAACACTATCTTCCCCTTGCACTTTCTTGCTTGCTTTGCCCTCCCACCAAGAGGCAGCATAGCAAGAAGATCCTTGCCAGATGCTGGCCTCTCAACCCTCAGCTTCCCAGCCTCTCAACCCTCAGCTTCCCAGCCTCCAGAACTGTAAGCAATAAATTTCTGTTCATTATACATTATCCAGTCTCAGGCATTCTACAAAAGATATTACACATTAATCCAGAAAGGACTTACAGGTTCAGCCAGCATAACATAAAGCTGATAAGAGAACCAGACTCATGGTTAGGCACAGTGGCTCACACCTGTAATCCCAGAACTTTGGAAGGCTGAGCGAGGAGGATTGCCTGATGTCAGGAGTTCGACGCTAGTCTGGCCAACATGGTGAAACCCTTTCTCTACTAAAAATACTAAAAAATTAGTCAGGCATGGTGGCGTGTGCCTGTAATCCCAGCTACTCAGGAGGCTGAGGCAGGAGAATTGCTTAAACCAGGGAAGTGGAGGTTGCAGTCAGCTGAGAACACACCACTGCACTCCAGCCTGGATGACAGAGCGAGACTCCAACTCGAAAAAAGTAAATAAATAAAGAGAGAGAACCAAACTCAGAACATGACAATGGCACAGAAATCTTCCTCAACATCTGAAAAACAGCATTCCACAAAAGGCCTGTTGTGCAAAATGGACCAAGACAAGATATGAGTCTTGACCCAAAATGTTTACACTTAGGGCACTAGAAAAGAAGATAAGTGTTGTGGATGTTGTGATGGTCCTGCCCAGATTCCCTTTCAGAAGTGAAGGACTACTCCCCAAGCTGCTGGAGTGCTACTCAGAGGACAGTCCTCAACTGCCAGCCCTGTGTTTGTGTCCCCCCAAAATGTATATGTTGAGATACTCTCTTCCAAAATGACGGTGTTAGAAGTAGAACATTTGGGAGGTGATTAGGTCATGAAGGAAGAGTCCTCATGAATGGAATTAGGGTTCTTTTAAAAGATGCCCAAAATGGATTCCCCTTGCCCTTCTCCCAAGTCAGAACACAGTAAGAAGATGCCATCTGTGATCCAAAAACAGACCCCCACTGGACACCAAATCTGCAGGCACCATAATCCTGGACTTCCCAGCCTCCAAAACTATGAGAAATAAATGTTTGTTGTTTAGAAGCTGCCTAGTTTATGGTATTTTTTGTTATAGCAATCCAAACAGTCTAAGACAGAAAACTGTCATACCAAGAAGTGGGATGCTACTATAAGAAATATCTAAGATGTAGAAGTCTTATGAAACTGGGTAGTGGGTAGAAGTTGGAGGAGTTTTGAGGTGCATCCTAGAAAAAGCCAACATTGCCATAAACATTTAGGATGATTCTGTGAAGTCTCAGAGGACAGGAGGAAAGCTACAAAGAAAGCTTGTAGTTCTCATACTCTTAGAATTCTCTAAGAGTATTCTTAAAGAATTCATAGAAGGTCACAAACAGTACATTGGTAGAAATATGGATGTTGAAGTCCATGCTGAGGAGGTCTCAGATAGAAATAAGGAACATCTTATTGGAAACTACAGAAGAGGCCATCTTTGTTGTAAGGTAACAATAAACTTGGCTGAATTGTGTTCATGCCCTACTGTTTTATAGAAGGTAAAACTTGCCAGAGATGAAACTGAATACTTGGGTGAAAAATATGTAAGCAACGTGTTGACAGAATGTCTGGTTCCTCTTGACTGCTTACAGTAAAATGTGAGAAAAGAGACATGGCTTAAAGATGAAATTGTTAATAAAAAGGAAACAGAACTTAAATTTTTTGAAAATCCTCAGCCTATCCATACTGAAAAATATGAGAAAGTCTGTTTGGAAGTGTGGCCAAGTGACCATTTGATAAAGAGTTTACTACGGATCAGGCATCTCAAGGGAAGCTAGGTGCTATTTATCATGACAATGGGGAGATGAGTTAGCCATCTAAAGAGAAGCCAGGACCTACTGTCCAAAACAATAGGAGAATAATCCCAACAGATTTAGGAGATCATCAGGGATGCCCCTTCCAACACAGGCCCAGAATATAAGGAGCTAGGGGGCAAAAAGATTTCAAAAGAGGGGGTACCACCTCACATCATGGGCTTTACTTCCCCATACCCCATCACTGAGCTCCTAGGTTGCCCCAGGTATGGCTCCAGTAGGTGCCATTATAGCATGCACTGTGTCCTGCAAAGCTGTGGGAGAGTTGGGTTGGGAAGGAGTTTCTGCCTCCACCCGGATTCCAAGGGATGCCCTGCTGAGCTGTGGAGCCCAGGCAGTAGAAAGCACCATCTATCAACCAGGAAGCAGGCTCTCACCAGACGCTGAATCTGCTGTCACCATTATATCAGTCTGTTCTCAAGCTGCTAATAAAGACAGGGCTGATATGCAGTAATTTATAAAGGAAAAAGGTTTAACTGACTCACAGTTCCATATCACTGGGGAGGCCTCATAATCATGGCTGAAGGCAAATGAGGAGCAAAGTCATATCTTACATGGCAGCAGGCAAAGAGCATGTACACGGGAACTCCCCTTTATAAAACCATCAGATCTCGTGAGATTTACTATCACAAGAATGGCATAGGAAAAACCTGCCCCCATGATTCAATTACCTCCCACCGGGCCCTTCCCATGACACATGGGAATTATGGGAGCTACAATTCAAGATGAGATTTGGGTGAGGACACAGCAAAACCATATCAACCATGATCTTGGACTTCCCAGCCACCTGAACTGTGAGAAATATTGCTTGTTGTTTACAAGCCACCCAGTATATGGTATTTTTGTTATAGTAGCCCAGGCAGACTAAGACAACTAGTGTGAAGAGAGGTACCTCAAGCAAGGTCACTCACCCATTCTAGAGCAGCCTACAGGGACATAAAGGCTCAGTACCCTCACCCTAATGGAGACAGCACTGAAGGACATCCCAACCAACCTCCCAGAAGCCTCCACTAAACTGCATCACTTCTCCCTCTCCCAATCCTCCTTTTGCTCCCATTCCACTGGTATTGATCCTAAGAGCTCTCCTTAAAAAGTCTCCTTCATGCTAATCCTGTCCCACAGTCTGCTTCCTGAGGAACACAGCTGGCAATAAATATAGAATTGCTCGGAATTATTGTCATTGCTGCTGTTATTTAAAAGTCAGTGGAAGAATTTCAAGATGTTATGAGAAGTACATGCTCATCTCATACAATACACACAGACACGAAGGGACAAGAAGGAAACCTCCCACTGTGGATGGGAGTATACCCATGTTCCTGACTTTTCTTAGAGTCTAAAGCTTCCCCTGATTTAAGTGTATGATTTGGATGGAGAGAAGGTACAGGAAGAAGGTAACTGCATAGACAAGATGGGTAAGGGTGGGGAACATGGTACTTAATCAAGATAAGACAGTTCTTTCAGAAGCAAAGGGACCTCAGTGAATGCAGAGCATGGACAGAGGGAAGACAGACAGAATCGGGTCATCTCAAGAAAAATAACCCTGAATGTCCAGAGGTAGCATGGTGCTGGGAAGAGCAAGTCCAGAAATCCATGAACAGTTTTTCAAGTGATGAACAGTAATTGGTGGTGCCTTCTTTTTGCACGTAAACTTTTCTAACACTTCTTAGCACTGTGAACTCCACTGCAAACTTAACTCCTTTGCAGAGACCTTAAAAGAGCTCAGTCAGTTGAAAAATTAAAAAGAGATGAACACCGGGAAGAGTCTTTAAAAGGAAGCTAGCTTGCACCTTAGGTATGTGCTCTTTTTGGTTTTGATCCTTAAACTGAACCCTTTTCTGTTCTTTCTAATCCCCCATCTCCACATATATACTTCCTCATGGTCTCACCTCACATTCAGTTGAGACTTTCTTTTCTCCCTTTCTTTCTTTCCCCTCCTTTCTTTTTTGTAAGATACTCTGGGTATATTCAGTGAACTAGGGTGTCTGGTTTCAAGACATTCAAGCTAGTATCTTACAAAGAACAATCATAGCTATTAATCAGAACAAAAGTTTCATAGATATTTGCTTAAAAGAGTGTTTCGCAACACACACAAAAAAAGAATGCCATTCGATGAATAAAGAAAGATTACATACTAATCTTCAAAGAGTCAATTTTGAACTAAAGGAGACTGCAAAGATCATATTTAGACTAACTTCATAGTTTTATAAAAGAAGAAATTATTTTTAGGCAGTTTTTTTTTCTGGCTGCAAATATTTTCTTCCTTTCTCACCCATACAACAATATTTTAAAATGTTTCTGCCCCACCCCTCTCATCTCCTTTTTAATAGTTAACTATGCTGCCAGGAAAAAACACTTCAAAGTAGATAATGTGAAGTCCCTATAAAGGCAAACAACCAAAAAATTTAAACTGAAGAAGCAAGTGGTTCTTTGCCAGGAGATGGAGAACTGACATCCTCTTACTTTGTTCCCCAAATCTCCTAGGTGAAGGGGTACTCCTGGACACACATATATTCAAAGTGCATCTCATTACTTTGCCTCCTATCTCCACCCTACCCTGAGTTGGGTCCACAGGGCTGTAAGTCACTTGGGACAGCAGAATTATTTTAGGGAAGGAGGATAATTCCAGGCTGCTGTGGTTGCCTGTATCTTATTCCCTAAGGCCAAAGGCACTTCATTTCCAACCCTGAAACCTCAAAGAAAAAGAAGTCCTACAAACAAATGGAATTCTCCATTGATTTTTTTTTAGTGACTCCGCATTTTCTACATCATAACATATATGCCAACAAAAGGGATTATCTGGTTACTAACTGGGAACAGGCCCCCATTTCAGTGCTTAGCTATGGAAGCTACCAAGAATTTGGAATTGTGAAAAAGCAAAATGAGAGAAGCTACAAAGAAACTATTCAGCTCTTGGTTGGTCTTTTGATAGTTTTCTATGATCTACTGGCTTTTCCAATTATGGTGAGTTCAAGGATGGGAAGGAAGACAATAGTGAAAAGAAATTGTAGTGGTGTGTTGGACACTCTAATTAAGCCCAAAGTTCACTCAATGATGTAGACTTTATTGTTCCATGTTGGAGATTCAAAGTTGAACCCCAGTTCCATTCAAACAGCAAACACAGATAAGTAGAAGGATATTAACAGGATAACTAAGTAACAAAACAGACCCAAACCATTTCCAGACTCTGTCAACTTCTCTATTCTAACCACATACATAATCACATGGAGAGGATAGGATACTCAAATGATACAGTTACACACATATCATGCTGTTCCATAGATGTGTAAGTGAGATTCACATTTGTCCTCAACTATTCAAGTGACTCTCCAGTACAACGAAACATACCTGTGCTGTTACAAAAGAAAAAAGGGCTCTTAATTATTAGAAATAGAAAGCTTTGGATTGTATATCCTTCAGCAAGTACAAAAAGATGAAAACTTTAAAAATGAAATATTTGCAAAGAACATGGAAAATATTCAGTTAATCAGTGCATATGTGCATTTGCTTTTAACTTCTGTAAGTGACAAAGAAGAACAGAGCTTGCCATAATCTTTCTACTCAAAAAGATCAATTATACTGAATGGTGCCTGTGCATTTAAAATCACTGAGAGCAAATCATAAGTATTAGGTAAAGCAAATTGACTCAACAACACAGCCTCCTGGGAGCAAATACATTTGTTTGAAAACAATATTTCTTAAGTGACTGTACAGCCAATGAAAGGTATTACATTGATAGTTCTGAAGACCTAAATCTTCTATTTCACTACAGTGAAGGCTGGAGCAGTGCCAGCTCCCTGTGTCTCCATAAGAGCAAGCCTCAATCATTTTCTGAATGGACCACCTTTAGGGCACAAAGATGAAAGGCTGCTTCTGAGCCTAGCAATTTCTGCCAAGCATGCCAACTACATTGTGACAGGGAGCAGCCACAGCTTGGAAGCTGAATGCAGACTCCCTACCAGCTCTAGGATGGAGACAACTCACAGTGACACTGAGGTGGGCTGCGTGTGTGACCAAGGAGGCAGAAGAAGAAAACTTCTGGAATTGCCACTTTCCAAGCCAGCCATCTCCACCACTGCAAACACTCATCACTGGCATCTAAACCTACAGGATTTCCCAGAAAAACAAATGAATGCTGTGCATGCACATCCTAGTTAAGCCTGGCGCCACTGAGGCTGGCACAAAATGGAACTCCAGGAACTGTAAGCCTTTCCTTCTAGATATGCCTCCTCTTCCGCTCTCCTGCGTCTGACCTGCCAAACACATTTTTCTGCATGTCCAACCCCAACTGTGCTGGAGAAGAATTAGCAAGTGGGAAGTGAGAGAGGGATAAAAAAGATATAGTTCTATTGCATAAAATTTTCCAGACATGGTATGAGCATACAGAACTGTCTCATTTACTTAAAGGAACTGGTCTATCTAGCAATAATGTTTATAAAACCACTTTTTTTAAAAAAAAATGTACTTTGCAAATGACTTCCCATTGAAGATAAACTTTCATTAAAAAAGAAAAAAACATTTATAGTATGAGAGAAGTCCGTATAAAAAAGAAGAAAATACAATTCAAATTATTTAGATATCAAAGAGCCAAGAGGATGATACACTGAGTACTGCAATGTGGTAACGTTGCTATGACTCCTAGAAGTTGATCTTTAAAATGATAGGTCTTTTTTTTTTCTCTAGGTACTTTCCACAATCTGGGATTTCCTCTCTGGCATCGACCTTTGTCTCACCCTGCACCACAGGAATTTTTCCCATGCTTGACAATCCTGTATCCACATTTGGAGATTCCAGAAAAGTGTTTCTTCTTGTATTTTCTGTTAAGAATTTACACAGTCTCACAGAACCTTTGTTAGGAATTTATACTCTAATAGAGAACCCAGCTATAATATTAATAACACATCTCCTAGTAGAGTTGTAAGAGCATTCTTGAAGTTTGAATTGTCACCTTGCATAACATAAATCCTTTTCCTACCAGGTTAATTCTTTAAGTTCTTAACTTTTTGTTTTAAAAACCTTTCAAATTTATAGGAAGAATTGCAAGAATAGTACAAAGAACTCCTACATAGCTTCTGCCCAGATTGATCAGATTCACAAATGCTGCCACATTTGCGTCTCTCTCTGTCTCCACATACACCCCCTACCCCCCACACACACACGCACACAGGCACACACACACACATACACACACACACATCTTTCCTGCTCTATTTGAAACTTAGTTCCAGATATCATAACCTTTCAACTTTCAATTTTTCACCATGTATTTGCTAAAAGCAAGTACCCTGGCTTAGCTAAGCACAGTATAATTACAAAAGTCAGGAAATCTGATACAATATTAAAATGTAACATGCAATCCATATTCCTACAATCCGTTTTCAAATTTTATCACTTGTGTTTATAATATCTTCTATAGATAATATTTCTCCTAATCCAGGGTCCAGTGCTGAATCACATATTGCATTTAGTTGTTATGTCTCTTTAATCTCCTTTAATCTGAAACTGTTTCTCAGCCCTCCTTTATCTTTCATTACATTGACATTTTTGCCCACATATTCTCTATTCTCCATTCAGCGAGCAGGTCATATCAATCCCTTCTCAAATCCTTCCAGAGATTGTCCATAAAACTTAAAACAAAATTCTGCCCTCCCTCACTCCATCAGTCTTCATATCATTGACCTACTTTATTTTTCTTCACAACATTATCAGGTGCTACAGGATGGATGGATAGGTAGGTAGGTAGGTAGGTAGGTAGATAGATAGATAGATAGATAGATAGATAATCTGGCTGTTTCTCCCAATAGGAGAAAAAAGAAATTTTGCCTATTTATTTATTAATTGTCTTCCCTGTGGCTAACAACTTTATCTTGTTCGTTACTTATTCCCAGTGACTAGAACTGTGTCTGGCATATAGTAACTGTTCAATAGTTTCTTATTAAACAAATTAGTAAATGATGATCAGATTGCCAAAAGAATAATTAAGGTATCTAGAAGTAAATGGAATTCACTAAAAAATGAGATTTATAAAAAATAAACGTATGTGTCTTTGAGGGCAGATATAAACAGGATGGTGGAGACTGCAAACAAGGCAGCAAATTTTCCAAGGGAAAAAAATATTTTCCTTAGGCAAAACTATGGAGAGAGAAAAAGATCAGCAGTTGCCAGGGGGTGATGAGGAGGTGGGAATAGGGTTGAATACGCACAGCACAGAGAATTTTTAAGGCAGTGAAAAGACACTGTATGATATTACAATGTTAGAGATGTGTCATTATACATTTGTCCAAATACATAGAATGTGCAACACCAAGAGTGAATCCAATGTCAACAATGGACTTTGGCAGTAATGATGTCAATGTTGGTTCATCAATTGTATCAAATGTACCACTCTGGTGGAGGATGTTAATATGGGGAGGCTATGCCTGTTGGGGGGCAGGTGATAAATTTAAAAAATCTCCACATCTTCCTCTTAAGTTTGCCATGAACCTAAAATTGCTCTAAAAAAATAAATCTTTAATAAAATACTCTTTATGGTGAAACACTGAAGGCAGATTTTAAGCACTGAGATCAAAAGTCAGGATCAATTTCCAGCTTTCTAAGAATAATTTAGTTTAGATTGAAGATTGTAAAAGCATCATAACAGGAAGCTTTATTATGGACATTTCAAGTGTTATGTACCCCTTGGGAGTAGTAAAAGGAGTCTCACTAGTGAAATTCAGGCAGCAGAATTTGTATAGACCACCTGCATGTCCCTGCTCTTTTATTAACAACTACACCTTTTAGTCTTTGCTTTGTTCTCATTCATATGTTGTTCACAGACTTATTTTTATAAAATGTTCAATTTACATTAAAGATGCAATAATAGTAAAGGCTATTCATATACCCTTTCCTTTTTTCTCTATTTGCTTTCATAGTTCCTCCCTCAAACCCTGTTTGTTCTCTCTCTGAATATATACTATATATAATCATTTTATTATTATCTTAGAGATTACCATTCTGGATAATCACACCATGTAGATTCAGGTTGCTTTTATTTCCAGGGTGTTCTCTTTGATTGCAAATTTAAATACTCATTCTATTCCATTTTCTTGTTTTTCTTCTTCAGGGACTCCAGTTATTCATATGGTGGCTCTTCTTTGCCTTTCTTCCATTTCAACCACTTTCCTTCCCACCCTCACCACTTGTTTCTTTGGATCATTGTCATTCTCATCATTGTTCTCCTGCCTTTCTTCAATGTCCCCTAATAGATTTTCCTTCAAATCTATTCTCTCTTAAACACCTCATATTTTAATCTGTATTTGTAAAAATAAATGAATAAATAAAGCCAACCATTTTATTCTATTTCTTTCCTGAGCTCAACTTTTATTCCATTTCTTCTTGGGTTTTGGTCCATTTCTGATCTTAGTTTTTGAATTTCAGTCAAAATGTTTACCATAGTCCAATGTGCTAGAAGCTACTTAATTCCATTTAGAGTATCACATTAAATATTCTTCTGCTTCATGGTAGCTTTTCACAGAGGAATTTCTATCCACTGAAGTGTTTTGATTTTTTCATTTTGTTTTGGTCTTACAGCAGTTTCACATAGTGAGACTGATGACATTTACACATTTGGTGGACAGGATTGACAATGAGTGGGTTTATAGGATCTCTGGTTCAAGAGCGCCCCCTCCGGTCAGAGTCATGAAGTGCAGTTTCTTTAAAATGTGGCTTTTGGTGGAGGTCGGTGGAGGAGTGATATGTCCATCAATGTTTTGGGTTTCTTTTCTCTTGTAGTATTCTAGCCTCTTTTTCCTTCACCAAAAGACTTGAAGGGGTACCCTTCCCTTACCTGCAACCTTGTTCAGCCCTGGAAGCTCCCTGTGCTATTTCAAGTTCCTTCCTTTTTAATTGGTGCTTTTATCTACCTGGATACTTTTTCCATATTTTCATACCTAAATAGACTTTCTCTTTCTGAGGATGATTTTTATACAATTTCATTTCATTCCCTTTGCACACGATCCCTTTTCTCTTCCCCAGTTTCTCTGAAAACCACTCACCATCCTCAAAGCTTGCAATGGGAGCTCACCAGGCAGCTGTACTAAAAATGAATGTTTATTTTTCTACTTACAGTAACTAGCATTTGCACTGTCCCCTAACTTCTAGTTATGTTGAAGGTGAGGGATTTATGTGGTTCAATTGGCTTCTTACTGATTTGTACAGTTTTTTGAAAGATGTAAAAAAAATTGAGATTTGGATGGCAGCAATTAATTACTTCAGCTTACTGTAAGTTGCCCATTTGTAATCCTTAATTAGATCTTTCTTCTTTATGTCTGAAATCAGATTTCTGGTTTTGCCCTTTTAATCCTGTAGTGGATGTTGTAGTGGATACTATACTATCCTATCCACCCATGTTCCCTCTTCAGGTCTGAGGCTTTTATTGCCCTGGGCATCCTGGTTACTAACCACTTACAGCTGTATCTCTCGCTAGGACAGACTCTTACCCAATGTTACACAGCCCCCACCAAGATGAAGCCACGCAGCTAATAGCTGGCTGATACAAAGTGTGGCCTCCCTTGCCTTAATTTGTGACAATTCCAAGGAGCATCCCAGCTATAGAGCTCCCTACAGGATCAGCTGAGTTCTCAGTCATAAATGCATTGCAGATGAGCTTCTCCATCTGCCCAGTCCTACCTTCCTCACTTCCTAACAGGTATATATCCAAGTGCACTCCTCAATATACCTTCTATAAAACAAGACTCTATCTCAGGATGTTTTTAGGGTATCCAACCCAAGACAATCATTATAAAACTTTGTATTGACTTATGAGACAGGCACTGTTGAAAGTCCATTGAATACACTATATACATTCCCTTAATTCTTGCAAGTAAACTGTGAGAAGGATATTATTATTATCATCTTCATATCTCAGGTGAGAAAAGAAAAATCATACAGAAGGTAGGTTCCTTCTAAATGGTCAAGGCAGGGTTTGAATATAGGCATTCTACCTTGAAAGCCCATTCTCTTCTCCACTTCACTCCACGGGCTCCCATATTGGAGTGGCATTCACTACTTCTCTGGCATGACACTTTGCCAGCCCTTTCCTCCCATCTTTCTAAGCCCTGCTGTGGAGCACAGCCAGCAGATGACACATACCAAGATGACCATAAATATCAAGATGTTTTCATTTTTTAACACATAATATTTTCATGAGTGGCTTGACTATAATGTTAGTTGCTAAAGATGGAATCTGATCTTATAAATTTACCTTTCAAAGCTTTAGCATTATAAACAGACATGCATGTTTGTAAATCCACCATATTATCACTCAGTCCTATCAAAGGACTTGTGTTCATATGCACACATATATTATCAGGTACACAATAGCACCCCCTTCTCTGTAGTTTTGTTTTTTATCTTACTTCCAAGTAATAACAATGATATTATAACATTTCTCAAAATTCTTACCTCCATCTTGAAATTTGCTTAATCTTTCAAAGTATGATGACATGGGAGCCTGTACAATGTCTAAAATAGCCAGAAGTGTTCTTGTTAGCCTTAATAACTCACTGAAACTATAAAATCCAAAGTATATAAGATTCCGAGCCAAGTGGACCACCTTAATTAAAAAAAAAAGTGAGGGGTGAGGGTGAAAGAATGGAAAAAAATTAGGAACTGAAATAAACATTGGCTTTTTCATTATCTAAATTAGTGCAGCTATTTCTAAACTTCCTAATTCTTTAACACTTAGGAATTAAAATACTTGTAAAAGCAACCACTTGAACTTTGATTTATTCACATCTGGAACTAAATCCAAATAAGATTCAGGGTGCTTTAAGGTTCTTAAAAAATTTACACTAGAATTATTTACATCCTAATTAAACATTAACTCATTTAAGTCAGCAGGATGCCACTTGATAAATGGTTACATTAATTAATTGCTTTAATAAATGGCTACTATCCAAGAAATTTGCCCAGAAATATACGTTCCCTAGGCTGTTTTGTGGTCTTCTGGATAGCACAGGGCATTCCAAGTGTGAGAGTCTACCTCCAAGATGTGGTCCCCACCACACTGTATCAGAGTTAGTCCAAATGATCAACAGAAGTGATGACATGTCACTTCCAAGATTAGATTGCAGAAGACTGTAACTTCTATCTTGGACTCCCTCTCAGATGGCTTGCACTGAGGAAGCCAGGTGCCATGTCATGAGGACACCTAGGCAGTCTACAGAAAGGCCCACATAGCAGGAAGCTGAGGTGCCAACAGCCAGCAAGGAGGTATGGCCACCAAGAACTCCTCCAGGGACCTTGGAAACAGACTGCCGAGCCCCAGATGGCTGCAATCCCAGTCAACAGCTTGCTGGCTACTCCATCACAGACCCTGAGCCAGAACCACCCAGCTAAGCTACTCCCAGGTTCCCAACCCATAGAAGCTATGATAATGTTTGTTGCTTCAGGCTGCAAAGTTTTGAAGTAATTTGTTACACACCAGTAGGTAACTAATTAATATACCAGGTATCAAGTAAGAGCATCCTTGGTCTGGTTTTGTCACTATATCCCCAAACTGATATTTCAAGTCAGTTCAATGAGAATAAAAACATCATCTCCATGGACATAGAAAAGTATCCAAACATTTTACAAAATATGCAAAACTGCCTTTGTTTTTTACATGCAAAAAATCTTATATGAATGAAACAAAAAAAAATCAAGGTAAATAGTAATTAATATACCATTATAAATAAAATATTTTGTACTGGACATAAAAGCACCAAATCTATCTTTCCCACCCCATTTATTTATTTATTGCATTTTAGGTTTTGGGGTACATGTGAAGAACATGCAAAATTGTTGCATAGGTACACACGTGGCAGTGTGATTTGCTGCCTTCCTCCCCATCACCTACATCTGGCA
>NW_016107682.1:1138217-1166922 GCF_001604975.1 Cebus imitator
GACGAATGGGCGACTTCCCGTGGCTCCAATCGCCAGTGAAAAGGGCACCCAGACCAGTGTATTTTGTACGGAGAACCGCTGCTCTGGGGCGCTGACAAAGCAGCCACGCGGGGCAAAGCAGCGGTGCCGGCCAGCACAGCCGCGGTGCCGGCCAGCACAGCCGCGCTGGCGACCTGTGGAGCTCCTCCGCCTGGGAATTGCCTAGTCTGTGGGCAATAAAAATGCGGCGTCCACTCACCCTCTGTGCTTTCACTGGGAGCTGCAATCCTGAGCTGTTCCTAAATGGCCATCTTCCTTAATAATTCCCAAATCTATCTTTTTAAAATGGCAGAGAAAAATCACATCTCATGAACTAAACTACCCAATTACTAAAACATTCTAAGTATGAAAGGGGAAAAGTACCTCAAATGTTAATTTATTTTTTTCTTTATCCCCAAAAGGAAAGGGCTGGTTTACAACTTCTTTCAAATATTCTTCAACAAATTCCATTGTCAGGGCAAATTTCCTCTTCATATCATTTCTGGAAGAGTCTGTTATAGAATCGTATCTGGAAATACATAAAGAAAATAATGCAAATTAAACTGATTGTAATCATTTAAAAATAGGAAAACACAGACGCTTTAGTTTCCTGGGTTCATAATCTTGGATAAATTAGTTAGCCTTCCTAGGGGCAGGGTCCTCACCTATAAAATGGGGCTGTTGTGAAATGAGTTAGTATGTGTAAAGCAGTTAAGTCAGTCTACCACAGTATTTGGTACTTAAATTATTGCTCATTACATCAATATTACTTCTTTCCTGTTTTCCAGAAAGTGCCTTTATTATCACTGAGAGTTATCACTTCATCCCTCAAAAAGAGTATCTTATTTGTATTTAGAAGAGTAACAACCCAAGTTAGGACACACAAATGCCTTTCCACATGTTTCATTTCAAAACTGTAGACACTGGATGTGGAGTTCATCTGCTAGATTCCAAAGCCTCAAGACATTTTTCCAAACATACTCATGAATTGTGATCTTTGTGGGGATTTCTGTCCAGAGCCTGGCATAGCGAACAGGTACCACGGACTCCTGGGGATCCCGGTCAACGTGCATGTGGAGCATGAGGCGACAGAAGGACGCTCGGAGGTCGAATGGCAGGCTCTCATCCGACACACACCGCAGGATCAGGTCTACAGAGAGCTGTGTAGAAATCTGGTTTATGGCCAGATACTGGCGATCCAAGCACATCCTTGCAAAGAGGTTTAGCTGGTACCTTAAAAATAGTGTACATATTACATTATTGTCCTATCTTGAGGAAGTTTTTAAACATGGCACCAATCAGTATCTACATTTAAGACACCTATATTTCTAAGCATTGGTGATATTGGAGTCAAACTCCAATAGTATTTTAATCATTAAGAGCAAACAACAAGACATATATGAAACTGTCTCTATGTCCCTTCAGTTACAATTCTTCTCACTTGTTCCAGCAACATGTGTCTGCTGGAGAGTGTCTCTAGGCACTCCATTCTCGGTTTCCTAGCATTACAAATACTGCATTCAGGCTGAAGGCTATGGGCAACAGCTCATATGAAACCATCTCTCCACCTTCCCCAGCCTCATTCAGCTTCAGGCTCTAGTATCTACAAGCCAGGTTGCACCCCGCTCCATTCCCAAACCAAAAGTGATCAGTCCAAATGGCCTGAGTGCACTTGGCTTCATCAGCCCAGTTTTGAGATTAAGAATTCACCTTTGGTTTGGTTGCTGTAGCTGCAGAAACCAGGGAATATAAGGCATCATCTGTTTTTCTCTGATTCTTGTCATTTGGGCCCAGCTTGGCCCCAGGGCTTCTGCCTTGGGTTTCTATCCCTACAACTCAAAGATGCCAGCTAGGTTCTTGCTCCCAATGTACTGACCACCAGGAACTGCCTTCAGTACTTCCGCTGCCATATTCCAGTGCAGAACTTTCATAACTACAGGCACCAATTTCTCTTAAGCCCTAGGTCACCACATATCCATAAACCACTCTATACTAAACTTGTGGCTTACTTGCTCTGAGCTACCCTTGTGGCCAAATCAATTTCCTTAGCCCCATGTCTACATCCCTCTCAACTCCATGACCTAGGTTCTAACATGTGTCTCAACTGTCTCCACTCTACTCAATAGGAGGACAAACCCTTTGGCTGCACAATAATTCCAAGCTAGTAGAAAACCAGGAAATTGCAAGTGGTATATGTACAAAATATAAATGTTAAATTTTATTCTGAATATTTAAAATAATACTAAATATTTCAGCTACCCTAGTTCTCATATGACTTTTAAAATTGCCTCTTCATAGATACCAGCGAACCAGTTCTCAATTAATATGTGAGATTGGCAATTACAAGGTTGTCTACAATACTTAACCTGTAATAGGTAAGAACTTCTAAGTCAGCTTTGGTGCCTTCTTTTGCCTCTTGAGCAAGGTGCCTAATAGCTTTGCCATGAGGTTCCTTGTTGCTATCAATCCAATAGAGCCAAACTTCTTCATCATCAATGTCATCTGAAAGGATGGAGCTCTCCATGGGGTTGTCTGCTTGCATTGAGACCACCCTTCAAATAAATAGCACATACAAAAATCTACTAAGAAGTGTACTTGTAAATATGACAAAAACTACAATGCTTACAAATAATCAACAGGAGAAAGATGCATCCATTATCTGGGCTTACTTAGTTTGAATGAGAATGTCTGCATTGCCTGGACTCAACATAAATTTACAGATGAGTTCTTGAGTTACAGGGATAGCAGTGGTATTAGACACACACAGATCTGACAAATAATCCAAAAATCTGGCAAAAGGAAAAAAAAATAAATGGAATATGAAGACAAAGCATTTTATAAAAGCATCACAATAAATACATAATTTGGAATTTAACAAAATAAACTTATTAAATTTTTTAATATTATTTCCACCTATTTGTCTAATGTGTTAACTACTACATCATTAGAAACAAATTAAACACACAATTCTTTTTAATACAAGCCTTGTTTCAAAAAAGATGTGTTCGCTTCTATTTATTTTATGATATTCCTCCCACAGCACCGTGACTTATGTTTAGAAAATCATTCATCTGTCCTAAAGTGAGTCTCCCAGAGCTGAATATCAAAACAAAAGCAGATCAAAGCTAATGCTGTACTGAATAAAATAGAAATAGAGCACATGCCTAATGAAAATGACTATGATCTGGTCAAGTCAGAAGCCCATTTCTACCTTCTAGCATTTATTTGCTGTACTAATTAGCTAAGAAACTGCCAACAATTGGCTTGACTTTTCTGCACTCATTTCTTCAAGATAAGGCAGCATGGTACAACAGAAAAAGAACTCGATGTGGAATCAGAAACCCTTGATTTACCTCATATTCTATTCCTATTAGGGTACACTTGGGCAAGTTGCTCTCTAGGTTTCCATTTTCTCATCTCTAAAATGGGGATAATAATATACAACCAGTGTATCTCATACAAGTGTGCAAGGATCTAAATGAGATCATGTATATGAATGTATTTTGAGAAACCATAAAGGTCTATGAAATGATGAGGTTTCAGAGTGAAAATCAACCACACTTAAGTATATCCATAAAGGGCTTTGATCTCTTATGAGGTAATAACTCTTTATTATATACAATTATTATAGCAATAATCCCAACATAATTTGTCCATAAAAGTTAGTGATATGAAAGCATTCTAACTTTTAAAAGTTCTAAAAACAAAACATAAAGCCTCATCTCCACTAGAAAAGAATACTGCATGAATCATTTCAAACCTTGGCTCCCGATTTCTCCTGAGTAAACTGACAAATGTTTCTATTTCTTTTGCTGTGATATGTTTCTCTAGTAGTTTTCTGTTGTTGTGCAATAAAGCTGTGATAGTATCTTCTGCCAAAATATCGTAGCCAATCTGGGACTGCATGACACAGAAATTCTTAGCAATATATTCCTGCAAAGAAGAAAGGCTGTCAGAACACACTGCCAACAGCTTAGAAATAACAGGTTCTATTAGGATCAACAACATTGATTAATTTATTCATAACAGAAAATTCACTAAAAGTTTTCTCAAAAGAAAAGCAAGTAAATAATTTTTCAATAAATAGAGATTTTTGAGGAAGTGAATGAAAACATACTGGCATATATATTATTTAACTTCTACCAAAAATTGTTCACCTAGAAATAATTTTTAATATAGGTATTTACAGTCTAAGTGGAAAAAAATTAATCTAAAATAAGTTTTTATAACATAATAACTTCAGATTGGCTTTTCTTCTATCTCTTGCTTAAAGGCATAGCCAAGGACTTGGGCATAATTATAGAAAAGAAAATGACTGCGTGATATCTCATTCATGAGACATGGGATCTGGGTTGTTACATGAAGGTCTTAGATGGACTTGGGTTGATTCCTTTTTTGTGTATATGCTACAATTATCTATAAGCTCTTTTCTTTAAAATAATGGTAAAATGTCATACACTTTTCATCTTTAAAAAGCTATAAAGGGCAATGTGATTAATCACTTTATTGGTTAGATTCATTTGCCCAATAAATGTTTCTCGAAAACCTACTACATTCCATTCCATGTTGACAAGTGAAGTGAAACAAACAGAGGACTGGAGAAAGCTGTCAACGTTAGATAGGGTAGATGCTGAAGAAGTGACATTTGAGCTAGGATGGAAATGAAGAGAACAAGGCAGCCACTGAAAGGCCTAGAGGGAAGCCATCTAGGCGGTGGGAGTAGCCAGTGCAAAAGCCCTGTGGTAGTAGAACCAAGCCTGTGCTCTATCAACAGAAGGTGGCCATTGTAACTAGGCAGTAGTAAGGGGCAGAAAGCAAAGTTGAAGTTGGAGAGATAGGTGAAAAGAATCCTGTGAGCCATGGTAAAGGGCAAAGAGGTCATTCTAAAAGTAAGAGAAAGCCACTGGGTAGGTTCGATCATGTTATTGTTTGATCTACTCCTTACTCATCACACTAATTTTTCTATATCCCAAACCACTATTGTCCATCTCCCCTGTTCTACAAGCAGCATATCTCACACTGCCATGGAACTGGTGAGCTTCACCCACTTCCACCATGAAACATTCTCACTTTGATTCCTTGGGATTCTCCTTGGAAATGTGTCTTTTTTTCTATGAGGAGAGAATTTATTGATTAGAAAGTGGTTTTGCCTTACGTAAAATTTACAAGAATGTACCTATTCCTTGAAAATGATATTGGTTGCACAAATCTAATTAAATTCTAGGTAGCATTTTCATGGCCTTTCAGAATGATGGTTTGGTATATTGGGTAGCCAGTTAAGTACAGTAAATGTCTTCTGTCAGTATATCATTTTAAGGATTCACATTGATTTACACACTTTTATGACTACTATAGTAGGCTAAGGCAAACTCTGGCATAAAGCAAACATCCGAAGACGTTAATAAATAACCAAATAAAATTAGGGATGGTAACAATTTTATAAATAGTAATAAATAGAGACTCAGTATTAAATATATGGGTTAGTGTTAAGTCAAATATGAACTTCCTTTTAGAGCTATAACATATAGGTGAAGATAAAACAAAGTAATTGTAGGCATAATACTATATAATATATACTACATAATACAGAACATTTTTAAATCATGTTCTAAAACATCAGAAAGCTGCTTTATGCTTACTGCAAAGCATTCTTAATTCAATAGAAATGAGAAAAATATTTCTCAGCTATCACTGAGATTCAATTAGAACATATGACAGAAAGGAAAGAAAAATAAAATCTAAACCTCAACAAATGCTAGGGATTCTTTATTCCTTTATCATCTATGCTCCATCTCTAAGCTCCAAAGAAACCCAGAAATCAGGTCCCTAAAGTGCATAAACATGTACCTGAAAGGAGTGATATGACTAGGAAGGTGTAGGGGTGTGTGTGTTTGTGTGTCTGTGTGTGTGTGTGTGTGTACGCACACACTGATTCCTGGCCAAGACTGAGAGGGGAATGAGGAAGAACCATGTGTGCCAGACCCTGAGAGACAGAACTGACACCAGTTAAGACATGCAGCTCAGGGAACCTACTAGTGACTAGCGGAATAGCCAAATCCAAAGTTATCTGGCTCCCTGCCATCCCGAAACACAGGGCTGTAGAAAAGGGAAAGGGTCCCAAGCACCCTTCCAAAGGCTGACAGCCATCAGGGAGGGTGCACATTGTGGGATCTGATGGGCCTGACGGCCCTGGATAGCCTCTGTAGATCTATTAGGTTTTTTTCTGTTAATTTCAATCTCTATAATACAGAACTGCTTGTATGTGTGAAGTGGTAACCTGTCTTGCAAGCATATTTCTCCAAAGCCAAGAAGAAAAATGAGAGCAAGGAGAAAACATTAAATAGCCTCTCTCATTGCCCTCCCCACTCCAGACCTCCACTAAGAACTCAGGGTCTGACACTGGGAGCCCACAACACTGACTCTGAGTGCTTGAAGGTCTAGCATTTAATGTTCTGGTACTTAATTCTTTTTCAAAAAAAATATGAACAACACTATCTACTTCATCTTGCCATCTTAAAGGAACACAATGAAGTTGGGAAAAATAATTCTAGTGACAGCATTTGGATCAGCAAGAAGGGTATTTATAACTAGGATCATATTAGATAATATTTAAGGTTTATTTGTATCATCCCCTTGCTCTTACTCCTATTCCTTGCCATATTATTTATCTTCTAGCTAATGTTTTTACATACTCTTTGCAGACCTTTCTTATTCTTCAAACAGAATTATGAAGCCAAAATATTTTAACATAGTCTTCCTAAAGCAAATCGTTTTTATTCCCCGACAATGTTCAGACTACCAAGATGGAATAGTGTGATGATTCAGAGTCTGGGTTTTTATACTGGCTCCATTCTTAAACTATCACTGTGTACAAGTTATATAACCTCTATGTGCCTCTGTCCTTCATCTTAATTCATTATTAACCGAATTAATTCATGACAAGTACTTAGAAC
The DNA here is from genome assembly GCF_001604975.1 of Cebus imitator. NCBI lineage: Eukaryota > Metazoa > Chordata > Mammalia > Primates > Cebidae > Cebus > Cebus imitator. The sequence goes on from NW_016107682.1 coordinate 1,145,189, forward strand.
TGAGCCTGGTACAAAGTAAGCACACAATAAATACTACTAACTATTCCCAAATAACCTCCACTCTCTGGGGTTGACATCTTAGGCCCTAGTGGCTTTGCCCGCCCTGCCCTTCCAGCCCTCTCCCACACCATCCTTCTTCATGGACCAAACTTGTTAGTGAAACTTACAGTGATGCACTCTGCCCTCAAATGGATTAAGAGAAACACTAATTTATCAAACAATAATTAACTTTATATAATTTTATGTTAAACAGACATTTACATTATTGGACACATGGCAAAATATTAAGCTTGTGATTGTTTTGTTTTGTTTTTTAAGAGGCAGGGTCTCATTCTGCTGCTCAGGCTAAAGAATACTAGTGAGATCATAGCTTACAACAGTCTCAAACTCCTGAGCTGAAGCAATCCTCCAGCCTCAGCCTCCTTAGTAGCTGGGTCTACAGGCACACACCACCAGACCCAGTTATTTTTTGTTTTTATAGAGATGGGGCCCTCACTATATTGCCTAAACTGGTCTAGAACTCCTGACCTCAAGTAATCCCCCAACCTTGGCCTCCTAAAGTGCTGGGATTACAGGCTTGAGCCACCACACCTGGCTTGTATTTTTAAAATAAAAATGAGACTTAAGAGAAATTTCACTTGCAACTGGCAACTCTTAACTGTACCCCTAGATCCTTAGGGAAAACATGCCCTTTCTAGCATCTTTCATTCTCACTTCAAAGATCTCTCTTCATAAATACCTCTTCTCATACAATTTATGAAAATGATTCTCATCCTACTCAAAGGCTTCCTTCTCCAAGTATCCTTCCTTGGATCCCAAAGCCACCACTGAGCTCTCCCTCTTGTGAATTCCCACAACTCTATCTTTTCTCTCTTCTGTCCCTTCTTTGTCTCACATCATATGTTTTCCACTAAACAATTACCTCAAGCCAAAAATGTTCCATTTCTCTTTACATAATAGAACCAGGATGCCCTGGTCTCCAGAAGGCAACACCAGGCATATGTTAGTACTTAGGACATCCTCCCCCAGTGATTCTAATTTCATATGGAAGAATAAAGGCAAGTTCAATACAACTCAAAAATACCTACAAATCATTTTTATGTATTCCTCAATACAAAATATTTCATTTCAAAGTGAAATTTCCCATTCCTACTTTCTATGCTGTAGAATTATAACCAAAGAACCTTGCCCATACTTTAAATATGAAACAGTTTAAAATGGGCGCTACTCTCTGACCTGATTTTTCCGGTAGTCCTGCTGAGAATGTCTCAGGATGCGGTAGCAGAGCCGAAGCATGTACTTGTAGGGTGCATATCTTTGATCCCCCAGATCTTCAAGTCTCAGCATTGAGCCTTCTCCCGCTTTCTCCTTAAAGGGTGCTTTAAGAATTCCAAATACCTATCAGGAATAAAAACAGCCACCTTGTCTGATGAATGGAGGTACATGTTTTACAACCTTTTTTTTTTTTTTTTTTTAACAAATAAGAACATTGATTCAAAAAACACTCACATAAATTTGAGTAGTATTAGTGTAAAGGGGAAAAGCAAAAAGGATTTACGTTATAGGACCAACATATCATGGATTAGAAAGGCACTGCTAAAACAGTCTCCTGTATTGAGTGACAAAAACATTCTTTAAATAAAACGCTTAATTTTGTTTAGAAATTATATTTTATAAAATAAGAAACTAAATGTGTTCAATTGTACCAATATGTACATGAACACATTCAGATGAATTAAAATGTAGTTTGATTCCTACAGACTTATATTTTCTACAACCTTTCAAAATCAAAATAATATGAAGAAAACATTTACTTTTTATTAAAACTGACATCAGAAAATGACTTCCAGACATTGCTTCTAAACTACTTTATAAAAGACTTAATTTACTGTTGTTTGTACACAAAGATGTGGCCAAATCAATGAACGTATCAGCATTCAAATGTGACAAATTAGGAGCCACGGGGGCAGCTGGTGGCACCCAGCAAGCCAGATTCTTGTAAAAAGGTTAGTGGTTAGGAAGCATTTAAAAAGCACTGAGGAACATAACTCTTTTCGGCAGCAAGACAGCAGGTGGGATCACCTGAGATGAGCTGCTAGAATGAGGAAATTGTCTATGAAAGGGCACAGAGTCAAGGACATGAGCATTAATACATGAAAGCAAGACAGAAAGGAAGTATTCTTTGCAATTCATGAAATACAATATAAACTAAAGTTTCTTTAATAATTTTATATTCACGAAACCTTTAATTTTTATATGTATAATATAAAAATAAAATATTTGACATATGTTGGTTAAAATAATATTAATAAATCATTCAAGGTCCCAAAAGTCTTGAAATTAAATGTTTTTATAAAAGAATTACTTGAAAAAAAGTGAGACTTTGTTTTTGAAAAAAGACCTATTAGATTTACAACCTTTATTTGAGAAAAAAGTCAATTTTTTATTTTCAGACAATCAGCCACATATAACCAATATTACGTCTACTATTTTCCTTTCCCAAATCAGTAAGAACATGTATATCAATAACATGATTTTTATGTTTTAAGTATGTTCCTTGAATCTATACTTCATTAATGAAGAAACCTACAGTGATACACTCTGCCCTCGAATAGATTAAGAGAAATGTTAATTTATCAAACAGTAATTAATTTTATATAATTTTATGTTAAACAGCATTAATTTAATTTAATAGCAATTAATAGAATAACTTAAATAATCTAATTTAATTTAAATAGCAATTAACAAAATAATTTAAATAGCATTTAATAGAATAAAAAGAATACACAAACGTAGGCATGTCCATATGTGCATATCATTAGGAAGTGAATTAATTTACTGACTTGTTATGAAGAATTTCAAGAAGATGTAATATAGGAGTACCTCTGTACTTTCAGGGAAAAAGACTAGAATATCGTACAGAGCACTTGTGAACTGATGAACAGACTGTTCTACATTTTTAGGGAAGAGAAGGAAACAAGTAGGAAGCAGATGGAGATGGCACTTTCCAAGTTTACCTGGAAATTCTACCTAGGAATTTTTCCACATATTTTCTTGAGACAGTCTGACTATGCAGAGTTTTTACAGGTCCATGGTAGGCTGCCTCTACAATGGCCCCTGATATTCCTGCCTCCTAATATTCACAGCCTCATAGAATCCTCTCTCCTTAACTACAAGTTGGATTTATTAACTCACTTCTAACTAATAGAACACGGTAGAACTGATGTTATTTCTAAGATTAGGTTATACAAAGATGGTAGCTTCCACCTGAGCATTCTCTCTAGCTCTCTCTTGGATCCCTCAGTTCTAAGGAAAGCAAGCTGCCTTGTCTTGATGTACTCCTGTGAGATGCCTATGTGAGGGGGCCGGGAAGGCGAGACCTCTCTCAGTTGAACCTTGAGATCCCTGAAGTCACGGCAAACACCTTGACTGCTGCCTGGTGAGAGACCCTGAGTGAGATCTGCCCATGTCAGCCATGCCTAGATCACTAATCCACAGAAACTGCGAGATAAGAAGTATCTTGTTTCCAGCCACTAAGTTTTGGGATCATTTGCTTCATAGCAATAGATAACTACTACAAGGACTTTCCTGATACTATAATTCAGAAAATAAAATATACAAATTTAGTATATGAAAAAATTCACCTGTGCCAGTATGTTTTGTTCCCTCATCAATTTTTGACGCTCTCGGTTTGGCTTAGTGATAACCACATCCAGAACTTCTTGTCCATTATTAGGCACATTAGCAACAAAGAAGATGAGGTCTTCCAATAATTTGGTTACAAACCTATCACAAAATGAGAAGGAAATTTTACTTTATGGTGTGCTTAATTTTGGAAAATTTATAGATATATAATAGGTAGGTAGGTAGGTAGGTAGGTAGACAGACAGACAGACAGACGATTTTACTTTTTCTTCAGGAGTGAAACTCAAATCCATGGAAATTTCTTTTTATTAAACAATAAGAACCAAGACACTTGAAAACAAGGTATTTTATAACAAAAAAAGTATTTAATTGAGGAAAGATAATCTCTAAGGCGGTTACTGTTTACCTAAACCTTTACAAAGAAACTTCCTTCTCCAGCATCTCCAACCTCTACTTGCGCCTCCAGTTCTCATCAAGTGTTTGCAGGCTATAATCAGATAAAGCCATGTGAGTCACAACTACACACAAGTTGGTAGAATGACACCTCCAGATGGCTTTCCACAACTGACTAGCAAAGCAGCATCTTTCTGCTTAAGGGAAAAGAGCTATGCTATTCCTAAATACACATCTTTTTTTTTCCCATTTATTTTATTGCATTTTAGGATTTGGGGTACATGTGAAGAACATGCAAAATTGTTGCATAGTAACACACGTGGCAGTGTGATTTGCTGCCTTCCTCCCCATCACCTACATCTGGCATTTCTCCCCTTGCTATCTCTCCCCAGCTTCCCACCCCCCACCGTCCCTCCCCTATTTCCCCCCAACTGACCCCAGTGTGTAGTGCTCCCCTCCCTGTGTCCATGAATACACATCTTTTTTATTTCTTTTTTTACTGTTAACTCAAACTACATTTCCTAATCCTCACCATATTTCAATTTACCCAATGTACAGAATAGGAAAAATTTTAATGACCTGTGAATAGAGACAGAGTAAGCAATCTGACACTCAAAATTCTGGGAGTATAAAATGACCTATGACCTATCAAAATCATGAAATTCTAAAACCATACACAAATGTTCACTTTTAAATCTATATTTATAGTTATTATTACAACTATTACTTGAACTTCAGTGGCATTTAGTACAGGAAGTGTCTTGAAAGCCCCTCCTCTCTTCACTTTTTTCCTCCTCCTTCCTTTGCCTGCTCTTTGTCATTTTACATTTGTGTTGGTCAATTGAGGGAGGGGGCAGGGGTTCAAGCTATTGCAAAAATGGGTGAACAGATGAGGAATCTGTATTGGAAGAGTCAAGGCATTTTTTAAATTGTATTAATGGTGAAGTACAGCTTAATTATTCAATAAACACAGAATTTTTTTGGAATAAGACAAAAGCTGACCAATAAATAGTTAAATTAGCTTTATCCACATAGTGTTAGCATCTTTATTCACTGTTACTGTATTAGCATGTGAATATAATGATGCTAATCATGAATACATGCATAAGAAAACTATCTTTTAAGAGTTTCAACAATTCCAGGAAAGTACAGAATGTATTCAGTTGAAAAACATCTGTTTTCTTCTCTTTCAATACCTTTGGTGAGAAAACATCTTGATCCTATCTCCAGATTTATGTCTTGAAAGAGAATACACTTCATGGAGCCAAGTGGACACACCTATAATCCATAATTTAGTCACCCAGAGAAATTTTAGTATACTTCCAGGGATCATAAACTCCATTCCAAAATTCCATGGATTCTATGTTTTCCTGGTGTGCCTATTTTAAATTTTAACCTAGTCTGTTTCTTTTGGAAAATCTTGTCTGGCAGGATTCGCTGACATGGTTACGTTTAATCTCTGAAGGCAGCCACAGCAACGTAAAACATGTTTCATGTGCATTGAAATGTGATGTGAACTTCTTTTGAAATTGTAACTTAAGGTCCTCCAAGTCATTCTGTTGCTCTTAAAACAAAACAAATTTGGAGCTCAGATTACTTCAGCAAACTGAAAAAAAAGTTGAATTCCAGTTTCTATGTGCTCAATACAACTCCAGTCTGAGTATCAATGTTTGTATTTTCTTTTAAAAATTACTAAGATTCTTTTTCTCTTGCTGTTTCAATAACTGTAATCAAATATTTAGATATCTAAGAAAGTAAAATTTTGTGAGTGACTACATATCGCTCTGTTTCAAATTCATTCAAATGCCCTGAAAATTGGTGATGGTCAATGGAATGGTAATGATGAACATTAACAGTCTTAATTGCAAATCACGACACATTAACCCTACATGCAGCACCCAACTCTTCATGACAAGGCTATGGAAGCCAGGAATCCTGACCAATCTTCTCTTTTGACCTCTGAAACTGTCGAAACCTGTTTTGTTTTTTTTTTGTTTTTGTTTTTGTTTTTTTTGACCTTGCACCTCAAGCATCCCCTTTGTGACAAAACAAAAAGCTGATTCGTTTTCAGTTTAGATCAAACTCTGATTCTATACTGGGCAGTGCTCCTATTAACTCATGCAATCTTACTAATTTGCTTTTTAAGCTTTATGGAAAATGAAAAAAATGAGAAAAACACAGTGAAGAGCAGGGATGATGTTCAACTCTTGCAAGGTAAGAGGGACAGAAAGCACATGATAGGGAAATAAACTAAAGATATGAAGGCAGGAACTAACACTGGGCTTTTCTAACCTCTTAAAGAAAATTTAAAGTTCAGTGGCCCTTATTCGGGCTGTGGCTGTGCAGTGATAGGAGGAAACAATGGACGCACATGGATAGGACTGGACCCAGCCACCAGCAATCTCCATAATCAAAGCCTCAAATTACCAGAGAACATGAACTCTCAGCCCTTGATATCAGATCTGGCTCTGTAATAGTTGAGGGAAGCCAGGTAGAAGCTACCATAAAACTGATAGAGAAGATAAGTGAATGTAGAGAAAGGAAAAACAAAAATCTCCCACCTAAGAAAATCATCCACAGTAAAAGTCCAAAGCACCTAAGGAAAGCTGACATTGAGGAATTAGCCACCATACTAAATAGTAGTGGCCACCATACTAAAGCATCAGGAGGCTACTTCTCCACCAACAAAATCCAAGTAACAAAACAATTCCAAAATAAGTTTTAAATGAGTATGTATTCAGTCTTCAAAGAGATTTTAAAAAGCAATATATTAAAAAGACAACATATTTTAAAAGGGCCAATATAAATGAAAAATAGGCAGATATGCAAAAAAATCTGAGAGATAAAAATTATAGGCTGGGCACAGTGGCAGGCATGGTGGCTCACGCCTATAATCCCAGCACTTTGGGAGGCCAAGAAAGGTAGATTGCTTAACCTAAGGAGTTTGAGATTAGCCTGGGCAACATGGCGAAACCCTGTCTCTAGAAAAATCCAAAAAATTAGCTGGGTGTGGTGGCACATGCCTGTGTTCCCAGCTACTTGGGAGTCTGAGGCAGGAGGATCACGTGAGCACAGGAGGTTGAGGCTGCAGTGAGCCATGATTGTACCACTGCACTCCAGTCTAGGCAACAGAGCAAGACCCTGTCTCAAATAAATAAACAAATAAATAAATTAATTAATTAAATAGACTATCAGATTAGATTTTTATAATCAACCTTCTGCTGCTCATAAGAGACACAACTAAAACAAAATGATCAGGAAATCTGAAATCTGAAAAGATGAAGATAAAGAGACATCAGGCAAATATTAAACAAAAAGTTGCTGGTGTCAGGATAGTCATACCTGGCAAATAAAATTTAAGAAAAAATGATATTGCTCAGGAAACAGCATCAGAAAGACATCTGACCTGGTGATCACATGGTGGATGACCCCCAGTCTAGATCCTGAGCTCCTATCATGCGGAATGAGAACCATCCCTCAAGAAGGTAAGTTTCACAGAGACATGGAACGGTCTGTGGCCTTCACTACCACATATACCCATGCTGCATGGCCAAGTACCTGGCACATACCAGGAGTTCAGCAAAACTAAATTAATCACATCTCTGAACTCTCATTACTTGAGAGGAACCCCTGTATTTTGTGTAGCCTCAGAGGTAAATATAGTGCAGAAATGCTGGTCAAGAACTGCCTATGTCACTTCCTCAAGTTCTGGATGCAGTTAGCATCCCTCAATCTTCCCTCCTCCCTCCCTGACAGCATGTTCCCATTACTCTCTGTTTTGTGGGTACAACTACATAGAATAAGATTAGAAAATTCCACTGAAAAATATCTAAGGTTTGAGCATCTTGAAGCTGTACACAGGAGCTGTACCTCCAGGGTTCACGTTCATTCCTGGGATGAGAAAGAAGGAAAGAGAGAGAGAGAGAAAGATTCAAACAACACAGGCTTTCTGAGACAGATAATAATCACTTCATTTTCCATAGGGGGAAAAACGTCAGAGTTGTCAGTTATTTTCAGAAATGATTTTATATTCAATTCCAAAACTGAAAAAATTATATAAATGCATTCAACTCTGCTAATAAGCTCTCCCTTGCTGACAGGTAGCTTTGAATGAATTTTGATGGGAGGTAGCTTTTCTAAAATTACTAAATTAAGATCAATAATTGTGCCTTCATATTTCTTAGGCAAAGCCTTCTCTTTGCTATTAATACGATGTTTTTCACTCCAAAACAGTAGGGAAAGAAGCAAAGGAAATAAAAATGCATGCTCTCTAATCAGTCCTAGTTCACTACTTTCCTTAGAATCATCTTGAGAGGTTAGGATAATCTCCATCCGTGACTGAAGAAGAGTGACTTGCACAGGATTCCAGCCACTGATGGTGGAGAGCCCATAATCTGAATTTTTATCTGTCCTTTTCTTCAAGGAATACCTTAATGCTTAGAAAGGGAGACTTTTTAAGTGAAGCCAAGCAAATTTCTGTGCATATGTAAGTGTCAGAAACAAAGAAATAGATTCATCAAAAAGAAAAGTTAGATCAATAACAGGCAAATAAAAATTCCTAACTGCACATCAGCATCCTTTTCCTGCCATAATTTAACTTTGATATTTAATTGTCTATAGCCCAAAAAAGTGGGGCAGTTGTTCCTGCTTCTGGCCTTTATTCATCTCCCCTAACAGGATTGGAGATATGACTGAATATACAATAGTTGTTTTAAAATGCAAGTTTGCCAGGGAAAAAATCAAGATAAGAACAGAGAGGAAGCTGAGAAACAGCTATTCCATTTGTTTGCATATTTAGGATTTTTTTTTAATTGACAGGGATGAAGGGAAGCAAACTTAGATTTTTTATTTTTTGTATTATAAGATGTATATCTAAAATGTTCTAAAACATGTAGGTTTAGCTAACGACTGCTGATAAAGTGAATCCCATGAAGTCATCACCCAGAGCAGGAAATGGAACCCTGCAGGAGCCTTTCAGACCTTCAGGGAGCTTAATTCCCCCCTCCCCTCTAAGAGGAAACACCATCCTGATTTTTGTCATAATGACTTCCTTGTATTTCTTTATGGTTCTTCTAATTGCTTAAACACCCCCAAAGAAATGAAGTTTGTTTTTGCTTGTTTTTGAATGTTAGACATAGTATTGCAGTGAATGTATTTGTTGTGTCTAGTTTTCACCCAATCCATTTGTTAAATTTAGCCATGCCATTGCACATAGATGTAGTTCATTTATCTTCATCGCAAAACTGTGTTCCACTGTACAAAAATAACAAAATTTCCATCCTCTATTCAACTGGTGATGGACATTTGGATGGTTTTTCATTTGGGGTTATTTCAAACAAAGCTGAACATTCTTGAACATGTGTCCTGGTACACATGTGGAGGAGAGTCTTCTGGACAGATGTTTGAGAATGTTCAGCCTGGGAGTGGAATTGGCTGAGTCACAGAGTGTTTGCTTCTTTAATTTTTCTAGTTACTGCCAAACTATTTTCCAAGGTGCATATATCAATTATCATCTCACCAGCTGTGTATGAGAACTCCAATGTCTGAATGCCTGGGAAATTGGCAAATAGCTTTTTCTTGTTCAAATTAAAAGGCATGTAGCAGATCATGAACAAAGGAAATACAGAGGATGCTTGTGCTTGGGAATACTGGAAAGCATATGGGCTTTAAACCATACGTGGCTGAAACCTCCACTTAGTAACTATGCAGCCTTACCTTGTTTACTTACCCTCCTCAATTTTCCTTTATGTAAAACAGGAATACCTATTTCAAGGCTATTTGAAGGATTAGATAAAATATCTTTACAGTGCCCAAACTAGTAACCGACACAAAGTAGGCATGCAATAATCACTAGGTGTCATTATCATTCTATTTCTCACTTATTTCCAAAACCAGAGCTTAAGAATCAAGGATCCAGTTTCTCTGAACAAGCTATGAGAACAGAGAGCTACACCCTATAGACTTTTTCTGGTTTTACATATCTGTTTGTTTTGTGATACCAGAGCTGAGACATGGTCTTGAAAAAATAAGATCAGAGAAATACAAAACTTAGGTCCTTTGGAACTCTAAATCCAAATATCAAACCACACACAGCAAAAAGTATTGCAAATCTCTCACAAAGGATTTTTAAAAGTATGATCAGAAGGTAACTTAAAACAACTATTTTCATGCAAAGCTAAAATAGGACAAGTAAACATTCCACCAGATTTAAATTCGACACATTTAATTCACTCACCATGATCAAGAGGAATCAAGTTCCCATGTCATTCAGAAACAAGTGTGCTATCAAGAATGTTCTAAATATTTCCCTAGAGTCATGCATTCACTTCAGGTTTACTATAAGCATTGACAACTGACTCTTGATTATTTAAGAGCCATTTTTAAAAGCCACTCACCTCCTTTCATTCTGAGTTATCGTGCCGTTTTCTAGCTTTTTAACTGTGGTCGCTAGTACTTTGTTGGCATCATTGGCAAAGTCTAAGTCCCGAACTTCAGACAGTGGAACAGACACGATAGCAAATGCTTCTTTATCTTCTTTGGTTTGGCAGGTCCCAATCTGAAATGTGTTTTTCCATTAATATTAGTTTTATAACTAAGTATACAATATTCTTCAAGGACTAACACATCTAGTACTGTTTAAGAAATATAAGGCAAGAATAGATAATCCAAACACAATACCTCCCACATGCATCATCCACTATGAAAGGCTATAGGGACACAGAGATTTCCTGTGCCCACTTCCTGCCCTGTTCCCAAAGCCCCACTAGAAACCTCTCTCTTTCACACTTGCCCTCTGCCTCAGTTTTAACCGAGTAAAGAAAAGGCCCTCCTGGATTTTACTCCTCCACCCACATGCTGCTACCATTCTTTTTGGTGTCTCTGCAGCATCCTCCTGAATCACAGATTTGCTGTAGCCAACCCATTTAGATCAGCTACCTAAGCAACTGGCAGACACACATGCTTGATGAAATTAATTAATATTGGTGAAGATGGAGTGTAACAAACACGCTACACAGCATTTCTACCCTAATCTTATTTGCATGGCATTTGGTTGAAAATTAAACCATCTTCAGTGATATTTACCTTTAACATAACAGGCCTCTCTTCATCTGTGTCTATGGGGATACTAGTACTGGTTACCCATGTGTTGGTGCATAAATGCCTTAACCGAACATATGAGTTCCTAAAATGAAAACAATATAAAAAAATTATTTAAAAATTAGCACATTTACATATTGACATCTTTAACAGTTTCATATATGATATGAACATAAATATATATTAACTAGTAATTGACTCAAGATCCCTTTGCTTTAAGGGGAAATTCGGAATTATAGACTATTCCAAAGCATGCAGCATTATTACTAAGCCAGTAATAATTATTACTAACCAATTCTCAAAGTATGGTCCCTATACCAGTGGCATCAGCATCACCTGGGAACTTGTTAGAAATGCAAATTCTAAGACTTCATTCCCATCTACTGAATCAGAAACTTTGGGAGTGGAGCCCAACAATGAGTAGTTCTATAGGTTCTCCAGGCAGCTCTGAGGCATGCTAAGCTAAGAACATTGATCAAATAACCAACTCAGTTAACACGGCTGGCAGACAATAGTCCTCTGTGCAGCTTAATTATCTGCATGTGAAACTGTTAATATACAGTCTATCCTCATTATTTGTGGCTTCTGTACTTGTGAATTCTTATGCTCACTAAAATTTATTTGTAGGCCCCAAATCAATATCCATGGAGCTTTTGTGGTCATTCCAGGACAAACACAGAATGGTAAAAATTTAAGTGGCCCAGTAGGCACATTTCTAAGCTGAAGTGGAACAAGGTGATGCTCTGCCTTCTTGTCTCACCAATCATGCTATAAACAAGTCTTCTTTTTGTGGTCTATTTAGTGCCATGTTTTTCACATTTCTGGGCTTTTTGTTGGTGATTTTGATGTTTAAGATGGCCCCCAAGTGAGGTGTAGAAGTGCTGTCTAATGTTCCTAAACACAAGAAGGCTGTGATGTGCTTTACAAAGAAAATACCTGTGTTAGATGAACTTTGTTCATGCATGAGTTATAATGCTGTTGACCACAAGATCAATGTTAAAGAATCAACAATGTTTATTAAATAAGGTGTATTTAAGGAGAAACACACATAAAACAAGGCTATGTATTGGTCAACAAAAATGTTGTGAGCAGAAGCTCACAGGAACCTAACTCTATAGTTCCTCTAGGAACAATGGTTCAGTATTTGCTAATTCCATGTACCATAAATTTAAAAAATTGATTAGATATGAACTGTGACAGAGTGTGTGAGAAAGGACACCTAGAACTTCATTCTACTCAAATATTACCATTTTTAGTAAATCTTTTATAATCTTTTTTTTTAACAAATATGTGCATAGTGTCTATTAAAAGAAGAACATTAAGTACTCTGCCTTCAAGTTGCTTAGAGATCAGTGTAAACATAAGGCATAAATATGTCTTACAACATAAGATTAAAAGCATTAGGGCCAAGAAAAGAAACCAAATAAAATGCCAAGGGCCTCAGGTAAAGAGATTCATTCAACAACCTGCTTCTGCTCCTTTATAAAAGCAGATAAAACACAAACTGAGCTTCAAAAATCTAAAATAGCAGTCCTCCAATCTTTGTTCAAATAACCAGAAATTCTGAAATGCCTCTGTTTTATCACTTAGCGTCTTCTGCATTGAATTACACAGGAGATGTCATTTGTATTCAGTTATCATCAGGTCCCCAAGTGATTTGGTACAGAAGAAAGTTTAAGCAGCATTGGACTATAGAGTTTAAAGTTTGGGAAACACTGGACTCCACAGTGGAATCACTTGGGTAATGAATGCTTTAAAAAGAATAAAGCCCTCTTTAAAAAGAGACCAATTTATTGGTCTCAATGTGGCCAGGGTATGGTGAGGTGTCAACACTGCCCAGGCGATTCTAATTTACAGTCAACTTGAGAAGCACTATTTGAACTCAGCCTCTAGTTCGTGATCTGTAAGGGTTACTGTCAGGATTCAGTAAGACAATATATACTAAGAACTTGACACAGGACTTAGCACATACAAAGTGCTCAAGAGTTATATTGATAGTAGTTATTATTAAGCATTAATTAGTGTTGGCTTTAATACAATTAATAACAGACGAATCCATATTAATACAAAATACTGCACTATATTGAATAGAGCTTCCACAGTTCTGAAAAGTAATACATTAATGCTTCCATATAAAGGGAGGCTTGGGGGCCCTCATTGTGGTTCTAGGCTCTAACCCTTTTATCACTTTCTTAAGCAAACTCTCTTCATTAGAGTTCAAGAGGGACTCCCTTTTTGCTGACTTAAATCTAAAATAAGTAAAGTCATAGTAAGGATTGATTAAGCTCCCAGTGCTTGGAGGAGAAAGCCAGAGACCTGGGTCAGGTAAAACCAGAGAGGACTGATGGAACAAAAAAGAGATAGACTCATATAAGGTATGAAATTCAGCAACATTTCTCATGAATGAGAACAGCCATAAAACACCCTGGGAAGTTCTACCAGCAATGTTTCTCAGTGGTGTTATTACAGTAATGTTTTACCCTCCCTGGAGGAAACCCACACAATGTCTGCATTTTTGCACAAGTGTCTTTAGCTTCACCACTGCCATCTGCCAAGGCCAAGCACAATACTGCTTCATCAAGGCCAATTTAGAACCATCCCACTAACCCTACTAACATAGAAAAGACTCCTCTCGATGCATCTAGAGAGTACATCATAGCCTTATGGTTGAAAGACAGACAGCTGTAGACAAAAAAAAATGAAATAATAAATAATAAACTAAATTAAAAACTAAATAATAAACTAAACTAAACTAAAATAATGAATTTCAGGATCGGCACATTGGCTCATGCCCGTAATCTCAGCACTTTGAGAAGCTGAGGTGAGTGGATCCCTTGAGCCCAGGAGTTCAAGATCAGCTTGGGCAATATGGCAAAATCTCATCACTACAGAAATATACAAAAGTTAGCAGGGCATGGTGGTGTGTGCTTATAGTCCCAGATATTCAGGAAGCTGAGGTGGGAGGATCACCTGAATGCCAGAGGTAGAGGATGCAGCAAGCCATGATTGTGCCACTGCACTATACCCTAGGCAACAGAGTGAGATTCCGTCTCAAAAAAGATAAATAAATAAATTAAAAGTAAAATAAAATAGTCAAATTCAAGCAAAAGAATGAAAGATGCTGTCTTACCTTAAGTTCTGGCAATCTCATTTCCAATCCCATACCCCCTCACTCACTTTTGTCTAACTACTCTGGCCTTCTCACTGGTCCTTAAAAACACCCAGTAAATTTCAAGATTTTTCATTTTGTGTTCCTGCTGCTTGAAATGTTCCTCCCAGAAAGAGAGGATTTGATTCCTTAATTCATTCAGATCATCCTTCAAACGTCCTAACTCAGAGAGACCACAGTTGAACGCTCCTACCTAATGGAACTCTCCATACCCTCCATTTTTCCTTCAAAGCACTTTTATTACCTAACTTTACATTAATATTTTAGGTGTATTGTTTTGTTTACTGCCTGTCTCCCCCATTTAAATGTGAGAATATAACTAGTTTGTTCACTGTTGTCTTCCCAATGCCAAGGGCAATGCCTGAAACGTAACAGATGTTCAATAGATATTTGTTGACTGAATGATTACAAAACCGAACAAATGAATGAATGAAATGGGAAATCTGAACTAATAAAAATAAATGATAAATATATAAGTAGAAATGCTTTTATATTATTTTTCATTTTAGTAACCAAAGGCCATACAAGTAATAAGAATAAATGATTCTTATAAATTTTTCAGAGTTTCTTTGGTCCTGCATATTTTAATTATTTATATGAATAAAACAAACTATGTTAACCTTCTTACAGAAGAGGAAAAATGATTTACACATTTTGTCTTTATTTATGCCTGCTCCCTTGATATCATAAAAATATATTATTCTCATTCCTCATCTACTAATTATTCAAAGAAACCTTCTAACCATATATATATATATATATATATATATATATATATATTTTTTTTTTTTTTACCTTGGAACCAGGCAGTCAGCTCTCTGAAGAGTTGTGGCATCAAGTTCAAAAAGGGATGCAATGTCATTGCCATGTGGGACTGAAACCAAAGTATACATAATCTTCTCCCCTGCCTGGCGTTTTTTCTTTGAAGTTGGAAGGTCTCCGTCTCTCTGTTGAGGAGGTACAAGGTTATTTACTTTTATCAGGTTTCTTGCTAAACTCTCCAGTTAATCAGATGATAAGGTTTAAATGTGCAGGTTATTCCTTCCTTGGATTGGAGAGATGTTTACTTCACATCATCCAGAAACACTAGCTCTAGCCCAACAGCCATTGAGGTAATTACTGTCAACAGTGATAAGTGGCACACTCCTGGAGTGGGTGGCTTGATCTGCCCACATCATTTAGGCACTAACAGTAACAATAGTTATGGACCCTTTCCTCATTCACTTAAACCTATTTACAAAGTAGTAATTTTGACCATTCTGCAGTTAAAACAAATGCAGAGAAGAACCTGTGTGTTGAATCATCTAGATTTCTTAAGTTAAAGGAAGCATGGCAGTGTGCAGGAGTTTATACCTAACTCCCCAGACATTATAAGACTTGGAAAGGAGCAGAATCAACAGCAACATTCCCATTCACAAGCAGCTTGCTCCACTAGATTCAAGGACATACTATGATTGTATACGAAATAAAATAAAAGGAGATCTCCACACATAGAAGCCTTCATAACAATGTGAAACTTGGTCAATGCTTCCAGAACACCCTACCATTTTAAGCAGACACCAACAGGAGATTAATGAATATGTGGTTTTACTTGAACTTCCCAAGTCTCAGTATCCCATGGAAGAACTGGTTGCAAGAGAAACCAAAACAGGGGATCCAATATAAGCTTTGTAGTTGGTAAATAAATATGTGATATACAGATTTATTAAAACAGGTGAAACTTGAAAATGAGAGAGGAAGAGAGAGACAGACAGACACACTGCGACTGCACCATCACAGGAAGGCAAATGAAACTGAGGGAAGGAAGGGATGCTCAAAAGGCAAATGCAAGCAGCCATGTACAAGCGTTTCTTTAATGGCTGCTCTGACAACAAGATATTAACCCTGATAACCTCAGAATATTCACTTGGAGTCCCTACTCCCTCCCAGATATTGTCAGTGTCATTTTACTTGGATCAAAAAAACTTGCAGTTTCATTTCTGGCCTCTTCTGTAAATGGTGCACAAATTGGTAGCACCATTGAAATGGGAATGGGCAGAGGGAATCGCCAGGATTCCCAAACAGGAGGAGGATTGTTATCTGCTAAATCCCTCACAGCCTAGCAGCACCTGGTAGCTCTTGTATCTGATTTCTGTGTCTTCCACAGAGACCAAAATTCAGAGTTAAATGAAAGCAGGGGTTCAGCAAACTCTCCACAAATGGCGACCCTCATAACAGGAGTTTCTTATTAGTAAATATAAACTTATTGACTAGAAAAGGGCATATTTACCTTACTATACATCATAAGGGAGTATGGGCATGTAGGGAGGAAGAAAATGCAGAAACAACAAATAATACTTCTGATTTTTTTTTCTTTTTTTTTTTTGAGACAAGGTCTCACTCTGTCACCCAGGCTGAAATGCAGCAGCACAATCAAGGCTCACTGTAGTCTCACTCTCCAAGGGTCAAGAGGTCCTCCCACCTAAGCCTCCCAAGTAGCTGGGAATACAGACATGTGCCACCATACTGGCTAATTTTTATAATTTTTGTACTAATTGGACCTCATGATGTTGTTGAGAGGCTGGTCTGGAACTCTTGAACTCAAACGATTTTCCCTCCTTGGCCTCCTAAAGTGCTGAGATTACAGGCGTGAGGCACTGCACCTGACTGATACTTCTAAATGCACACAAAGCTTCTCACAATACCAAAGCCATTCCTTTGTTTGGTCTCAGTAATCCCACAACAAAAATTTGAGAGAGAGAAAGATAAGCATTATAATTTCCATTGAGCAAAGAGATGAGTGCAGTTACCTAAAAGAGATGAAAGATGAGAAAAGGGGAAGAAGAAAGGAGAGGAAGGAGAAACAGAGGGAGAAGGATAAAAAGGGGAAAGATGGAGAGAAGGAAGGAGAGGAGGTGGGGAGAAAGGATGCAGAATGAGAAGGGAGCAATGAATAGTGGTAGTAAATGCTCAGCCCCAAATTCAACTACCAGGGCCTGAATCCAAGCCAATCCAAGCCAGAGGCCAGGTTTGGGGCCCTTAAATAATATAGGAGTCACTTCTCTAAGAGTCAATAATAACTCATGGCTAAGACCCTCCCTCAAGTCTTCTGAAAAAATTATCTTGGGTCAATACGACCCACTTTCACAGACAAAATTTATGAGGAGCAAAATCACCCTCTCATCCCTCACGAAAAAAAGTCTAAATGTCTTTAAATAGCCCAATAATGAGAGTAGTCTGTCCAGACAAATTAGTTCAAAGAGATGGCTGGCACAGTGGCCTTAATAGTTTAGGATCATGAAATCTCTTCCCAAATAAATCTCTAGTAGTAGTCAGCAGCTAGCGTCTAGTGGTAATTAGCAGCTACTCAAGTGAAATCTATTAAAATTTATTCCCTGGGTTTTAATTAGTCTCTTTAGAACTTTAGACAGCACTTTTTTTTTCAGTTCATTACAACTTCTTAAGAATTTCACCAATAGCCTATACAGTACAAGTTCAAAAAAGTAAACATGTCAAGGTAAGCAGACATAGACAGCACTTTCACAGTTTTATTTTCTGCATTTCAATTCCCACAATGGGTTGTGAGCAAATCCTTTGAGAGAGAGAGAGAGGGGAGCACTAGTTCGAATGGAAAGGCACAAACAGGGGAAGGAGAAGAAAAGGGAAGTAAGTGTGGTACACTAGAAGAAAAACAGGAGTATGCAAGAAAAATGGCCTATGGTCCATAGTTACTGCAGATACTTTTTATTGGCAGGGAAAAAATGATGTCCAAAAATATGTGTAGCTTACTAAAGAGTGAGTGCTATAAGTCAGATATTATTAACCTATTTTATAGATGAGAAGACTAAGGCTCTAGGGGTCAAGTGTGCATGGTTCTCACGTGCTGGAGCTGAATAGCAAATCCAGCTCTAGCTGACCCCACAGTCCTAACCCCTTAACTGCTATGCTACAGAAAGAGCTTGATAATCAAGAAGGTGCCCAGAAAACCATCAACTAACAACCTGGAGAAGATAAACAGAACTGATTGTACATGTTTGCCTTTTTTGTTCTACTTCTGTAACTGCCTGTTGCTGGGTTTATTTAAAAAAAAAAAAAAAAAAAAAAAAAAAAAAAAAAAAAAAAAAAAAAAAAAAAAAAAAAAAGAAAACAAGATGCCAAGAAAAGTCCAGGACCAGATGGCTTCATAGCTGAATCCTACCAAACATTCAAAGAACTAACACCAATCCTTCTTAAACTCTTCCAAAAAAAAAAAATAGAAGTAGAGAAGACACTGCCAAACTCATTTTATGAGGCCATCATTACCCTAATACCAAAGCCAGACAAAGCCACCACAAGAAAAAATCTATAAGCCAATATCTCTGATTAACATAGATGCAAAAATTCTCATCAAAACACCAGCAAGCCAAATTCAACAACAGGTTAAAAAAATGTATACACCATGACTAAGTGGGATTTATACGTAGGATACAAGGTTGGTTTAAACATATGCAAAACTACCAATGTGATACACCACATTAACAGAATAAAACACAAAAACCACATGATCATCTCAATCAATGCAGAGAAAGCACCTGACAAAGTTCAACATCCTTTCATGATGAAAGCTCTCAACAAATAGGTGTAGAAGGAAATTTCCTCAACATGATAAAGACCATTAATGAAAAGCCCATAGCTGATATCATAGTCAACAGAGAAAAGTTGAATCCTTTTCTTCCAAGACTTAGTCCAAGGCAAGACTGCCCACTCTCACCATTTTTATTCGACATAGTACTGGAATTATTAGCAAGAGCACACAGATAAGAAAAAGAAATAAAAATTAGGAAAGAAGAAGTAAAATTATCCCTGTTTCAATTGACATGATCTTATATGTAGAAACCCTAAAGACTCCACTAAAAACTATTAGAACTAATCAATGAATTTATTAAAGTTGCAGGATACAAAATCCACATACAAAAATCAGTCACATTTCTTTTAACCAATAAGAATCTATCTGAAAAGATATCAAGAAAACAATTCCATTTACAATAGCATCAAAGAGAATAAAATATTTAGGAACAAATTTACCAAGCAAGTGAAAGACCTATACCCTGAAAACCATAAGACAAAGTGAAAAGAAACTGAAGAAGCTGCAAATCAATAGAAAGATATCTTATGTTTACAGATTGAAAGAATTATTATTATTAAAATGTCCATACTACCTAAAGCAATATGTAGATTCAGTGCAATCCCTATCAAAATTCCAATGGCATTTTCTACTGGAAATAGAAAAACAATCCTAAAATTTGTATGTATCCACCAAAGATCCAGAGTATTCAACACAATCCTGAAAAAGAAAGTTGGAGGAATCATACGTCCTGATTTCAAATTATATTACAAAACAACATTAATCAAAACAGCATGGTACTGGCATAAAAAGATACATTAAACCAATGGAATAGAATAGAAAGCCCAAAAATAGACCCAAGCATACAGCCACCAAGAAGACACAATGGGAAAGGATAGTCTCTTCAATAAATAGTGCTGGGAAAACGAGATATCCACATGCAAAAAAAATGAAACTGAACCCTTATCTTACAGCATACACAAATATCAACTCAAAAGATCTGAACATAAGATCTGAAACCAAAAACCTCCTAGAAGAAAACACAGAAGAAAAGCTTCTTCATACTGATGTTGGCAAGGATTTTTTGGCTATCTCACCAAAAGTACAGGGAACAAAAGGAAAAATAAACAAGGTAGCACTACATCATACTAAAAAGCTTCTGCACAGCAAAGGAAACAATCAACAAAATGAAAAGGCAGCCAATGAATTAAAAAATACATTTGCAAACTATACAAGCCAGATAAAAGTTTAATATACAAAATATATAAGGAATTCACAAAACTCGGCCAAGAAACAAATAATTCAGTTAAAAAATGGGCCAAGGATCTGAATAGACATTTCTCAAAAGAAGACATTCTCAAAACAAGTATATGAAAAGGTGCCCAACAGCACTAATTATCAAGGAAATGCAAATAAAAACCACAATGACATGTCACTTCACACCTATTAAGAATGGCTATTACCAGCAAAGACCTGGAACCAACCCATATGCCCATCGACCACAGACTGGATAGGGAAAATGTGGCACATATACACCATGGAATATTATGCAGCCATCAAAAACAATGAATTTGTGTCCTTTGTAGGGACATGGATGAACCTGGAAATCATCATTCTCAGCAAACTGACAGAAGAGCAGAAGATCAAACACCGCATGTTCTCACTCATAGGCAGGTGTTGAACAATGAAAACACAGGGAGGGGAGCACTACACACTGGGGTCAGTTGGGGGGAAACAGGGGAGGGACAGTAGGGGGTGGGGAGCTGGGGAGAGATAGTAAGGGGAGAAATGCCAGATGTAGGTGATGGGGAGGAAGGCAGCAAATCACACTGCCACGTGTGTACCTATGCAACAATTTTGCATGTTCTTCACATGTACCCCAAAACCTAAAATGCAATAAAATAAATAAATGGGGAAAAAAAAAAAACCGAAGATGCTGGCCTATTCTCATTCATAGAGCAGATGTGAGTATCAATGCAGATAAGGTATTTGGTAGTATTTTGAAAATTAAAGATTCATACAAAAATGTAAAAATAAATAAATAAATAAATAAAAATAAAAAAGAAAGAATGGCTATTACCAAAAAGACAAGAGATAACAAGTGATGGGGAAAGTGTGAAGAAAAGGAAACCCTTGTGCGTTGTTGGTGGGACTATGGATTAGCACAGCCATCGTGGGAAACAATATGGAAATTCCTAAAGAAATTAAAAATAGCACTACTATATACCCTAGCAGTACCTCTTCTGGGCATATTCCAATGAAAATGAAATACCACCTCATAAGGGAACATGTACAACCATACTCACTGCAGCATTATTCACAATAGCCAAGACATGGAGAAAACCTCAGTATCCATCAACAGATGCATAGATAAAGAAATTTGTGATATATATAATATACATTAATATACAATGTAATATGATTCATCCTTGTAAAAGGAGATCCCACCATTTGCAACAACATGGATGAAACTAGAAAACATTATGCTAAGTAAAATAAGCCATACACAGAAAGAAAAAAAGCACATGCTCTCACTTATATGTGGAATCTAAACAACAACAACAACAAAAAGGAAAAATAAAACAAAACACAATACATAGGAAAAAAGAGAACAGAATAGAATGATGATTACTTAGGAGCAGGGGGAATGGGGAAATTGAGGTCATAGTGTGCAAAGTCATATATCTGTAGAATGAATAAGGCTAGAGATCTAATGCACGGCATGCGGAGTATAGTTAATAATCGTGTATCATATACTGGAAATTTGCTGAGAGTCTATTTTAAGTACTTTTATCATAAAAATAAAAAGTAACTATGGCCAGTTGTGGTGGCTCACGTCTGTAATCC
>NW_016107682.1:1167232-1209313 GCF_001604975.1 Cebus imitator
AAAAAAAAGGTAACTATGTGAGATGATGAATATGTTAATTTTCTTGACGACAGTAACATTTTGCTATACAAAACATCGTGTTATGTATCTTAAATATAGACAATTTTAAAATGAAAAAGAGGCCAGGCACAGTGGCTCATGCCTATAATGCTAGTGCTTCGGGAGGCTGAGGCAGGAGGATCACTGAGCTCAGGCATTCAAGACCAGCCTGGGCAACATGGAAAACCCCATCTCTACAAAAAATACAAAAGTAGTTAGGCATGGTGGTGCACACCACCATGGTCTCAGCTACTCAGGAGGCTGTGGTGGGAGGATCACCTGAGCCCAGGAGGTCGAGGCTTCAGTAAGCCAAGATCGTGTCACTGCACTCCAGCCTGGGAGACAGAGCAAACTCTGTCTCAAAAAGACAAAAAAAATTTTAAAAAAAAAGGAGAAAAGAAAAAAAGAGAGGGAGGGAGGCAGGTGTGGAGGAGACAGAAGGACAGGAAGGAGGGAGGGATGGAGAGCAGGGCAAACTCAAAAGTGTGTTTCATGTAGCTCAACATGAAAATCTAGTGTTATAATAAGATATGAATGGCAAAGACGCAGTTTTCCCCATAGCCTCTGAAATCTGGTGGTGACACTAAAGCCACACTGCTGTCCGACTACAAACAGCTGAGGCAAGAAGGCCTGAACAAGTTCTACGCAATCCTCTTTGACAGGGCCCAGTAGAGGACCATGTGCATGTAGGAATTCCTTCTCAAGGTTAAAAATTGTAGTGACATCTGATACTGAAGAGGACAATGATTATGAAGAAGACGGCATACAAAGGAAAGGAAAGGAAGGAGGAGGTTTAGAAGAGGAAGTGATAATTCTAAAAGAAAGCAAAGGATGTTTGTTTTTAATGATATCCTCAGTATCATGAAAACTTGGGGAGAAATAGACCAGGAGAATTACAGATACAAAGAAATATTTCAAAAGAGCTTTTTTCCCCTGGATTTTGCAAGAGTATTGCAGCCAAAAGAAAGAGCCACAAGCACACTGAGTGTTAATACACGTGAGAGAAGACTGCCTGAGAATATAGGGACACAGAAATTATGAACAAGATCAGTCAGTTATACAAATAATCCAAAGGATTTTTGTGACTATTATCAGCAGTGAGATTTGGGCACAAGTGGTTTAAGTGGGATATTGGGAAGGCACAATTAAACTACGATATTAACTAAGGAAGATAAAGTGTTTTCTTTCACATTGAACCATGTTTGAATAAAGGCTTTATTAACAGAAGATCAGCATGTAACCCAAATAAATGGAGAATCAAACAGTTTCTCTCATCATTGCCTAGTGTAGATGCAATAAATGGCTTGCCAGATCTTCTCAGAAGCATAGCATATCCTTAAAAAGAGTATGTGTCATCTAATTTCCTGAGTCTCCTGTAACCCAGTATTCTAATTTAGCTTTTGATACATATTCTCCTTAAAGGAAAATGCACCAACTGACCCAAACAGATTTAGATCTATTTGGCAATTGAAAGTTGGCATTGTGGTTATACATCAGTCTTTTGTAAGTTTATTCAGCAGGAGTCAATCCCCTGCAATTACTCCCCTTTTAAAATGCCAACAAAATTAATTTTCCAGACTCACGAGAAGAGATACCCAGGTTCCTAGAGGTTGCCCTCTTACCCTACCCTACTTGGCAATGTCTCCCTGTAAAGACCCAATAAGAGCAGTCAGGGACCTCTCTATTTTAACATTCTCACACTACAACAATTAGACTCTCTTCCAAACACAGAAAAAAACTCACCAATTAGGGTTAATTAGAAAAGGTCACTCTGAATTACTCATACTATTTAAGACCTGTAGTTTTACTTTAATTACATAGGATAAGTAATTCCACCCTTAAATAGTTCACTTAGATTCTTAGAAATAGCTTTAATGAAAAGAAAATCTCCACTTGTAAATAGCATATAATTGTTTATGAGTGAATAAGAGCTTCAAACATGTTGAGAAGTTTTTTTAAAAAACAGTGCTGTAGCCGAAAGCATTCTGCTTTCTTCTCTTGTACTCTGTTAATTTGCTTAATAAACTCTCTTGGTAGGCAGTTTGACAGTAAACTTCAAGCCCACTCCTTGGAATTTGCCCCTCAAGCCAGCCTCTCATGACATCTGAATAATGTGTGATAAGTATGCAATTTTTAATGTATGACTCAAGGCTCAAGATAGAAAAAAGTCAATATAGCTTTATAACATGAAGACAATTCAATTTTAAATTGTGTGCTTGTGGACTTTGTTTATAAACTCACATTGATTTTTTTTTAAGTAAGAAAAAAGACACAGAAACACTAGTTCCCCACACAGAATTACAGAAGCTCAATGCCCTCTCTCTTGCATTATGAAAATACATTAAGGTAAAACAGAATTTAAACAGGTATTAAATGTAACCTCAGCTAGCTCTCCAAAATGCTCAATTTAGGGTAACGCAGGGCCTTGGAATGTCAGCCTGGTCTACTAAGCTCTTAATCGAACAAGCATTTTTCACTTATTCAGAAAGCAAGCCACACAGCCTCTTAGGTTATACAAGGAGAAAATCCCCTATGAAAAGCCAGCTGAGTCAACTCAGCTAATGTCTCTCATTGCTCCCCGTGCAGTCCTGGGGCCTACAGGCATCCACACAGCATTCAGCCCCTAGAACACCTTCTCTGTTGACTTATTTGTGAGTCATCAAATTTTTAGCACAGACATCACGTTGCAATTCTGTTGTTGGGAGCCAGAGACATTCTGTAAGAAACGTCTGCATTTGCGGAGTTGATTCAGACCTGTGAGTGGCCATAGCAGCATAATGATATGCTGGCACACGTGTTTTGGTACACATTCTCCTTGGCTCTCACTATTGACTTTATGTAACCGCACGCAACACTGCCATTTAAAACTGCAACACTTCTCTTGCCGAGGTTCCTTAACAAACTGCTACTCTTAATCTAATTCCTAATAGAACCTTTTTTTCTGTGTTTTCCTTATCACCTTGTCACTGATGAATATAGAATAAAACAAGGGAATTCATGGGTCAGAATCTGGTACTCAGGAAAATTTGGGGGTCTATCAGAATCTGGCATACTCCCCCCTCCAAATGCTATGGAACAGGATGTTCAGTTATATTTCCACAAAGTTCCCTTGTTTTTGGAACATTTCTGTTGATGTATATAAAAGCACATAGACCGGTAGTTCTCAACAGGGAATGATATTTGCCCCCTGAGGGGGCATTTGGCAATTTCTGGGCATACTGTCAGTTGCCACAATCAGGGGCCTGCCTGCTACTGGCACCTGGTGAGTAGAGGCCATGGATGCTGCTATACATCCTCCAGGTAAAGGCCATCCCACCACAACAAAGAATTATCTGGCTTAATATGGTTAGAAACCCCAACATGTAAGACAGACATTCCAAGAAAAATCAGATCACATTCCACGTAAATATGGTAATGTTAAGATGGGTAGTGTTATTTCCAAAAAAAATGCCCCTTCAAAGAGCCATTTGAAATGATGCAGCCTTTCAAGGAGAAGAAACTAATGACTGTCAGGTTCCCAGCTGGGCTTGACACGATTCCAATGTTTACAGGGTCCCTGTGGATGCTGTATGTTTGTAAGATTGGAAATAATAGACTCCTTTGTAGAATAAATACAGCAATTTGTGTCTTAATGGGAGCTCTGACACACACTGCCTCATTTCAGCAGCACCATGCATTAACCTTTGAAACTTCAAATATGGAAGGCAACATTTTGATAAAGCTTTCTAAATTACAGAAAAAAAAATATTAACTGAACATTAAATAGACAACATCAGGAAAATGAGGAAAGAAAAAAATTAGCATGGTCATAATAAAGTCAGCATTACTGGAACTCAGATCTGAGGTGAAACAGCATTCTGTTTTGGGAAACTGATTTCATATTTCGCAGGCTGGAGATAAACTCTAACAGCTCCTTTGTTTTCTTCTTTAGACAGAAAAATAATTGCTGCTCTGTGACAAATGGTCTATTAGCTTTATGGCTCCATAGTCCCAATTTTCTTTGCTCTCAAGCTAGGTATTCTAGAGAGGAAAAATAATTAAATCAACTGTCTCCAGTTGGATGTCTCTCTGAGACGACAGATGAGACCCAGTCATAAACATCTACGACAAAACCAGACCCATCTGTGTTGTGTGCAACTAAAGTACTGCCCATAACAATGACTTAAAGGAAAAGCACTCCTTCTCACCTTTAAAGGTGAGTGAGGAAGTTACGTTTTGGAAGAAAAAGAAGAAAAACTATCAAAGTCTAAGTAAAAGCTTGATTAACACTAAGAGTGAACTTCACCATGGATGTATGATCATTTATATATTTTGTGCTGTTCCATAAAACCTCCATACTCTATGTAGTCATCTCTCGGTATCTGCAGAGGATTGGTTCCAGGACCCCCTGCAAATACAAAAATCTGCTCAAGTTTTTTATATAAAATTGAATATCATTTGCATGTAACCTATACATATCCTCTATCCTCCTATATACTTTAAATATTCTGTAGATTAGTCATAATATCTAATACAGTGTAAGTGCCAGGTAAATACTTGTTATCCTGTATCATTTTTTAATTTGTGTTATTATATGTTGGTGTTTTTAGTATTTTTGATCTGTGGATGATTGAATACCCAGATGCAAAATCCCTGGATATGGAAGAAGACTGTTTTCTCCCACTCTGCTCAGGCCAAAACCATCGGTAGTATCACTGACTATTATGTAACAGAAAGGACATGTACACAGAGATTTAATTCAGTTGCATAATTTGAAACTTTGATATGATGCTCTTTTAATAGAAACAACTTAAAAATTCCAGAGTTTCCATCTGTCTGATCTTAGTTTATCCTCATGGCATGCAGATGACGTACATAAGACAAACATCTTCGTCCTATTACACAGGTAAGGAAACTGAGTCTCAAGAAAGCTATCTCACTTGTCCAAGGCCACAAAAGCTAGTGGTGGTGCCAGAACAAGACTCTTGGCCCTACACCATGCTGAAGAAGTCACACAGAATTTTAACCTTGTAAAAGAGAAAAGCAGCAACCTCTGACATCCAATAGGCAGCCTGGTCCTCTTAGCAAAGCCATGCTGTTTTCTGCTGAACATGAACAATTTCATAGAGCATCAACATCAGACAAGGCCACTCTGTGACTGTGATGGGTCAAGACAAAACAAGACCATTCCCTAACTATGCCAAAACACAGACAAAATATGAATATTGTCCGAGCCACAAAAATGACCAAATATACCTCTCCCCTAACTAATATGAGTGACTGTTGTCCTCACTACAGATAAAATTTATTAAGATACCAATCATAGAATTCCTCTTCCTGACAGCACACTCATCCACAGCAAAGCCTCACTTCCTTAAATCCTCCTCAAATTACCGTACACAAACACAAATCCTCTAATAAGTTCTAACACTTTCTGATGTGCTCCACAGTTCCCCATGGTACGTGTGCTTTCTCACTGCATAAGTAATAAACTCAACTTGTTCAACTACCCACGTGTTCCTGGTGATCTTTGGGTGGAGGCCATTGACAAGCTTATAGTAAAAACCAAAGAAGCCATGATTCACACTCTGCTTTTTAAATCTGGTTACTAACAGCATTATCCTAAATCATAGGAAAGTAAGGACCCAACAATCCTGGGGCAGCCATGTGAAAACCAACCCACCCAGTATGCTAAAATTGAATTATAAATAGGAGAGCCAATTGATGAAATAAATCTACCTCTGTATTTAGAGACTTTCTGTATGTCAAAGGTTTCATTAGGCCAGTTACCTGATACTTCACAGCTTTATTTCTATCGTAAGCCTGGCAGTCAGACAGGGAGTCAAACAGGATTGAATGAGGTGCAGAAATTCTGATTGGATTCACTTCCCCCACGTCAATATCCTCATAAAACCATTATACCAATGCAAAGATACTGGTCATGTTAATTAAACATTCCAATTATTTTTATCAATGGGTAGAATTTTGAATGATGCAGTAATAATACCTACCAATTTCAAAAGGAATTGTTAAACTCCTAAGAAAATTGAATTACAGACTGTATCTATATTACAAAATAGCTAAAGTACTTCTGAAAACTTTAAAATCTAGCCCATCATCGAGAGATTTTGTGTGCATCACATCAAATTGTCCTGAATTTCTGATTGAATAAAGAAGCCATGTTGTCACCATGAAGCTTTCTTCTTTACAGATGGTTAAATAAGCAGTGTAAATAATAATAAATGTTGTCATGAAAACTGGTTTTAAAATAAGATTGAGATGTTTTTCAAGTAGGACACATCTGAATATCAGAAAAATCAGTCAGCTAGATGCTTCAATTTCTCCAAAAACAAAATCCAAATCATTTTGAGTCCAAAGGGAGTGTCCTATTCTCCTATTTTAACATCACACCATAATTCTATTTCTCTTTCTTAATTTCTGCACATTTCTGGAAACTAAACCTAGACCTACCATATCTCCCAGATGCTAGCTCCCTTTAGTACTCTACTAAAAATGGCCTCCAACTTGCAGAAATCTTCCCAAACACCCATTATTGAACATTTTCTCATAATCTAAGCCATATCACCTTTCACCTGTGACACACAGACTGTACTGAGAAAATCTCTCTGAGTCCCTGGTCTTCAAATGTGCTATTAAAATTCCAACAGTCTATATAAAATATAAACAATATGTTTGAGATTTGTTGGGGAAAAGTCACTTCTACTCACCACAGTCTTTCCTTCATTTTGGGCATCTCGGTAATCAGGATTAAGCTAGAAAAAGAAAGCAAAATTAGTTTTTCATTGCTATGAAAAGCACACTAACAAGACCAGTGATCTTCAATTCAGTCAATTATTCTATCCTCAACTAATTTTAATATAAGAAAAAGCAAAGAAAGCAACTATTAGTAAATATGACAATTTAAAATATTACCATCAAACCCTAGTTGCAGGTGACAAAAGCTAACATGCCAAGTTCATTGCCTTGGTTTATATCAGAAATGTTGACATCTTTAAAGAAGAAAGAATTGACAATCTCACCTCCTCTGGAAAAACATTCAATAGAGTTCACCATTTTACCCACCACAAAAACTGCCAATTACTAATAGCTCAGACACCAATTTTTTAAAAAAAAGAAAATTGATGATTTGAGATCATGCTTTACATGTTATGCACACAAGGAAAAGAACAGAGAGCAAAAAAGGAGCTATATATCAGATTTGTGAGCAAACACATGAGGACTATTGAAACTAACAAACACTTGTCTTTGGGCTTGGATAGTGGCATTTAGTGGCCAATCTAATGACAAAGATGAGTTATGGATATGTTTAGTACAGACCCGTGCACCATCCAGTTGGCTGAAATCCGTAACTCTGGACTCTCACTTGTCCTCACGGTCTCAAAGCAAATCTTAGTTGTTCTGAAATAGTTGATCACTCGTAAAGCAATACATTTATGAGGTATTTTTCTTGAAACGTCAAGTTGTCCAATTGAATTTAACCATTTTAATGTGAATCAACTGGTATATGCAATGCACAATCCCAGTAGTTAAAGTTACCATTTAAAATGTAAGGACAGAAGTTTTCTCACAATGTCATTTACCTAGCAGCTCTGAGAAGTGCTCCTCCTAATTATCACTAAACACCAATGAGGGTCCTGAAAAACAAAAAAAAAAAAAAGGCAGAAAAAAAAAAAAAAAAAAAAAAAAAAAAGGAAAGCAGAATGAAAGAAAAAAACTCCCAATCTCGTTAAGAACTAAGGCTGAAAAAACAACCAAAATTCCAAATCTTCAATGAATTGATGCTAATTATAAAGTAGATGGAACCAGGTGCAATAGCTCACACCTGTAATCCTAGCACTTTGGGAGGCCGAGGCAGGTGGATTACCTGAGCTCAGGAGTTTATGAACAGCCTGGAAACAAGATCAAACCCTGTCTCTACTAAAAAAATTACAAAAAACTACTCAGGAGGCCAAGGCAAGAGAATTTGCTTGAACCCGGGAGGCAGGGGTTTCAGCAAGTAGAGATCGCACCACTCACTCCAGC
The DNA here is from genome assembly GCF_001604975.1 of Cebus imitator. NCBI lineage: Eukaryota > Metazoa > Chordata > Mammalia > Primates > Cebidae > Cebus > Cebus imitator. Next base: position 1,175,294 of record NW_016107682.1, read on the forward strand.
CTGGGCAACAGAGCAAGACTCCATCTCAAAACAAAAAAAGTAGATAGTTCTGGGGGAGAGGCAGGTAATGGCACAGTTTTTATCATGTGGCAAACTTCAACATATCTTTTAGTGGTCATGTAAACAAAGATAAGAAGATACTGACTCAGTTTGAACACTGATGTAGAAACCCAGAGAATTTACCAAACAAACTATCACGGACAAGCTGCTGTGAAATTATGCAGGAAACTGCTTCCCTAGTCTGCTACCTGTCTCTGTCTTTACATGACCAAAGAGATGCTCAGAAAACAAGTGGACAGCAAGTGGAGGGAAAAGATGATGGCCAAGCCCTTTCTGATGTGAAGAAAAAAGCATGGTGTGAAGAAAGAAAGAAAAGGAATGCTGTGTGCTGGAATGATACTTCATGATGATACAGAAATAGCAAAGGGGAAGGATACAGAAGCAACTCCATCGAGCCCATGTGCATAGTGTCCACAGAGTCGATGTCTGCTCAATCTGGGAACTGCAAACGCACCCATCAGCCAGTCCTGCGGCTGAAGATTTATAAAGCGGACTGAATTGTCACACTAGAGAATTTAAAAATGGAACACATGGATAATCCACTCAACTCTCTGGTTCTGCACAGAGCTCACTCATCTGAGGATAATAAGGAAAGAAGAATGGAAGGAAAAAAACAAATAGGACTGATGAAATACTAAGTTAGAACAAGGGAAATTCCTTCTCAGAGTCTTTCTCAATATATCCTATGTTATTATCCTATAGTATAATGCAAAATGAATTTTCAGGAAATGATTTGGCATTCTCAGGAAGGTACAAGTAAACATGACCTCTATGTAAAGGCAGTGAAATAACATAAACAGCTAAAATGCTAAAATATAAATAATATATTGCCAGGTGCAGTGGCTCATGCCTGTAATCCCGGCACTTTGGGAGGCCAAGATGGTGGATCACCTAAGGTTGTGAGTTTGAGACCATTCTGGCCAACATGGTAAAATGCCATCTCTACTAAAAATACAAAATTTAGCTGGGCATGGTGGCGTGCAGCTGTAATTCCAGCTACTTGGGAGGCTGAGGCATGAGTATCACATGAACCTGGGAGGCAGAGGTTGCAGTGAGCCAAGACTAAGCCGCTACACTCTACCCTGGATGACAAAGTGAGACTCTGTCTCAAAATAATTAAAATAATATATAAATAATATAAGAGAAGTTAAGGAAGATTTCAATATAAATGAAAACATAAATACAAAATTAAACTCCACATTAGCAGTCACAGAAAGCATAGTTAGAAAATCAGCAATGCAGAGGATGAGCAACTGAATGGGTATGCCTCCATACAGAATGAAAGTATCCAGAAATGAAAATCAGAAAAAAGAAAATGGTCACAAATAACCAGAGAAGGGACAACCAACTAATGGGAAATCAGAGCTCTCAAAAGGAAGAGAGAATAAGTGGAACGCAAGCAATAATCAAAGATAATAGAAGACAAATCTTTCCTCGGCTGAAGAAAGAATTGTATATGCAGAGGTTACAAAATTAACCAGAAATCAACCACAAAAGACTGACACATTCATTTGAAGATGATAAGGGGGAAAGGCAGAGAAAACCATGGTAGGGATAAAACAGAGCCAGAAATTAAGCTAAGATTTTAAAAGCAGGTCGTGTAAGAGAAGAATGATAAACTAAATGTGGTATATCCAAACGATGAAATACTACTTAGTAATGAACATGACAAGCTTCTCGTGCAAGTGACAACAAGAACGAATCTCAAAAGCACTAAGTGGAGGAAAGGAAGCACAAAAAATAATGTCCTGCATGATTCAATTTAAATGAAGTAAACAAATAAACAAAACCACACTATGGTGAAACAAATTAGAAAATAAGTAGGGGTGTGAGGAAGGGGAGTGGATGGAAAGCAGTACCCAGCCCAAGAGTCTCATGACAGCAGTCTTTAAGTTTTCAGGACTGACACACAAGGAGGGCAAGAAGATACAGGTCACCTGCTAGTGCTGAGCCAACCATTGAGGGAATTGAGGCTGGTCTTTGTCTACAGAGACCCAGACTTTCCCTCAGACTTTCTAGGTTCCCTTAAATTATGAGTAACAGAATTAGTTCCAAAAGGGGATTTAGTCCTGCTTTTAGAATCCAAGAGTGAAAGGTAGAGGGCAAAGATTGAGTTAACTGGCCTCCTTTCTACTGATTAAATAAACACATTTTCACTTGGTAGTAAAGTCAATTCTACCATGGTGTCCAGAAGAAGTTTAATCATCTATTTTAGTCAAGTTCCACCATAGCTTTTTTAAAAATTTATTTTCTTTCTGCTTGAAAAACTCCAACTTTTCTTTTAAATTTAAAAAAAAACTAAAATTTTTGTTAAATTATATCCAAATGATATGCAACATATTCGACCAAGGATATACCTTATGACCCAAGTTTTCACTCAATACACATTAGAATGGTTATTACAGACACTTTAAAGCAAATTCATGCCGGAAACCATGAAATATCCCTCACTAAAACATGCACAAGAACAGGAATTAACACACCTAAGTCAAACACAAAATAAATAATTTATGCCCTCTGAAATTTAGGTCATATATTCTACCCCAAAGACAATGTTACCTTCTAAAATCAATCTTTATGTATTTCCCCCACTAGGATTACCCATCTCTGTCTGGCTGTCTGGGGAAGTGGATTCCAGTCTCTGATCTATAAAGAAATACTAGCGTCTTTAGGAAAGGTGGCCTAATGCCCATGGAACTCAATGTCCTCAACTGCAAAATGAGAACAAGACTATGACTAAAGCATGACTCTATATCAATAAATTGTATGTATTCATATCTTTGGCAGCAAAACTAAAGATGGTACCAATCAGTTAGATTTTGCCTCATCTTTGTCTCTCAGGCTGCAATGTGATTTTTAAAATGATTAACATAGAGAGACTACCTCAGTAAAATCAATAAAGTATAAATAATAACAATAATGAGAGGAAGAAAAGGAAGAGGAGAAGGGAAAGGAGGAGAAGAAGCCATCCAAACAAATCCAGGGCCATAGCAATTTACCAACATTAACTATTAAAGGCCAAATTAATATATGCTTTAAATTATACTGCTGCTTTCTATCTCTAGATATAATAATAGCAGTAATTATTAAAGTAAGAGACTAAAGATGAATAGAAAAAAATTATTTTTTAAAGAAGGAAGAAAAAGACATGGTCATATAGAGGTCTTTTAGGACTTAAATTCTTTATGTTAAAAAATAAATTATAAATCTGGCATTGAAGAGCTAATATGCTATTCAATCATTTATTCAATAAATATTAATAGAGCATCTGTAATGGGCAAAGCGTTGTGGCATATGGTATTTTAGTAAAGACAAAGAGAATATGGTCCCTGGCCATAAGACATTATAATCTAGGAGGGAAAATAAGACATAACTACAGTCAGCTGAAATACAAAATAAAATGCGACAAGGGACATAAGACAGGAATGAATAATTTATAAATAATATAGGTCAGAGGAAGGAGGGATCTGTGATGGGCAAATTTATTCACAAATTATTCATGGAGAAGGTAGCATTTGAGATAAGCCTTGAAGGATGGGTAGAATTTTAACTGGCAGAGCAGGAACGAGGGAGTGAAGAAGGCAGCAAGGCTGGAGGAGCCACAGCCACAAAGATGAGAAAAATGAGACTTCTTTAGAGAAGACCCATCAGTGTCACTTATGGAACACTTTTTGATATGCTTTTAAAAGTTAATTCATTTAACCTTATGATTATACTAAAAGACAGGATTCTTAACCCTATTTAAAGACGAAGCACTTGGAGCACATCAAGTGAAGTACTTTCTGCAAAGTCATACCACTGAGGAGTGGCAGGGTGAGCAGGCACAGGTCTGAGGGCTCCAAAGCCACATCTTTCCATCCGTGTAACATGCTGCTTCCCTCCTGTCTCCATAAAGCAGAGTGGTGTGATGCAAGCTGGGAAGGAGGATCAGCCCAGACCATCCTTGACTTTAAACCATAAACTAGAGAGTTTGTACTATATTCAGAAGATGCAGGGGATAGAAGATGAAAGAGGGAAAGTAACCAAGAGCAGTGGTCCAAGGAAGAGGTGGGTGGACCCAAATGAAGATAATAATACCAGAATAAAAAGGAGAAAGTGGATGTGAAAGATTTTGCAGAGGCAGAATCAGTAGAATCTGAAAGCGTAAACTGAGAGAGAAAACTGTTTATCATGACTCTCACATCTTTATGAACTAAAAAAAATCACTATTTTGCAGGGAAATAATTAAACTTTAGATAAATTAATTGATTTTGTATGGCAATGGCATATCCAAGATCAAATGCATGGTCCACTGCAGCCATGGCAGTGAGTGACAGAGAGAGACTACAGAGACTCATTACTAATCTTTGAAGACAGTCTTCAATTAAATGGACATAGAGGAATACAAAGAAATCAGATGTGGTGCAAAATGGCAGAGAGAGAGAAATATCATAAATACCTAGGCAGTGAAAGTCATGATAGTATCACCATCAATTGAAAAACAACTGCACCCTTTCATCTAACACAGTAGAAAGAAGCAGACCAGAAATTTTAAGTCCATAATACCTGTTTACTTTCTTTAAAAAAAAAAACTGTGCTTTTTTAGAATAAAATGTGTTTTGATCGATGTTTATTATATATAACACTGAAATCATAAACTTATCCTGTGTCTATTTTTAAATAATTATATTTATATATTCTTCTTTCCAATGACTGGCATTTCAGGCCAATCTATTATTCTGATTGATAAGCCTAGAAAAGAAAGGAGGGAATATAACCTTTACTGAGTGTTTACGTGTGCCAGGTACATTTTCTATGTTTTGATATATGAAATTTTATACATATATATAGGGTCTGGTCTGTATGTTCGTCTACTGTATATTTATGTATACATATACATGTACACAAATCAGGCCCTTTTCACATACTATGGCTGATACATTTGATAGAGAACTAAACATAGAGACATTTAAAACTATAGCCCCAATAGTCATACAATTCTATGCTAATGTACAATTTCTTGAGTACTGAGTTTTTAACCAATTAATTACATCCAAAAGCTATTGAATAGTCAGGAAATAAGTGTTTACTGCCATCTGGTGGAAGTTTTGCCTCTCTACAAACAAATAAGCTAGTTGTCTTTAAAAGCGTTTGATTCCAATCTTGAACAAATAACATCATTGTGCATTACTTGATCTATATTGCTTTGGAAAGGTCATAAAAAGTTTTTGCTTCAGTAATATCCAAAGAAATAAAATGTAGGAAGCAGCATATCAGAAATTGTGAAGGTTGATTTATAATTCTTCCCACAACTGTGGAAGAACCATTTACTGGACTTTATGAGGTCCCCATATTTTCCTATGCAAAATATGGTAAAATTACTTTCGCTCCCACAGACATAACTGTAAACTCACATGCACCACTACAATAATACAAGCAAGCTATCTATGACAAAGTGTCGATGAGTATGTGGACAGCTGTGTCAAAAATATGTTTATTTACCTTCTGCTCATGCCACCTAACTACATATATGCCCCACAGAACAGACATTGCAAGGGAATATGCTCCTGTATTACCTCATGAAATCAAAAATCTTTATCTTGTTCATAATTAGATACTTTGTTCTACATTTTATCCATAGGTTTCTAGCACTGAGGTTTTTTGGTTTGGTTTTGGGTTTTTTGTTGTTGTTTTATTTTTTCTTTTTGTGTTTCTTTTTTTGTTGTTGTTGTTGAGACGGAGTCTCACTGTCACCCAGGCTGTAGTGCAGTGGTGCGATCTCGGCTCACTGCAACCTCCACCTCCTAGGTTCAATTCTCCTGCCTCAGCCTCCTGAGGAGCTGAGACTACAGGCATGTGCTACCATGCCCGGTTAATTTTTGTATTTTTAGTAGAGAACAATATTTCACCATATTGGCCAGGCTGGTCTCGAACTCCTGACCTCAAGTAATGTGCCCACCTTGGCCTCCCAAACTGCTGGGATTACAGGCTAGCACTGAGTATTTCTTTAAAATTAATCTGAATCCCTAAACTATCCTGTTGGAGATCTTTACATGGAATAAGGGACCATTTCTAACCCTTGGTTTGTTTTACTATCTTGCAGGATAAAACTTAAACCATGTTAAATCTTGTATCATTATCCTAATTCCTAAGTGTTTTCTGCAATTCACCAAAAAAAAAAAAAAGATGCTATTCTTAAATATGTGTTTTGTCTATACAATTCAACTACAGAATTTCCAGCATATCAAATGGTCTAACTTCCTTTGGATAGTGCCCCCTTCACTTCTACACAAATAATTAGGATTTTACATTTTTCTGAATAACTAAACCATCCAGTTAAGTGCTGGTTAAAATAGAGTATCATATTTGTGCACTGTATCTATAAGTAAATTTTAGATCTTTTCATCTAATTTGCTGTTAGATATAAGATTGCAGTCCTTTAAACTTACTGTGAGACTTAGCATGGTCACCTACAGATGTTAACAATTAAACATTACACAGAACCACTTATCTCAGATGTGCATGTATGGTGGAAGCAATGGCAAATGAGATCTCAATGTCCCAGAGACTGAGTTAGTCTAGATTGCAAACTCTTAGAGGACAAGGACCATGTATCAATCATCTCTGTTTTCTTCACAATGTCAAAGTAGTGCTTCTACCTAGTAGCCTTTCAATAAATGTATAATTTCACTATAATACAGATCAGGGTTTTCAACCCTTAGCATTACGGGTATCTTGAACCAGATAATTCTTAGTTGTGAGGGGCTGTCCAGTGTATAGTAGGATGTTTAGCTACATCCCTAGCCTCTACACATTAGATGCCAGCAGCTCCCATTCCCCAACTGTGACAATAAAAATGTCTCTAGACATTGCCATCATTACCCTTAGTTGAGAGCATTCATTACTAATACTCTCATTATATCAGTTTTTTGCTTTTAACAAAATAAATCACCTCTGTGAACCCAGATTTCTTTTTCTGTAAAGTAAAATTACTGGACTTATAACAACAGTCATAGTCCCTATGATTCATTCACTCAATCATCTAACAGTTACTGAATGCAAAGTAAATGTCAGGTACTTCTAGGCACAAGACATCCAGCAATGAGCAAAACAGATACAGGCCTTTCCTTGCAGGGATCAAAATAGTTATTGAATAGGTATACACAATACATACAACAGGTAACAAACAAATGCATACCTAACTGTGAACTGTGATAAGCCCAAAGAAATGCTATAAGCATTTCCTCCCTAAGTGGGGAATTTCTGAAATATCTCAACAGGTTTATGGAGAATAACTGTGGCATTATCCAGAATCAAAGGCTTTAAAATTCTCAATGAATTCTAACTGCACTATATTATTTAAAAGACCACAATTTAAGCTATTACACAACAGCTTGAGTTAAACTCAAATGTATAGACAATAAAAAAACTATTTCAAGTTATTGAAAAGAAATTTCATTTCTGATTTAGAAAATTTTACCTAAAGAACTTAGAGAAATAAAAGCAGTATATGTTAAAATAGTCTAATAATCGAAGGCATGGCTAGTCTTTTCAGCTGTTCTCCTAGATAAGCACTCAGCATACTTTACCTAATTGAATAAGAGTAATGTCACCCAAAATGTCTGTTTGTAAGTCAGGAGTGACTGGCTGGCTGTGTTATACCTGACCATAGGAACTGTACAACAGTTCATGACATATTATTGGAAGGATTTTCAACGGCTCCATGTTTCCTATGTCAAAGCACAGTAGTAATCTGTTCCAGATAAACATATTAAATAACTAAACTTTGCCCCAAACACCTTCCCTTCTTATGTTACCTAAGACATGCTACTTCTTAATAATAACAATAATAATAAAACACTACTCTGCATTTTCCCTCTGCTTCCTCTCTAAGAAAGTAAACAGACTTAATATTTATTGCATACCTCTTATGTACAAGGTGCTATACATTCCCTATCTTCTTTAATTCCAGAATAATCCCATACAATATACATTATTACCTTTTTTACACACATAGGAACTCAGGTCTAGAAGGGTTAAATACCTGCTTAAAGTCAGACAGATTGTAAACAGTATGCATGGGATTTTTTTCCCGCTATGCTAGGCTCTGTCACACTGGCCAATATAAACACCATAAATTCAAAGGCAATTCAAGAATTACATAATCCAATTTACCAGGAATGCCTACAGCACATGAAAGTAATATTTTAAATTATAAATACGTCTGTTAAAGTTGGAAAGGCCATGGGAAAAGAGGTTAATACTCTGCAATATCTAGCTGCTCTGCTGGGCACTTCCCTTTAATGCAAAAACAGCAGCATCCTCAACCACCTCATTTTTAAAATATATTTTATAACAATCATTTAATAGGATTCTTAACTTCCCCTGGACTACTACTCTGCTTCCCCCTTTCACAGTCATGCTGTGAAAACTCAGTCTGCACCCACTTCTGCTTCCTGGCTTCCTGGTCATCCCTCCACTCCCACATTCTGGTTTCCACTAAAAATCCTCCCCATAAAGTAACAAATGATTACATTCTTGCCAGATGATGTAAACAGATTTGTTTCTGGCCTTTTCAGTAGCACTCTCTCCTTTGTGAAACCCTCCCCTCCCTTGCTTGGCATTTGTGATTCAGCTCCTTTGATTTTCCAGGTGCTTCTGGCTTCTCAGGTTCCCAGTCTCTTCCCCATCCTTAAAAGATAATTTCCTCATACACCCTCCCACTCTCTTTCTACTCCCTAATGATCTTACCTGTGCTCTGGAAACCCAAATCTACTTCTTTAACATTGGTCAATCCCCAAACTTCCAGACGTTTTGAAACCTTCCCTATTGGGCAACTTCACCTGGACATTTTACAAGCAGAATCAAATTTGAATGAATTATTTCCCTAATCAGTTTGGCACCTCTTCTCATTTTCCCTAATTTGGTGAATGACATCACTTGCTCTCCAAAGCCAGAATCCTATTCCTCAACCCCTAACACCTGACAGCGTAACACAGCATCAATTCTGTCTCTCAAGAATGCCTTCAACCCTTCCCTTCCTCACCATTACCAATGCCTCTCCCTTGGTTCAAGTTCTCAAAATTACTAAAGTAAAAACTGTTGATGACCTTTCCAAAGCAACATCAAAAATAATTTTCCTTGTTAAAGATTGTAATAGAGCCCTTTTAATGACAACTACCTTATTTGTTTGTAGATAGGCAAAACTTCCACCAGGTGGCAAAGAAAGAAAATGTAGAAAGCAGCAGATCATTCAGACTTATCTGGTCTCACTGCCTCTAGATTCAATTTCTTCTAGTCACTTCACAAAGGCTCCACAGCATTCTGCCCACTACAACTGTGTCTTTGGAAATGTGCATTATTCCATATAGCGTGGCTACTGAGCAACTTGAAATGTGGCTATTGGAAATGAGAAACTGAATTTTTCATTTTATTTAATTTTGATAATATTAACTGCCAACATGTGGCTAGAAACTACCGTATTAGACACAACTCTGGAGTGGTCTTCATTAATCACAAATTTACTTATTATACCCCTTTTTAAAGATAAAGCCCATTCTCCTAAATCTATATGTCTGAACTGATCAGCTATGCTACATTTCTGGCCCCATCGCCTCCCGTCTCACCTTCTAGCATTACTTCCAAACTCACAAGTCCTACATATGAAACTACTTTGTATGGCACTACACACCTCCTTTCTTGTGTACAAGCTGCCCTCACTGCCTGAATGCCCTTTCTTCCTCTTCCCCATTTGTCTTATTCATCAAGCAGCAATGCCTCAGACCTCCTGACCATTCCTTCCACATCCCTGATACCCCCTAACAAAGATGTGGGCCACTATTCATACTGCTATCATAAACTTATCACGCTGTACTGGGATTTTTTTAATGACATTGCTGATTTCTACCAAGCCTGCTAGTAGCTGATCAGTCCCAGCCTCTAGGTAGCTACCAAGATAAACTTCCTTAAACTTCATTCCTATTACAAACTAGATCAAATGCAAACCCGTCATTCAAAAGCTTAAAGAAAAGAGATCTGTCGCTCAATCATTCCTTTGGCAATTCCTTCCTTGGGCTGGACCTCAGTTTTAATATTGTCTATGTATGATTTGGACATTCTACCTCTCTGATGTGCCTTCTTAGCAACTTACACAGGATTGCCCTTTTATTTCTCTAACAGTCCATGTCTATTATTTCCTTTGGGAACAAGTTCGCCCCAAGCAAGAATCCTCAACTAACATCACTCCAGATCCTCTCATTGGAATATGACCCAATTCTACCTGCACATATAATTAGCTCTCCCTGATTGTGCCATGCTGTCTTCCAAACAAGGAAGACATTCTTTCAGGGCTAATTCTTTCAGGTCCATTCTTTCAGGGCTAAGACTGAGTCAGCTTCCTTTGCTGTACCTGCAGCACTCTACCATGCTGTGCATTTACCAGTCACTGAAGAAACATATTGAAAGTTACATTAAATCTTAAAGACTACATTTGCAAATTTATGAATTCCGAAAATAGTAATTCCTAACTCATACATTTCCCACATCCGAATATGTGTCTTATTTTTTTTTACTAATATCTAGATATTAAAGTAAAAACTGAAAAATTAAAATAAATGTATGCCATGGGGCCTTTACCACCTAAGAAGAAGGGTACAATGTAATAAAACAAATAATTCTAGGAGGTTGCCACTCAAAATATTGAGAACCCCCATCCTACTTGAACAACATGACTAATGCTTCGAAATTAAAAACCTGGGATTTTTTTTTTTTTTTTTTGAGACAGTCTTGCTTTNGTTGCCCAGGCTAGAGTGCAATGACACGATCTCGGCTCACTGCAACCTCCACCTCCCGGGTTCAAGCATTTCTCCCGCCTCAGCTTCCCTAGCAGCTGGGATTACAAGTACCTGCCATCATGCCTGGCTAATTTTTTTTATTTTTGTAGAGAAGGGGTTTCACCATGTTGGCCAGGCCAGTCTTGAACTCCTGACCTAAGGTGATCCACCTGCCTCGGCCTCCCAAAGTGCTGGGATTACAGGTATGAGCCACTATACCCCACCAACCTAGGCATTTTTTTCACAAGAGATTAATAACCAGAATGTATAAGGAGATAAAGGAACTCAATAAACCCCCAAAAATCTAATAATCTGATTTTAAAATGGGCAAAAGATCTGAATAAAAATTTCTCAAAAGAAGACATACAAACGACAAACAGGCATATTTTAAAAAATGCTTTACATCATTAATCGTCAGAGAAATGTCAATCAAAGCTACAATAAGATATCATCCCACCCCAGTTAAAATGGCTTTTATCCAAAAGAAAGGCAATAACAGATGCTGATGAAGATGTGGAGAAAGGGAAACCCTCACATAGCTGATTGGAATGTAAATTAGTGCAGCCTCTATAGAGAACAGTATGGCAGTTCCTAAAAACTAAAAATAGAGTTACCATATGATCCGACAATCCTACTGCTAGGTATATATCCAAAAGAAAAGAAATCATTTTATGGAAGAGATACCTGCACTCCCATGTTTATTACGGCACTACCCGCAATAGCCAAGATTTGGAATCAACCTAAGTGTACATCAACAGATTAATGGATAAAGAAAATGTGGTACATGTACACAGTGGAGTATTATTCAGCCATAAAAAAGAATGAGATCCTGTCATTTGCAACAATATGGATAAAACTGGAGGACACTATGTTAAGGGGAATAAGCTGGGCACAGAATGACAAATTTCACATGTTCTCATTCATATGTTGGAGCTAAAAATTAAAACAATTGAACTTATGAAGACAGGGAGTAGAAGGATGGTTACCAGAGGTTAGGAAGGGTAGCAGGGAGGAGAGAAAAGGTGGGGATGATTAATGGGTATAAAAATATAGTTAGATAGAAGGAGAAAGATCTAGAATTTGATAGCCCAACAGGGTAACTACAAAGTTAACAATAATTTATTGTATATTTTAAAATAACAAAAAGAGTAAAATTGGAATGTTTCTAACACAAAGAAATGACAAATACTTGAGTTGACAGATATCCCAATTACCCTATGTGATTATTACACATTGTATGCCTGTAACAAGACATCACATGTGCCCCATGATGCACCCATAAAAATTAAAATTTTTTAAAAGGAAATAAAGACCTGGGCATTTTTAGAAATCAAAATGATAAAAGTGTATTCACTGCTTCTCAACCGCTATCAGAGGCAAGTTACCAGCTGTTCCTGGATTGGGAATCACTGTGATTTGGACACACTTCTAGACACTTTCACACCAGTAAAGACAAGCATCCTGAGACATGAGCACACCCAGATTTTGTCCCAGCTGACATAGAAGATACAAAACCCCAATGTATGGATGCCAGAATTTTGAGGCTATGATTGCTATTTTGATATTAGAACACTACACAAAGCACCCATTCTGTTACACTAGTCAGTAGAAAATAAATTCCCAGCTTTCAATTTTCAGATATGTATTTAATACTTAATTCTCCTCCTCCCACCAGACCATAAAAAAGATGTTATCTAAAATTAAAGGTCAAAGAAAAGGTCCTCTAAATACACCAGACTCTTTAATGGAGGAGATGGCACCTGGCATTTAAAGCTACATTCTCTAGAGACAGGATGAAAGACAATCATTCAAATCCTTTTCAAAGAATGAATTGCTTTCTACTTTTCCATTTTTAATTAATTCATTTATGTATTGAAGTCTTGGATCTTCACTAAGTTTCATGAACAATTTAATTCTTAATAATCTAATCATTTGAATGCATCAAATGATACAGGTTTTAATTACAGAAATTAACAAGGAAGACTAGTAATACACACACACATCATGTCAGTTTTCTACAGCACATCAGTAGACTTGCTTGAAAAGTGAATTGGGGAAAAGAGCCACTAACATAAGATCCCAGAGGATTTTAATCCTAATTTCTTGTCTTTTATAGGATGTCTACTTAGGTTTTTCCAATTTTTATTTTAAACAAGATTCACTACTTTACTAATGATTTTTGTTTCAATGAGTTGTTTTTCAAAAGGCTTACTTTAAAACACTTATGCTGTAAACAGCCTGTAAATTGCAAAGCTGTATTTCATTTAATTGAGTACTAAATAATGTGTTAGATACCTAAAAAAGTAAAAATAATCCCTGTTTATCATATAAAATTAGGATGGGCACATAGTAAGTATTATGTGTATATATAGTAATATGTATTACATGTAATATGTATTACGTGTATATTACTAGTTTTCCTTGTTAATTTCTATAATTAGAAATTTCTATAATTATGGCTTATGCTTATAATCCCAGGACTTCAGGAGGCTGAGGCAGGCACTTGAGTCCAGGAGTCTGAGACTAGCCTGGCCAACCTGGTAAAACCCTTCTCTACTAAAAATATAAAACATAGCCGGGCATGGTGGCATGAACCTGTAGTCCCCATTACTCAGAAGCCTGAGACAAGAGGATTGCTTGAACTTGGGAGGCACAGGTTGAGTGCACCACAGCACTCCACCCTGGACAACAGAGCAAGGCTGCCTCAAAAAAAAAAAAAAAAAAAGAAAAAAAGTTATGCCAGTATCACTTACCCTGTGCTTACCATCAGCCACAACTTCTGCAAGCACTTTGCCTCATATAATTATAAGTTAAGAGAATTAGAAATATATTTGATTGTCCCCAACTTCCAGAAGAAGAAATCAGAATGTAGTATGATTAATTTGCCTAATATGTCTCCAAATGCCTCTCACATAGAAATCCTGAAATCTCCTTCTTCCCATCCTCTATTCATTCAAAAAGTAGTCATCAAATGCTTTATAAATGCCCAGCACAGTTTCATGAATGAAAATTTTCATATATCTGGAAAAGAATAGCTTCAAAATTATTTTTTTTATTTTATTTTTTGGGATAGAGTCTTGCTCTGTTGCCCAGGCTGGAGTGCAGTGGCATGATCTTGGCTCACTGCAACCTCCACCTCCAGGGTTCAAGTAATTCTCCTGCCTCAGCCTCCTGAGTAGCTAGAACTACAGATGTGTGCGACTATGCCCAGCTAATTTTGTGGGTATGTACATTTTAGTAGATACGGGGTTTCACCGTGTTGCCCAGGCTGGTCGCGAACTCCTGAGCTCAGACAATCTGCCTGCCTCAGCCTCCCAAAGTGCTGGGATTACAGGCATGAGCCACCATGCCCGGCCCCAAATTATTTTTAAATTAGATAACCTAGCACTTTGGGAGTCCGAGGTGGGTGGATCACCTGAGGTCAGGAGTTCAAGACCAGCCTGGCCATAATGGTGAAACCCAATCTTAAAAAAAAAAAAAAAAAAAATTAGATAACCAAACTTTAATTAAATCATTTATAAAACTTCCATGATGTTATTTCTACCTGTACTTCATATCTTCTGATATCCTTCGTATCTGTCTGTCAACATACTTTTAGTGGACAGAGAAAAGGCTTTTCTATGTTTTTACCACTTTTATTGACAGTTTTAGGAAGAAAACCTTTCCCTTCCCAATGATTTGAACAATAAAAGCCACCCACAGTGAAAGAGGCCACTGCAGATAAACCCAGAGCTATCTAGGCTATCAGATATGAGCAATGAACTGATCATATCTATGATGCAGACATTCTGAAAGGCTAAAGCTAAATAGAAAATTTTAGGCTACATCACATACATATGCAAATCAGATGTCCCATTCCATTGACCTTACAATAAACCAACTGCAGAGTTTTGTTGTTGTTATTATTGTTGTTGTCTTAATTTTTAATACTTTGACCAACATTTACATTTTTAAAATAATTTATGTGTCAATCCAGAATACTAGAAGCAATAATTAAATTTGTATAATGACTGTTCCTGCAAATACAATGTCTTGTGAAGAACCCAATTGCCTCTTTCACTAACTCAGAGTCAGAAACTTAATAGCACTCTATACATTAGTCTTACCTCTGCAGCTAAATAGTTTCCAGTTGCAAGATGTTTAAATCTGAACAAGCTGTTCCACTGTCCTGCACCCCCACGGCATGGGTCATGATGAACCACCTACAAAGAGAGCAACAATAGTAATGGCAAAACCATATTTATGGTCCTGGCAAGCAAATGCCAACAGTTTACATGCTTGCCCTCCTGTTAATGCTGACCTGTCAAACCTAATATATGTTTCCATGTGAGTATAATGTGGCAGAAAAACAAAATTCCTCATAAATGAGCAAGAGACATGTTATAACAGTTGTTGACTCGTGCATGCATGACACTTGTGCCTTACATCTGCAGATACGGCTTTACTCAGAAAGACATGTTTCCAAGGCCAAAGTGGAAATACAGAGATTTTCCTCCCTTTGTGTTTCAAACATTTACTTGACATATTGCACTAAGAGCCCACTATATGCCAAGTATTCTTCAAAAGAAGAGAAACACAGCAGTGGATAAAGCCAGAGCTTCCATTCTAATGGAAAAGAGAAAGCTAGCAAACAAAGACATAAATAAGACATGACAAGTACCAGGAATGACACAAAGGGAGTGCATGATTGAGGAACTAGGGAAGGCAACTTTAGATACGACCATCATCAGCACGGGCCTCTTGGGTCGTGTGACCTGAAACCTGGAGGATGAGAAAGACAGCCATGCAGATTGGAAGAGAGAACCACAAATGTTCAGGCCTGGGGTCTAAACTACTTAATTCTGGGCCCTTTCCATGCATGCTTTTTATTGACAGCATTTTTTTTTTTTTTTTTTTTTTTAAGTTTTAAAGCACGGTGGTTTTTATGACAGCATTTTTTTTTTTTTTTTTGAGACAGAGTCTCGCTCTGTTGCCAGGCTTCTGGAGTGCAGTGGTGTGATCTTGGCTCACTGCAACCTCTGCCTCCTGGGTTCAAGCGATTCTCTTGCCTCAGCCTCCCGAGTAGCTGGAATTACAGGTGCATGCCACCACACCAGGCTAATTCTTTTGTATTTTTAGTAGAGATGGGGTTTTGCCATGTTGGCCAGGCTCGTCTCAAACCCCTGATCTCAGGTGATCCACCCACCTTGGGCCTCCCAAAGTGCTGGGATTACAGGTGTAAGCCACCTTGCCCTGCCCAACACCATGTCTTTTGATACCTGTCTTTGAATTGGCCTTGCCCAGATGCTGAGCCCCTAGGCTCACTGGGAATAAGCACAGTAGAAGTTCTGACACACCTGGTTATGACAGGTAGGATGGGGCTACAGAAAAGCTCAGGTTTTATACTCAGACTGAGGCATGTGAGTTCCAGGTCCATCAATTACTGTGGTATGACCACAGAAAGGAATTTAATATCTTTGAGCCTTATTTCTTCGTGCACAAAATGGGATAATTCACAGGATTGTTGTGAAGATTAAATATTATAAGGCATATCCAAGTGCTAGGATCACTTTTCATGACTCTCCCTCAGCACATTATGTTCTTTTTGCTAGTACTGACCACCCTTTCGCTCCTGCTGCAACCGCGAACTCTGTGTGTTAACATACTTCACTTTCGAATGCCTTCTGCTAGACTCCAGCAAATGTCTTCCCATACTCTCATAACTCAGATAAGATAATAATTATGAAAATACTTCAAAGTGCATGAGGTCTTATAAAACATTCCCTCTGTGGCCAAAAGCCCACCTATCTTTCAAAATCTCAAATCAAACTTCTTCCACAAATCCTTTGCTAATCACACTGGCTACTACGATATTGTCAGTGTTTGAACTCTTAATCCTTTCAGGAGGCAGAGATGTATTTGAGAATCTGATAAAATCTAATGTTTGTCTCACAGTACATACACACACATACACACACACACACACACACACACACACACACACACCCATTTTGTGGTTTGTATATAATTGCTAAGGTTAAAAAATAATCTGAAGATCCCAGACTAAGAACTACTCTCCTATACATCAGTGGGTCTAGCAAAGGCAGTAGGGCTCCCCAGCAGAGATATTCTGCAGATTTGGAAGGGAGGGTGTTTTTGTTTACCATGATTTTGGAGGGATGCTATAGGCATTTAACATGCAGTGACCAAGATATGATCTATGCTGCAATTTACAGGGAATTCCAGCATGTGCTCAACACTGTGTGTGGCCCTCAGGACCAGCCCCACCCTGCTAAATGCTCCCATGCATTACAGGGGCTGAAAGCCTCACCCAGCAGGGCTCTGAGGACACTCCCATTAGAATGGGAAGCAGGGGACAGTAGAATAGAGTCTCCTCTTTTGGCTGCAGCAGCAGTCGTAGCAGCTGACTAGTGCCTGCTGCTACAGGGTGCGTGAGTAAGGACCCCTCAGCATGTGAGCAGAGGCCTGCAGGTTCAGTGGCGAAGCAGTCATCGCCTTGCTTATTTGCATTCAGATAAGCCCATGCCCCCTACTCCAAGTTTCCTCCTCCAGCCCTTCCAATAATGTGAATGTAATTTCCTTCTTGCTTCAAACACCTGATGCTCATGCTGGGCAAGCACAGTCCTCAGGCTTCCTTACTAAAGCCCAACTGTAACAGCACACAATATAGAAATGTCCTGCAGCTTGCATCTTTCAAATCTCCTAGAGAAATAAGTCTACCGCCAATATAAACGGGCAACACTTTAGTACATCATCAGATAAAAACGTTTTACATCAAGTTATATGAAATTCATTATGGTGAGAGACATTTAAATGGAGTGAAGACATCTCAAAATTATTAAACAATTAATTTGCTCCCTATTCTGACTGTTCAGTGTGTTACAGCATTTCCAACTATGCATTTTGATAGAAAGGGTTCAGTGTAGTGGCACAGTTATAGCAAAAGCTACAAAACTAAAGCAAAAATATGAGAGATTTTCAGAACTCCTTTTAACAGACTTAGAACCAATATTAAATAAGCAGAGACACATCAAATGCAGGTAACTCACTATATTTCATTAACAGAGTTTTAACTAATAGCTCATCTTCAGCCGGGCATGGTGGCTCACACTTGTAATCCCAGCACTTTGGGAGGCCGAGGCAGGTGGATCACAAGGTCAGGAGATTGAGACCATCCTGGCCAACATGGTGAAACCTCGTCTCTACTAAAAATACAAAAAAATTAGCTAGGTGTGGTGGCGTGTGCCTGTAATCCCAGCTACTCGGGTGACTGAGGCAGGAGAATCACTTAACCAGGGAGTCGGAGGTTGCAGTGAGCCAAGAATGCGCCACTGCACTCCGCCTGGATGACAAAGTGAGACTCCATCTCAAAAAAAAAAAAAAAAAAAAAAAAAAAAAAAAACCTCATCTTATTGCTACCTCTATATTTTTTTAAGTTTTTAAAAGAACAGAATATTAAGAACTTTATGGTATGAAAACACATGCTTTTATTATGTATTTATTTTAGGATTGCCTGTTATTTTTCAGTTTTACTCTTATAAATGAAGTAGACTTCTGGGAGGGGTTTCATGCAGCCTCGTGTATTACTAGCTTTAGTCATGGTTGTTTTCCCCAGATCTTCTCAATTCCATCACGTGTTGATGGTTATGGTCTCCAAAGTCCATCTGCATGCTAGCAACTGAAATTATTCCTCAATACGTTGCGGAGTTTCAAGATAGAAGATAAGTTATTTTGCACTATTTCATCTTGATTCTAAACCACATCATAAACTTAGAGAGTTCTGTTTTAGGGTCATATTTATAAATAAGGCTTGGCTCATTTGCAGAAGCATCATACTTCCTCATTTTCTGCATCTCAATAGTTGGTAGTTTGCCTAAAGTATTATCCTTACTTTGATTATGGTTATTTCTCTGTTTTTCAGTTTGTTCCATTATTATGTCTCCTAACACTTGTTATCATTCAAGGGCCCACATTTACCTTTGCTTTTTCATTTTCCTGTACTTCTATGGACTGTCTTCTGATCCTCTTTAACCGCGTCTCTCAAATCCAAACATAACCGTCCAAGATACACATAAATATCTTTTAGATAGTTATTCTCATGTTGAAACACAATTATATTTTCCTTTTATTTCTTCTTTATGTTAGAATTTGACCATTATACTAATTCTACCTATTAGAATATATAAATAATATTACCTATAAATTTCATTTTAGAATATTAAAGGGAGTGTCACAAAATATATATTTTTAAAATTGGGGAGCAGATGAAGGATTTGAAATGGTTGAGAACCATAGTTAGTGGCTCAGATGTCCAGTAAACCTCTTGTTCATGGGCAATTCTGTAGATCTTACCTCCTTCACATATAAAAAGATCCTTTAAGGAAAAATCCATAGGTTACATTTTCTTAATTACTCTACCATGTTCCACATTTAAGAGACACTTTTAAAAAGATGAATGAATTCTTAACCATGGGTCTCCTGATTCCAACAGAAATGGTGGCATCCACAGAAGAAAAAACATTGTTCTCCCCAGGTGCTGAGTCGTTCTGGCATCCACCTTTCCTCAAAATGAGGCATCCTACTCCATCTTGACTCCAATGCCATTTGAGGAACATGGCCTTCAGTCTAACTAGTCTTGACATTTCACAGTTGATTTGTTAAAAGTAAGATCATAATGTACCCTTTTAAAATGTGTTTATGTGTGTGTATTTGAGAGAGAGAGGGCAAGAGAGAAAAAAAAAGAGAGAAAAAAAATTAGAGATCCCAAAGAGGAGACATGCTAAGGAAATAGCCTATTTCAAATTGGTCACAGCAATGAATAGGTACAAGTTGGTTCACAAAAATTATTGTTTTATGATTCTATCATAAATGATGCCTATAACAATAAAACAACCAGCCCAATAAATCTTGTCTTTTTGATCTAAATATTTATTACATGTCAAAAAATATTAATATACCTCTATTTCCCAGAGTGCTTTAGAACTAGTAGCAGAAGTAGCTGATTGGCGCAAGGTTGTACGAAGGAAAATGTGCTGCTTTTTCTCATATTCATCACAAGTCAAAAACTTCTCTTGCTCCGCATGAAACAATCTAACAACATCACCCTAGAAAAAAGGTCAAGAGATAACTGAAAAAATAATCGGGATAAGCAGGTGTCTGTTTCTGGTTTTGATACTCTGGGCCCTTATGCTAGTTACCTGACTTTTAATGCTTATTTAAACATTTTAAAACATTGATGGGGGAAATTCAGTAAAACACTCAGAATATTAAGATGTGTACTCACATTCTAACTTATGAACACTAGTAAATACATAGGTTTTGCATCTAGAATTTCAGTTAAGACTACTTTCATTTCTGCCAGCAAATGTCCTATGTAGCACATACTTACTCCTTTTAATACGTCCTCTCGATAGGAACTATATTTCATGAATAAAGTGATTTTCCAGCTAGTGTTGCAATTAACAGCATTCACCTGTTAATGAAGAAATGTTCAAGGTTATAAGACTGCAGATTTCATTCTCTACCAGAAATTATTATTTCAACTAGTAAAAGGAAATTAAGGACAACTTTGGGTAATGAAGTATGTAGCTCAATACAAGTATCTTTGAGAGACCATCCAAAAATAGCAATAGCTAATCCCAGCTATATGTACCTTGGGGATATTAATTAGAATAACCAGGATTATGCTCATGAAAACAATAAAAGAAACTATATTACTTTTTTTCTCCCTCTCTCTTATATGAAAAATCAACACATTCATTCCTTTCCCACTTGAACTTACCTCTTTACACCCTGGGTTATCAAGAAGCTCTATGTTGCTGGCATGCAGTGGCTGCCCTGCATTCACAGGCATCAAAACAACTTTATCTCCTACAACAATCTAGGAAGCAGAAATAAATCACAATGGAGACACTGCATGGATCTTTGCTGCTATATTTGAAGCTAGAAATAACTGCACAGGAGTCCGCATTATTGATCTGACATCTGGTCCTTTTATCCTTCACACAAATTTTTGTTCAATTCTTTTTCTCTTTGAGGTAAAATATCTTCTAATAAATGATCATGTAAGTATGTCCCATAGGGTCTATCAGTCTGGATTCATAAGGGTAGTGTGGATCTTTTTCATATTCATCTCCCATTTCAGTTAGAGCTTTCTTAAAGTCAATAAATAGGCCATTATCCCTCCCCATGAAGTCTTATGCCACAAGCACAGCAGATAGAGTAAATGCACCTGCCACCAAAAAAAAAAAGTAATCTATCTAAATATTAGAACCACTGCAAGGGCAACCAGAACATGTTGCATACTTGTATTATCTTTGCAATGAGAGATGAGTAGATTTGATCTTCCCATAGCCTCAGAAATGTAATAAAAATTCTAATGTCAGCTCGATTCAGGAAATGTAGGATTAGGTATGACCCTGTAGAAATATGTTTTTCGTTTGAGCTTTGGGCATCTGATTCACTCATATCTTAAATATATTAAACTCATATTGCTCCTTAAACTTGGCATTCATTTTTAAACAAAAACTAAAATTGATTATGGGAAAAGTGCTCTAAAGAAGTAAGTCTAATTGATTTTTTTTTATTTATGCTATTGTAGCAATATCTGCTTTAAGTGTTTTTATTCTTAACTCAAATTGTATAGAATTGAATTTAACCTTCCTTCATGATAATAATGAACAATTTAATTTTTATTATTAAAGTTACTTATGTTGCTAAATTTATTTAGAAGATATATTATTATAGTAAATAAGCTCTCGGATATAGAATGGATCACTATCTCAAAAATGAAAACCAAAACACTTCCTTTGTATATTTCATACCAAGTAAATATTAAAATAAATTAGTTTGATAGATAAACAAAAAACAAATCAAGATTCAGTCAATATGAATAAACACAACTTCTCCCTGTAGTATATCTTCATCAAAACCCAAACTTTAAAAAAAAACATAATTTCATAGTTTCAATTTCAGATAACCTCATATGGATGATATGGAGGAATCTACATTCATATATGGTACTCTTGTCACAAACTGTATCTGGCAATTGAAATATAATAGAGAAGCCTCAAGCTCACCAATCAAACAAAGAAAGGTTGTACTTTGGTTTGTGGAAATAGCTTCTACTGTTTACAGGACTGGTCTCCACTCACCACTGTACCTTTCAAGTCCATTAGAAGTCAGATGCTGTAATTCACAGAGATTCATCATAGAAGCTCTCTATACAGTTAAGGAAAGATCACTGAGGAGCAGTATTAAGTGAAAAGATGAATAGGCAGAGCAAGGCATGTAGTATGCTATCATTTGTGTAAAAATGTGAGGGACAGAATAGGATTATCTGCATAAAGAAATCTCTACAGTGGGTACCTGTGGAAGAAGAGAGTAGGAATTGGGCAGATGGAAAAAAAAAAAAAAGGAGAAAAGAGATTTTTCACAATATATCTTTACATCGCTTTCTATCTTTAAACCATGAATTGGTATCCCTTTTAAAAATTAAATTATGAGCAAAAACAAATCAAAGTCAATATGATGTAAGTATATTTCCAACCCCTTTTCTCTCCAGGGAAACACGTGCTGTTGCACATGACACCAAGGCAGCTCCAAGTCACAGAGCCACATAGAGGCCTCAGTCATCAGCCATACACTAAAGTACTGGGAGATTGATACCACATTTTGCCAGTGCTGCATCTGGTCTTTCAATTAGTTTTTTGTTGTTGTTTTTTCTTCTAAAAAAAAAAAGCAAAACAGGATACATGTGTAGAACATTTAGGTTTGCAGAACATGTAGGTATACATGTGTCATGGTGGTTTGCTGCACCTATTGACCCATCTTCTAAGTTCCCTCCCCATCACCTATCACCCCCCTCTCCCCAACAGGCCCTGGGGTGTGTTGTTCCCTCTCTGTGTCTATGTGTTCTCAACTTCCAATTTCTTAAAGAACAATTGGATTTGGTTTAATATTTTGTTCTCATCTGTGCCATATAAATACTAGCCAATAAGTTACTAAATATAATGATATATTTTAACTATGGTCTTCCAATTCGAGAATACTTTTGGTTGCACCTATGTTCACTGCTCTAAGTCTTGCTATTTTATTATAGTTGTCTGTGAGCTTTGGGTCAATCCATATATTTATTTCAAAACACAACCCATAAAATGGTATGTGTGTATATATATTTAAATATGCATAATATATACAAATGTGTGTGTGTGTGTGTAAATTTTTTTTTTGAGATGGAGTCTCGCTCTTTCACCTAAGTTGGAGTGTAGTGGCACAATCTCAGCTCACTGTAACCTCCACTTCCTGGGTTCAAGTGATTCTCCTGCCTCAGCCTCCTAAGTACCCAGGACTACAGGGATGCACCATCACTCCCAGCTAATTTTTGTATTTTTAGTAGAGACGGGGTTTCAGTATGTTGGCCAGGCTGGTCTTGAATTTCTGATCTCAGGTGGTCCGCCTGCCTCGGCGTCCCAAAATGCTGGGATTACAGGTATGAGTGACCATGACCAGCCTAAAACTGTACATATTTTTAAGAGATCTAGAATATAGCCAAAATGTTTCTTGATATCTGTGAAACAGCTTCCAATGATTTTTAAGAATGGTACTCATAAGTAGAACCTAATATTCATTCACTAATTTTCAGGTCCTCAGTCTTATTCTTGACAATGATTACCTTGCCTAACCAGGCTGAATAAAACTTCCAAGTGAAACAGACAAAATACCAATCATGTGAAATAAAAAGAATATTAAGAAGTGCCAGGAAGAAAACAAGAAGGTCTGAGAAATAATCCCTATTCTCAAGGAATTCATACCTAATTAGGTAACTTAGCAAATATGAAACTTGGTAATATTTTCACAATAGTGAAGCTCAGGACCCGATTCACAGATGGGTCAAATACTTTCTGGGAAGCTACAAATTTAATATAAAACTTCAGGGTGAAGTCATTTTCTACACATCCTGGGATCAGCCATCACATTCACTTTAGTATACAAACATCTTTTGTTTTTCTAATTGCAATCCAAAAAGCACTTCTGCTGATTCTATGTAAGAGGCATGTAAGATTCAAACTGAGATTTTGCTGAAAATAAGAGGGATGTACCGCCACTAGCAGCTATCCTTCTTTTGAAGTGGCAGCTGGTATGATGAAAAGAATATCACAATAGAAATCAAAACACCAGGGTTCTAGTTCCACCTCAGCTAGAAATTTAAGACATACGCTTTTTTCCAAAATGGCAAAGTCTACTTGCTATTTGAAGTTTCTTTTTACAAGAGTTAAATTTTTTTCTTCATTTAAAGAATATCTGAACTTTTTTTCCCTTTGAAAATCTACCATAAAGGTAAAGAACCCAAGTCTTCTTAGATCAAAATTGAAAATGAAAAATTAGCTACTCAACCATGGGGAAATACACAAAAATTAACAAATAAATGAATAAAAATTAAATATTTATGTTCTCTGCTCATGGCTGGTCCCTAGTGACTTTGCAGTTTAACTGCAACCAAGGGCTTTGTATACAGCTGAAGTAGAGGGATCCATGTGTCTATTTTCCCCCCAAAACTATCCATCCCACAATTCTATTAGATATATCATAAAGTTGTTCTTCAGTAGTAGGAACTATTACCTTTTGAAGATAGGGTTTCCTTTCTCCAGACTATCATCAGCCTAACTACTGCATTTCATTTGGGTCACAGAACATCCTGTAGTATACTTAAAACTGAATCTATTGCTAAATAGTAAAATATAATTTAAAAATTCCTCTAAATATTGTAATTTCCTCTTTCTGATTTAATATGTTTTTAAAGAAAATCAGTAGTAGTTGAACCACTGGTTATGAAGTGACTGTATTTCCAATTGCCTTCCACACAGTAGGTTTCTATGTTAGAAAGATGCTACGTACTTTAGGGAAGGAAATGAGTATTGCAACATGATTATTTATGTGACCAATATAGAGCTGTGGGTGTGATTATGCTTTCAGCAACCTTAATTACACATAAAAGCTACACAGTGGCAAACAAAAACAGTGAGCTGCTTCAGCAAAAAGCAGTGTGGAAGGTTGTTTCAGCCATGCTTTCTGAAGCACATCCAGATAAGGAGAACTCCTGAATTGCACTTATTACATTGTCCATTTTCACTAAAGTTGAGTGTTTGGGTGGTCGGTTTTGTTTTCTTTTGTTTTTCCAGGACAACTAATTATTTGAAATAGTTCATTACATTCAACTCTCTGTTGACTGTGTAAAAGCAGCAGGTAAAAGAATAGATAAAATGAATACATAAGCAGGCAGGATGAATTAATATAATCCACAGGGAATCTAAAAACCCCAACTTATTCAATCATTTCATTACATTCCTTCCGAGCTGAAGCTCAGATTTTGTTTGTTTTCATGTTTAATTTTCATGGACCTCCTGTAGACAGGAAAACTCTTCAGTGGAGGGTTGGGGATGGGAACAAGCATTGCAAGAAAGGGCCTCAAAGGCACAGGTTGTTCACACGCTGCTTCATCAGTCTGAATAATTGAGAGTTGATTATAATTAACTATTTAATGAAATTAAAATGTGTATCATGCTCACAGCACACATCACCCCATGTCAAAAGGAAAAAATATAAAAAGTAGGGATTTTTTTAAAGATAATCCAACCAATACAAGGCTTAAAGTGCATCACATTCCTGCATGCCATGCTTCTACCAAACCTTACCAAAGGAAGATATCGCCAGATAATTTATTAACCAAATTAAATCCAAAAGCTTGCATCCTGTGGAATTGAATTTGTACTTCAAAATTCACTGGAAAAATTAGATTCACTATAAAGACATTCCAAAGACAAGAAATAACCAAAACACATTTAAAATATAATCAGAGTTTTGACTGAAAAACCTCTATCAGAATAATTATACTTTTATATTGCTTTGAATTCAGAATATTTTTTTAAATCTTAGTATTTGCCAGTATTTATGAAACTTATTCAGTGTTCAGTGTATAGCAGCATTTACTGACCATCTTCCATGTGCTAAGGAATATCACCCTATATTTTATGTATTATACACAAAAATATGACCCTCTTGATCCTATTGAATATTTCTCATAATTTCTTCTCTATTTTATAAAGTAGCAGAAAATATTTTAGCAACTACTAAAATTTACATGTAATACACACATATTCCACAACATTAAAAAATATTTTTTTTTAGAGACAAGGCGTCACTATGTTGCCTGGGCTGGTCTTGAACTGGCGGGCTCAAGTGATTCTCCTTTCTCAGTGCCCCAAGTAGTCTAGAACATATTATAAATATAGCTGTCATCAATGAGCAGATGCCAATTTTCAGCTCCTCTACTCCACCTGTATTAAGACTTATAGACTCACCAGCTGGCCATAGAGCCAGTAAATGGAATACTGTCACGATTTCTGGTGTCACTCTATTAATTCAAAGGGCACATACTATTTCCTAAACAGCTTTTTTTCCTTATGACCAAGCTCCCTCTTGATTAGGCAAAAAAGTAAATTCTCCTTCTCTTTTAAAAGTCTCAGCCAAAACTATGGTTGCTTAAGTTCTTTAATACAAACTCAAGCTGGAAGATTTTAAATTAATCTGAACTTTGTCTTATGATTTCTGAGCACAATTTGTACTATAAATAAATATGTTTAACCTAGTATATACTAACATAAAAATAAGGCATTGAGTAAAAACTATATTTTCTTTTTTGTACCTTCTAGATTCTCTTACTTATTAGGAATTATTTTCTTTATGAACCCATTATTTCCCTCTTAATTGTATATTACATACATTGTCACCCTCGCTTCTCAGTTTCCAGAAGGGATGAATATAAAACCAAGACCCTTCATTTCCTGCAGCATCCAAGGACACACGCATGGCATTCTTCTCCAGTAAAGCAGGTAGTCTCTTGTTGACAGTAAGATATTTGTTGCTTTTTATATGCAGTAGCTGTAGGGAAAAGACATAGAATAGCACCTTTATTCTTTGATCTCCTCTGTTAATTATACTCATGTGTTTTATACGTATAGCATATATTCATCTAACATAGCTTGAGGTGAAAATTAAGCAAAGGAGTATTTTCAGCCTCCACACTCACCATCTTTCCTACTTGATGTTTTTTGTTTTCTTTCTCCCTTCCGCCCCCAATTCTGCTTCATAATGAAGTGAGCATAGTAGGGAAAAAAAAAAACCAGGGGACCCTTCTGAATGGTTTTCATCTACTGATAAATAATAGACTGAAACTAGGTTTTCCAAAGAAGACCTTGAGTTTCTCCAACCATATGCTTTCTCAATGCCTACACAGCCACAAAAACAGAATATACTAAAGAAAGGTCAAAAAACTCAAATAATGCACTGACCCACTTAGTATTATTAACCAGCCCTACCCACAGTCAGCCCTGATTTTTCCTCTGTAAGGAGGCAGCTGCTCATCCCAAATAGGCTCTACACCTTCTGCCAGGGGATGCTGACCCTACTTCCTCCCAGATGAGTGTAAAAGCATCACTTCTCAGAGTTTTTTTTGGAATTTGTGAACAAAATCTTACCAAAACAGGATTCTACTGAGTATCAAAACCAAAACAAAATAAACTTTCCATCTATGATTACAATCATTTCATTTTAGTACTCACAATATAATAAAGAAATTATCTCAAAGAAAAGGAACATTCTTTAATTGCAAAAAGAAAATCGGCATTTTGAAATGCTCATTATCATACTCTTGGCTCCTTATGTTACTGTAAACCAAGGGAAACCCTCATGGGCTGACCTTTGGGATCCACCATGTTAAAGAACATGGCACAGCCCCTCACTGACCAGGCTAACATCTGTGCTTCAGGTACTTGACAAGGAACAAAAGCTCCACTTACTGACATTTAATCAAAACTTGGTTAAGAGAAACTCTATTTATGAAGGATTGCCCCAGAGACATGCAGCCCACTCAGGCTGCAGGTTTCACACTATCCATCATTCGATTAAGTCATACATTCAGGGAGCAGCCGTCCCAGCTTCTCACATCTTCTCCTAACAGTGCACTGCTTTGACTGCCCTGTGCTCTGGCATTTTGCCATTGGCCAATAACAAAATATCAGGGATATTATTTTTAAAAACAGCTCTATGAAATGCCTCATTGTAGCATTTATTGTAAGGAAGTTGTCAAGGCTATTGTTTACTATATCACACAGTGTCCTCTTTATGAGCACACATAGGAAAAACACTTCCCTGGTCTTATTCCTGGGAACAGCTGTGCTTCTAGACCTCTGATTTGGCTCTATGCTGTGGACCTCCTAGTCAATGCTGTAACAAACTATGCTTTCCTATGGCGAAGTGTGCCATAGGAAGAAAAAGCCTTCAAGCCAAAATTTACCAGACTTTACAACATGGTTTTTATAAACATGCCTCACCCCTGATTTCAGTTTATTAATCATACCATGATTTTCCCTGTGACCCAATTGCTTTATTTATTTCTATTTTATCTCACTATGTGCTCTGTATTTTGAAGAGTGCCTTACATTCTTTTTTCAAAAAGGTGGGGCATATATTAACAAATAACCAAGTAAGAAGCTAAAATGATCTAAACGAAACACAGGAAAGGAATGCAGCTGAGATAAGAGTGTGCATACTAATTGAAATAGAAGACCTTCTAATAACAATTCAAGGATGACTTCCAACTGAAAGTGAAAACTTCTCTCTTCACAAAATGAAAAGCTAAAGTTCCATGTGTTAAACACTGGTCTCATTAATCTGAAGAACTATTCACAGGCCTTTAGGAATTGTTTCCTGACCCTCTTCTTTTCGATGTAATAACTTGTGCATACATCCAATAAGATCACTTCTTTATGTGCGTATGTCAGATTTATTCTTAAACATACAGAATAGTGCATCGAATATCAACTGAATACATCACAATATATCATATCATCTATAATTCCCATCAAAGGAAAAACTATTGTTTCTCAAAATTTTAATGCAGTTTGGCTTTCCTGCCAACTTATTGACAAACTCCTCATAAAATACTCACCTCTTTTAAGAGAAAATACTTACTTGTATAACATTACTATATTTCACAATTTCTCCCAACAGTTTCTTATTCTCTGATTCATTTTGTTTTTGTTCCAGTTCTGCAGCGTGCTATAAGATGATTATCAAATATTCAGTGTGGAAATACAGTAAACAGAGAATAATAACTGACAAATAATTTTCTTAGGAACAAGACTATAACCGGGAATAAAATAGGTTTGTTGCTCTCTTCTGGATTCTTGCGAAGAGGGGAGAAAGGGAGCAGTGATTAAATAAATGGTTACAATACACTGTGATGACTTCTCAATGTACGTTGAAATTCCCTCCAACATGTCTTGGGCCACTTTTATGTTGGACACTTCAGAAAAGTACTAGGCTCTTTGTTCTTATAAAATTAATTTAAGAAGGTAGAAAAAACAACCAGGATAATAGGAGAATTTCCAAAGTCTCAAAGTACAGTTCTTAATTCAAAGTACCAGGAATTTTAATGAGGCAAAATTAAGTTCTATGGAATTTACACTCAGGTAACCATAAACAATGGTCTTTCAATTATCTTTCTCCATAGTCTTTCAGGAAAAATATCAAGGATTATGTCAAGTAAAATATAACTGGATTTAACATTCTAACAGAGATTCTGAATTGGTTTTCATTTTGATGGGAAGCTTCGAATTAGTCTGGCACACCCTAAAAAACAGCAGTAGCAATGTGCTACCTACATGCCAGGAAACAAATGGTCACACCCTACTACTTTAAAAGCTCCTCTACTTTCAATGTGTTGCTGTATGTATTCTAAATCTCTGTGTATTGGGTAAAATCACAAAGCTAGGAAACTCAAAATATGTCTTTTGTTATTGCTGTTCTTGGTTAGCCTAAGCCAGACAATTGGAAGCCTGATCCTTACCTGCAGTTTCTTCAGCAAGGCGGCCTCAGTGTGGTTCCCTTGTTTAGCTTGCTTGGCTTTCCAATACTGCTTCTGGGCAGAATATCGGTTCATAGGGCACACCTTGAAAAGGCAGTCTGTGACAAACCAACAAACAAAAACATTGTAACTAAGGCTACCAGCATTTCTTAGATTTCCCTTATAACCCATTTTTGGAATCTTGTAATCCCTGATTATTCAGAACATTTAAAGATCACGTAGTCCATCCTCTGGCCAACTCTCCATTCACTCTATAACATCCTTTTCAAATAATTATTTAGACTAAGTTAAAATATCCCCTTTTTCATTATTTTAAGTTTTTTAAAGACCACTATAGCCAATGTATGAAGAAATCAAACATTGTGTAATTGTGATATTATAACACATGTATTAATTACAATGGGGGACCTCATCTTGAAAAGCAAATAGAATGAGATTAGTGACTTTCACTGCCTTATCTGACCTTGCACAATTAATATGTATTTGTGCTATGTATATTTGAAAGCCAAAGTGATCCAGGAAGTAGATCCCAGCTGACAATTAGAGTCACCCCAAGTTTCCAAATACCTGGGTGAATATGATATGAAAACCTGAAAGACAGTGTGATATGATGGAAACATAAAGCAAAACAAAACACCTAAACCAAGATTACAATCCTGACTCTCCTACTAAACATCAAGATAGAAAATCATAAAGGAATATTATAGTTGTGACATCTCTAAGTCGAAAAGAAAAATGTTTTATTTTCAATGAGGAGACTGGAAGAATTCAACAGTTTTGCCACATGCTAATGATTTTGCATGCTTGAGGAATGGATTACAATCTAGAATAAAGGTTAATTCTCAGTATTCTATCATAAAAAAAGTAATACAGAAAATTCAAACCTTATTTTCATTTTTCTCACAGAAAACTGTGTGAGTTCAACATAACAAATTTATTTTGACTGATGTGTTGATATTTAGGGTCATTCTCATTTGACAAATAAGTACCACAAAAATAAAATTCAGTCAACTCAAATATCCATTTTAGCCACATTATTGACTATATCATATAATAATCTTGTTCCATTATTTTCCTTAAGATTAATTGTATTTAAAAAGATTATCTGTTTTCAAATACCACTTTTTCGTGGTTTAATAGCAGAAATGATCAAGAAATATGGCTGTAAATACTTTAAGGAATGTAGGAAAAACAAAACCATAATGACTTTTTTCTATACAAACACATTCTATTGATTACCCCATCCCCTCTTTTACAGACAAGGTAATAGCAAACTAATCTTAATTTCTGATTTAAAAGGTCTGATATGGATGAGTAAATATCTTATAGAAATTAGAAAACAGATACCTTCCAACCCCTAAAAGTAGGCTAAGAGGCTACCACAATTACAGTATGATACAGGAATCAATAGCCAGCACGTGTGTGACCAAAAACCAACTCCCTGGAAAATGTTTTCCTTGGCAGTATATCATACAAGCCCTAAAAGTTATTTCTTGTATCTTAGCAACTACAAAGAGAATTATACAAATTTCTTGAAGCACAAATCCACAGGTTGTTCACAGACCATTCCCACAAGAGTGCTCCCAATTTAATACAAAAGACTCTTTTGACTATCCTGTATTAGGTAAGTGACAAAACTCTACACTCATCAAAAGCACAAATTCATGATCAAGGGGAACTGAACCCCATCATCTGGAGTTTATGCTTCTGACTTTCTTCAGAAATAAAAAGAGAAAAAAATGTGTTTCTCTCCATTATTACAGATTCCTAATTAAGCTCAACAGGAAATGGTCCTTCAACAGAGGAAATGTTTTTGTAAATTTCAGACCACCTCAATAGCACTCCTAATTAGCAGTATCTTTGGGGAGTCAGCAAACTGACTGTCAGGCCAAATGTTCCTGAGTGGTGGCTGAGGTCATTGTGATGTCAAGCCAAACATTCAGTCAAACTGTGTTTACTGTAATTCCCCTACAGGGGGTCTGGCCCTGTGCAAACAGGGGTTAAGACTCAGACCCTGTCCTCAGAAAGTTCATGGTTTACTGGAAGCTTCAGAAGGGAGCTCTGGAGAAGATGCTATATGCCACAAAGATGCATGTGGCCAACTTCACAGGCAGCGGAGGTCAGAAAAGCTCTCTCAAAAGAGGAGAAAACACAGCCAAATTTTAACCAATATTCATTTGGCACGGGGAAAGGGAGCTCCCATACTGAGGGGAGAGGCATTTCAAACAGAGCCAGCGGCTGGTAAGAAGGCAGAGAAGAATGCTCAGGGACCCCTAACCATGCAGGAAAACCACCAGTGAGGCAGCAAAGTAAAAATGGAATGGTAGGCTGAGGTCGAGATCTGCAGTGTTATGTTCTAGGCTAAGGAGGATGGACTGCATCCTATGGAAAACGCTGATCTCTTACAGACTTTTAAGCTCTTACAGCATGTGAAAGATGGCATGAGCAAGGGGCACGAAGGCCAGCCCCAAAGCCCACTGCTCGTGTGAAGAGACAGTAGGGATGGAAATGGGGCTATATGGTAGTTTTGGGGTAACCATAGATGTAAAATAAAGCAGCCAAACCAACAGCCTTAAAAATCGACTAGACGCAGGGGTGGAAAAGGTGAGGGAGGGGGAAGTGAAGACAGCCAAATGAACAAGCTTCCACCCACTCTATCTGAAGTGCAAAGTCTTGGATTTCAAAAGCCCTTTCCATTTCAGGGCCCTAGTTTTACAGTCCCTCTCAGCAGCCTCCCACAGGGGACATCTCACTTTCTATTACAGTAAATAATTGATCTGTTTCTGCATGGGAACTAACCTTGCAGGACTGTTCTAGATAATAGGAGGGAAGGTGGGGTACACACAGACTTCTGTTAAAAAGCTTTCATTGGTGTCAGTAGGGTGTGTGCATGCTTAATTCTCTCTCTGCCTCCTTTAGAACACATTTTTAGAAATCTACTGTTCTTGGGCTGGTCACATATTTTGTCTGATTCTAAATTTACTGCATAATAAAAGTGCTAATACCTGCCACACCTAATTCACAGGGTTGCTGAGATGAGCAAAAAGGAAATCTGTGTGAAAGTTCTTGGTGAACTTTAAAGTCCTATTATAAATGTAAGGCATTATTATTGATATTGCTTCATTCTTTCAGCAATAGCCTCACTAAAATGAAGAGATGACTAAATCCTTACAGAGCTCTCAGCAAAGGGTAATAAAAAGTAGTTTAAGTTCCTTACAGATGCTGGATATTAGACCTTTGTTGGATGCATAATTTGCAAAAAAAAATCTCCCATTCTGTAGGTTGTCTGTTTACTCTGTTGATAGCTTCTTTTGCTGTGCAGAAGCTCTTTAGTTTAATTAGCTCCTACTTGTCAATTTTTGCTTTTGTTGCAATTGCTTTTGGAACTTAAACAAATTTACAAGTGAAAAACAAACAACCCCATTAAAAAGTGGGCAAAGGACACGAACAAACACTTTTCAAAAGAAAACATACATGCCGCCAACAAACATATGAAAAAAAAGCTCAACATCACTGATCATTAGAGAAATGCAAATCAAAACCACAATGAGATACCATCTCACACCAGTCAGGATGGCTTCTCCTAGTCAAAAAATTCCAGTTAGATTATGGGGAAAATGCAGCACTTCTACACTGTTGATGGGAGTGTAAAATAGTCCAGCCATTGTGGAAGACAATTTCTCAAAGGCCTAAAGACAGAAATACCGTTGGACCCAGCAATTTCATTACTGGGTATATACCCAAAGGAATATAAATCATCCTATTATGAAAACACATGCACATAGACATTCATTGCAGCACTGTTCACAATAACAAAGACATGGAATCAACATAAATGCCCATCAATCATAGACTGGATAAAGAAAATACAGTAGATACACACTATGGAATACTAGGCAACCATAAAAAAAGAATGAGATCATGTCTTTTGCAGGGACATGAATGGAGCTGGAGGCCATTATCCCTAGCAAGCTAACGCAAGAGCAGAAAACCAAATACCACATGTTCTCGCTTATAACTAGGATCTAAAAGATGAGAACACATGGACATATAGAGGGGAACAACAGACACTGGAGCCTTTTGGAGGGTAGAGGATGGGAGGAGGGAGAGGATCAAGAAAAATAACTAATGTGTATGAGGCTTAAACCTGGGTGATGAAATAATCTGTGCAACAAACCCTCATGACACAAGTTTACCTACAAACCTGTACTTGTAACCCTGAAG
>NW_016107682.1:1209397-1210787 GCF_001604975.1 Cebus imitator
AAAAAAAAAAAAAAAGAAAAGAAAAGAAAGACAAAAGAAAAGTTCTCAGATAAAACCTAAAAACACACCAAGAGTGCCCAATTAATGACAAGGTATTCGCCCCTTTGGTTTAAGATACCACAGTGTGTCTTTGTATAAACTTCTCAAATTCCTTCGAACAAAATGTAGTAAGAAGAGGATTAAATCTTCATTACCATGTAATAAATTTTTTAAAATGCAGATGCCATCACTAACATCAGTAAGGGTGGAGCCTCTGACAAGCCTACCTTTTTTCAGTGTGCAGGATTACAGCTATTTCAGAACAACCCACTCTTACCCGCCCTCCGCATCCTACTTCTAAACTCTCTAGTATTCCTTGAACTGTAAAGGTGTAATACTGTTAAGAAAAATGTTTTACGGCGTTCAATCAGATATTGACTCAGTGTCATTTTTTAATTCTAACAACAATCTCTTCAGCATTTCAAGACTCAAGGAAAAAAAAAGGAAAGGTTTATCTCATAGAGCGAGCATCAAAAGCACAAATAAAAGGAAGTTATTTTCATTTAATTTTTTTAAAAGCTTAACCTTAAGACCCAAGGCCAACAATGTTGCAGAGTTACAGAAGTTCAGGAAATGTTAGTAATCCAAACAGACATACGTTCAGTCAGACAATATTATAAGAACAATGGGTTAGAATGAGAACTTTCATCTTTTTTTTTTTTGAACAGTTATGAAAGGAAATTAAGTCACTCAGAAGTGTTCATTTTAAACCCATAGCATTGGTGGCATTTTAGCCTGTTTACAAATTCTAGCAGAGGGAAGAAATATGAAAGCCATTCAAATGGTATGGATCACATAACCCACAGCACGTAACACCGTAAGTCAAAGAGCCAACTTTCCTCACACATGATTCTGTGGAAATCTGGCAGGAAACCAGTCTAAACCTCCACTACAATACCTCTCTAGTTTTGAAATGTTTTGGTTTTTATGTGTGAATGTACTTTCTACAATATTTGTATCTGAGGCCACTCCTGAACCCCAGAAACTGACTTTAGGACTCCATTCGACGCTATCATATGTAAAGTTCAAGTTATG
This sequence comes from Cebus imitator, assembly GCF_001604975.1. NCBI lineage: Eukaryota > Metazoa > Chordata > Mammalia > Primates > Cebidae > Cebus > Cebus imitator. The sequence goes on from NW_016107682.1 coordinate 1,210,472, forward strand.
TCTTGGCCAGCAGTATCCTTTGGTAATGGTGGAAAGAAAATTTGGTTTTTCATTTCTCCTTCCACCTAAAGATGGCTTAAGATTTAAATGGGTGGATCACGAGGTCAAGAGATCGAGACCATCCTGGTCAACATGGTGAAACCCCGTGTCTACTAAAAATACAAAAAATTAGCTGGGCATGGTGGCGCATGCCTGTAATCCCGGCTACTCAGGAGGCTGAGGCAGGAGAATTGCCTGAACCCAGGAGGCGGAGGTTGCGGTGAGCCGAGATCACACCATTGCACTCCAGCATGGGTAACAAGAGCGAAACTCTGTC
>NW_016107682.1:1211097-1218299 GCF_001604975.1 Cebus imitator
AAAAAAAAAAAACTCTCCTTAAGATAAGGGGCAGGCAGACAAGGGGCAACTAGACACTAGAAATTAGAATTCAGGCCAGGCACAGTGGCTCTCATCTATAATCCCAGCACTCTGGGAGGCAGATACAGGAGGACTGCTCAAAGCCATGAGTTCAAGACCAGCCTGGGCAAAAAATTGAGACTCTGTCTCTAAGAAAAAAAAATTTTTTTTAATCATCTGTGTGTAATGGTGCGTGCCTGCAGTCCTAGCTATTTGGGTGGCTGAGACAAGAGGATCACTTGAGCCTAGGAGTTCAAGGCTGCAGTGAGCTATGATCACACCACTGTACTCCAGCCTGGAAGACAAAGCAAGACTTTGTTTATTACAAAATAAAATTTTTTTAATTAAAAGTAAAACAATATAATTCAGAGTTGATGCAGAAAGAAGTATGCATTCATTAGCTGAAAATACAACTGTAGGTTATTTTCATTTTTTAGTTTCTCTAAGAAACACATCCTGAAATACAGCGTTTGTATAAAATTATTTATTTTTAGAAGTTATAAAAAGGAACGTATTTTAAGAACACAAATTTCAAACCAAACATCTATCCCCCACCTGCCTTCCCTAAGGCAATTGTAGAGAGAGGATCTAAGAGGGCAAGAGTCCTCTATAATACTATGAAGGCTAGTTTTCATGTTAGCAAACATGAAACTAATCACAACATATGGGTTAGCAACCACAAAGATTGCAATGTAACTTCCTCTAGCTGAAAACCAACTATTTTAGTATGAAAGAAATACTAAAAGATGAAGAGAAATAGAAATTTTGACATTACAGGCTTGCAGACTGATAAAATGTTAGCACTCGAAGAAGCCTCAGATAAAATCCAATATTTCCCTTCTTTGAAGCAAAAAAGCAAAAACTCAAAAAGTGAGTTGCTTAGGTCCTTTAGGAAAGTATCCCTAGATTAGAATATTATAAATATAAACAAGTTCAACCACACATAGGATGCCTGAATGCCCTGACAAGTGAGTGCCTGAACTCTTAATGGTAGGGACACCAATGCCACACTTGGTTTGCTCAACACAGTTTACTACCATGGAGCATTTGTAAACTACAAACAGCACTACACATTGATAATAAAGATCACTGGAGCTTCACAAGACATTCAGGAGTTAGCCAGGGTTATTTTCTCCATGTTACGGAGAAGGAAACTGAGACTTTTCTTGGTAAAGAATTGAGCTGGAATGTGAACCAAGATCCTCTGAACCCAATGCAGTGTGCTGTAGCCACGCAAAGATGCCATTCAGGAGCAGGCTATCATGTTGAGGCAAAATCTGTCTCTGTTTAAACGCTGTTCACAATTCTACATGTATACCTCAAGGTCATTTAGAGCAAAGCTAATCTGGCTTCTACTTAACAGCCCTAAATATCCCCAGACAGTACTCTTCTAACTCCTCTACCTCAATTTTGATTTGGTCATCATGGTAAGATCGCCTCAAAAAGTTGTCATTTTTATTACCAAATACTAAGCACCTCTTTCCCATAATAGATGTGATTTTAATCAATTAAAGACTAAATTGTTAAAGCATCTATTAACGCATTTAGCAAATACAGATGGTAAGAAAACCACCGGCCAGGCTAGGTGTGGTGGCTCATGCCTGAAATCCCAGCACTTTGGGAGGCCAAGGCAGGTAGATCTGAGGTCAGGAGTTCGAGACTAGCCTGGCCAACATGACAAAACCCCGTCTGTTTTAAAAATACGAAAATTAGCTGGGCATGATGTTGTGTGCCCGTAATCCCAGCTACTAGGGTGGCTGAGGCAGGGGAATTGTGTGAACCCGGGAGACAGAGGCTGCAGTGAGCCAAGATCGCCCCACTGCACTCCAGCGTGGTGAGAGAGCAAGACTCCGTCTCAAAAAAAAAAAAAAAAGAAAGAAAGAAAGAAAACCACTGGCCAGAGAGTAAAATATGACTCAGTTCTTATCCCTACCACGGTCTTCCAACATAACACAACCTCTAGAAAAATACTATCAAGATATGTATACATATGTGCCACAGTTATAATACTTAAAAAGAAACTATTGAATGATTTTCAATGGGAATTATATTACATGTGTATATATAATTAAATAAATGCTAAAACATCAGTAAAAATCTTACAAAATCTTAGTCGCAAAGAGATTAATTGCCTATGTGCCACAGTTGTAATACTTAAAAAGAAACTAATGAATGGTTTTCAATGGAAATTATATTACATGTGTATATGTAATTAAATAAATGCTAAAACCTCAGTAAAAATGTTATGAAATCTTAGTCACAAAGAGATTGTCTGATTCATACACTAGTAGGTAAACACTCAAGAATAAATACAACTTTATCCTTTGCCTCATTTGGAGTGGGGAGGAAACAAAATTCAAATGCATTAATGCTAATTTATATTCTTGTCAAGGTTTGAGTTTCAGCATTGAGCAAGGCACTACACTAGATGTAAGTGAAATCTGCTATCCGAAAATCTTAATGTACAATTTTTCAATCAATTTTCCCATTCTTAATGTGCCATGTTAACACTGATAATCAAACAAATGTAATAAGCTGACTGATTCAGATATCAAAATGCAAGCCTCTCAATTCCATTGTACAATTATCAGATCTGAAAGGAAGTGATTTTTTACATACATATATGTTTCTATACACACAAATGCAGATAAGAAACATACATATATGTTTATAGATGCATAATATATTTTACATATGTTTACATATAAGTATGTATTTCCACAGCATCTCCTTTTACTTCAAGTCTTGTCACATACATTATCTCATTTTATTCTTTCACAAACGCTTAGAGGTAAGCATTAGTTTTATAAAGGAGGAAGAGAAACTCAGAATGTTTTAGAGTTCTACCCTAAAATTTCAGAACTAGTTTTTAAATTTAGTCCAGATAAACCTGCCTCTTCATAATTTAATAGAAGATGCTGCATATTTATCAAATTAAAACATTAACAAATACATCCAGGTACCTTCACTGAAATTAAAACATGTAATGTGACAGTCCTCTTTCTCTGGCTTCAAATTCCTAGATTTCTTGCTGAAATTCTCCTACAAGAGCCCAAAAATGTTTTAAAAGAGACGACCCGAATACCTGTAACTATGGCTACAACAGAGAAGCACAGTGGTGAACCAGAAACACTTGGGCAGAGAAGTTCATGGCTTCAAGCCCTCCACTCAGAAAGCAATAATTTTCTAATAGGTGAACAATTAAACTGTTAATACAGGTAAATTAACTTTATAGCAGTAAGCCTGCCTTTTTAAACCAATTTTAGCATGACTGTAATGACTCCTCTCTTACATTAAAAAAAAAAAAAATTAACACAGGGTATTTTCTGCCAAGTCACAGTTATGTAATAGCAATATTTAGAGTGAAGAACTGCTTGCTGTTTGTTGTTCCAGTACTGAATTAATTGTTGTTCTCATATGGGAGTCCTAAAACAAAATCATTGTGTTATGCTTGTTCCTCTGTGAGCAGAGATTTACTCATAATAACAAAAAGATTATGGAGTCTTATTAATCAGTATTATTATTGATTTATGCCCCAATAAGACTAGCTTTCTTTTAATTATTATTACTACTAAAAAGTAACTACAGATAATTTAGGAGTCAATGGACAACCCCAGAGCAGAGTTTAACAAACTCTAATTGTGCAATCCAGGCTTTTTTTTTGAGATGAGGTTTTGTTCTTGTTGCCCAAACCACAGTACAATGGTACAACACTACAACCTCCACCTCCTAGGTTCAAGTGATCCTCCTGCCTCAGCCTCCCTAGTAGCTGTTATTACAGACTTGTGCCACTACACCCAGCTAAATTTTCTATTTTTAGTATATTGAGGATTTCTCCATGTTGGCCAGGCTGGTCTCAAACTCCTGACCTCAGGTGATCTGCCCGCCTCGGCCTCCCAAAGTTCTGGGATTACAGGTGTGAGCCACCACACATGACCTAGCTAGGCTTGAAATCAATTTATTTGGTCTCAACCAGCCTTTCTGAATGGAATGAAATGGAACTGAATGGAACAGGAAGAGAAAGGGAAAAAGGAGGGAAGGACAAGGGAAACAAAAAGGGAAGGAAAAGAGAAAGGATAGGGGAAAGGAAGGGAAGGGGACAGAGAAGAAGAGAGGAGAGGGAAAGGGGGAAAGGAGGGGGAAGGGAGGAGAAGAGGATGGAAAAGACATTGCAAGTAGCAAGTATTCTTTCAAGAAACTTGTTTCTGGTTGTGTGTGGGTTTGTGCATGTGCACACACACATACACACATGCTGCATTACAATGTAAAATGTATTTCTTACTGAGAGTTGCAACTAAAAGTATTCAAAAGCCACCCTTCTAGAGGACTGCACATGTGCACAGGTTAGGGTTAAATGAACTTCAAATTTACATAAACATATCCTGTGGTCAGGAGGAAAGGAAATTGAGACCAGGAAACTTTCCCTTGCTCTATGAATGACTTTTGAAATACACAAAAACTATAGTTTTAAATTAACAGCCCCATCAAATTTGTATATAGACAATTACAATGGAATGGAAGATGCCCTTTTAAAAATGCCTTCCTCTTTTTAGTCCCACACTGGTTGGCCTCTACCTTTACTATAGCACCCATCTATCAGACAGTTCTTCCTATTAGATAACATGTTTACATGTAACTCTATATTCAGCACCTATTACCTGCTATATGGAAGATGCTCAAAATCTGTTTGCAAAACAAAGCTCCTGCCAAGTTACCTGAGAAACAATCATAGATATCTACTCTTTCTGCTATGAAAGGTTTTAACCATCTTTTTTTTGAGGGGGGTCTCCTATTAAAATACAAACACCTGAGAAGGGAATACCCTAAGATCTTGGTTCTCAGTTGATTCCTGCTGCCTGAGCACTCCAGGGGGTGAGGTGATTGGTACAGAGCATCTGGGAAAGGCAACTTTTTGATTTCTAATGACAGAAAAATACACAGGAAGGTTGTTGATCAAATTTGCAGATAATGCAGAGAGAAGAGGAGTAGCTAATAGGCAGATTAAAACCTAGATTTTTTTTTTTTAAATCTCCACAGGACAAACATCAATGCAGTTAACTTTATACAAACATAAATATTAAGGTAAAAAAAGAAGTCAACTACTTTGGTACATGATAGGAGCACCAAGGTTATTAGCAATTAATATTTTAAAAATTAAAAATAGCCTAGACCTTAGGCTTGAGTTCAACTTAATTAGAATGACCTATAGCCCTGTGTGCTCAGGACAATTCTGGTTTATGCCTGTTGCCTGAGCTTAATTATTAATCATGTCCCCCTTTCACTCTCAGGAATGTACTGGTTGGGTGATAAGTATATTATCACTCTAAATATAAATAAGTGAATATTGTGCTGTACCAGCAGAAAAGCTGAGCCACCATTTTAGGCTGATTCACAGAAGAATGATTCTTCAATTAGAGGAAGAAGGAACACATCCAGGTTATTGAGTCCAGTTCTACAGGTGCCACATTTTAAGCAGCACCCTAACAAATTAGCCAGTATCCAAAGTTCAGCAAACAGGAAAGCAAGCAAAACAGAATTCATGTTATTTGAGCAACAATAGTTCAAACTGGGAAGCGTTGCCTAACAGAGAGAAAATAAAGAGTTGGCATAATCCCACTTTGTGTAGCTGAGCTTCTACATGTAAAAGAGGGAGGAAAGTTTTTCCCTATATTGATCCAGGATCAAAGCAAATTTTAGTTCCATGCAAGGGGAAACTTGCCGGCAATTGGAAAAAATCCAAATAATACAAATTACTCAGAGGCAAGTAAACTTGTACTCATCATGTTGAGGCAGAGGCAGATGAGAAACAGTGTAGCAGGAATCTTGCATTTGGCAGGGCTTTCCCAAATACTACCTTCTTTTTTTTTTTGAGATGGACTCTCACTGTGTTGCCGAGGCTGGAGTACAATGGCATGATCTCGGCTCACTGCAAACTCCATTTCCCGTGTTCAAGCGATCCTCCTACCTCAGCCTCCTGAGTAGCTGGGATTACAAGCGCATGCCACCATGCCTGGCTGATTTTTCTGTTTTTAGTAGAGACAGGGTTTCACCATGTTGGTCAGCCAGGTCTTGAACTCCTGACCTTGTGATCCATCCTCCTTGGCCTCCCAAAGTGCTGGGATTACAGATGTGAACCACCACACTGGGCCACTACCTTCTATTTTTCAAAGGAAATTGTGGTAGAGGTGACTGGCAAAAAGGGAAAGAGTTCATGTTCTGCATTTACATAAAAAGCTCACATACCTCACCTGTGTCAGCTGTATTTATGAAACTGGTTGGTTTGGCATCTAAGTATTACAGAAACCATGAAACTTCAACCCCAGACCCCATAAGTCTTCTACTACTAAATATCTGTCAGTGCTAGATGAAAATGCTCAAAGTTAAAGCACTATATAAATATGTATTATTATTACTTCCAACTTCACATTCCACATGAACAAATACAGTTGTGCTTATATTTTGTAGTTTCAGAAGCATGATGCTTGCTGTGGTATTTTGTCACTTAAGTTTTTAGTTTAGTAAGATACTCCCAGATTAAAAGATGAACAGAGTCAAAGGTGAAAGAAATGATAACCAAGAAACACCCCCTCCCCACAACACACACATCACACACAAATAGCAGCTACAATACTTAACAACTGAGCACTCTATGCCAAGCACAATGATAAAAGGTTTACACAGATTCTTTAATCTCCATAAAAGCTTTGAGACCAGTATTACTATTGTTCCCATGTTACAGATCATGAAACTGGACATTTTAAAGGTTAGGTTCTACTCAGGGTCACAGAGGTAGAACTCAAACCCAAACAACTAACTTCAGAGTCTGTCCTTTTATACCCTAAAGATAGGAAAGACATAACCCCGCTATTTTGTATGTTTGGAAAGTGGAACAGTAAAATATTAAAGAATTGGGTTGTAGGAGGAAAGTTGGGACTTCCAGAAAGCAGACTGAATGAGAAGTAGGGAACCGAGGGATGAGACAACAGAGTAGAGAGGAGACAACATGGCAGACAGACCAAGGGAAATGAAAGCAATGGTGGTGGTATGATCTTCTCTTGGCATTTTTTTTTGTCTCCTCCTTTTCCTTCCTATTCTTTTATTCTCCATAACTGTAAATTTGTTTGTTGTTCTCTTCCTCTATTTTTTAGCTTCTCTCTCTCATT
>NW_016107682.1:1218341-1221588 GCF_001604975.1 Cebus imitator
GCTTGGATCTCTTTGTGGTTTTAACCCCTTCTCTTTTCCTAATCATTTTCTTCCTTTTATATTCTCCTATTTCACTCTCTCCCCAATATTTCCTTTATCTCTTCTCCAAACTTTCTCTTTTCTTTATCTCCCTTACATACTTATAAAATTATTCTTTTAAAATGTACTATGTCCTTTGGATAAGATTATTTTCTATTTCAAATAAAAACTTAGATGAGTTGAACATTTTCTTATTAAAACTCAACCTAAAAGTAAGTTGCAAAAGCAAGCACATTTCTAACAGAGGACTTGGATCCAGAATATAGAAAGTGCTTTTACAACTCAATAAAAGAAGACATACATTCTAATAAGATTTAAACAGATGCTTCACAAAAAAGGGATATATGGAAGGTTAACAAGTACATAAAAATATGCTCAATATCACTGGTCATTAGAGAAATGCAAACTAAGACCACAATTAGCCCTACACCACTAGAATGGCTACAATTAAAAAGAATGACAATGTCATGTGTTATGAGGATGTGAAGCAACTGGAATTCTCATACATTGGTGGTATAAACACAAAATGGTTCCCTACTTTGGAGAACATTTTGGTAGTTTCTTGAAAAGTTAAAAGATACTTATATGATCCAGTAATCCCATTCCAAGTTATCTACCCAAGAGAATTAAAACATATGTCCACACAAAGCATTGTATGCAAATGCCCACCTACATTATTCACAGTTTCCCAAAAATGGGGAAAAGCACATCAAATGTCCAACTCCAAATGTAGTAGTATATCCATACAATGGAATACTGCTACCAAAACCAAAAGAACAAATTAGTGACATATGCAGTACTAATCCTGAACATGGATGAATCTCAAAAACATCTTACTAAGTAAAAGAAGCCAGACATTAAGACTACATACCACATGAGGCCATTTACATGAATTCCAGAAAAGTCAAAACTATAGCATGCAAAAAAAAGTCAAGGGTTACCTGGAAGCAGGGTGGAAGCAAGGACTGACTGCGAAGGGGCCAAGAAGAACTTTTGGGGGTGAGGGAAGTGATTTAAGTATTGGCTGCACAACTGTATATATTTAACAAAAATCATTAAATTGAACATCTAAAAGGAGTAAATTTTATGGTATATAAGTTATTATACAATCAAATTGAAAATTAAATTACTACATTTGTAGTATATAGTCCTCAATTGTTCACTTTTCTATGGATCAATTTTTTCTCATAAATATTTTTAAGAAAACAGATTAAAGACATAATAAGGATTTGTTTTTTTTTTTTTTTTTTTTTTTTTTTTTTTTTTTTTTTTTTTTTTTTTTTTTTTGAGACGGAGTCTTGCTCTGTCATCCAGGCTGGAGTGCAATGGCACGATCTCGGCTCACCGCAACCTCCGCCTCCTGGGTTCAGGCAATTCTCCTGCCTCAGCCTCCTGAGTAGCTGGGATTACAGGCTTGCACCACCATGCCCAGCTAATTTTTTGTATTTTTAGTAGAGACGGGGTTTCACCATGTTGACCAGGATGGTCTCGATCTCTTGACCTCGTGATCCACCCGCCTTGGCCTCCCAAAGTGCTGGGATTACAGGCGTGAGCCACCGCACCCAGCCGGATTTGTTTTATTAATAATTGTTGTGGTTTGGTTTGGTTGGTAGGAGGGAAGAGGAGCACTGGGGTAACTTGTTTGCTAAATCGCAGGATCTAGTTTGACTTCCCCACACACAGCAGCTCTCAAAATCATTTGGTGAATGACTGATAAGGCACGCCCAGGTGGTTCAGCAGGTACATCTAATTAAATCTAGTGAGATAAATATTTCTTAACACAGCACATAATAACACAATAAAATTCAGGTTTAATCCAAAATTTAATTTCAATTTGGAGAAAAGAACAGCTTGGAATACCTTGCCACATCTGAAAGTAAGGAACTGACTATTGAGTCACGCCAAAAATATTTGAAGAGGGTCTCAGCGAACAAAATTGAGACTACTGAGCATCAAGATGAGTGGCTACGTTGGATTAAAACACACCAAAGATGTTAAAATCCATGAGTTCATAATTAGTTTTAAAATCACATATTAGTCATCTTTGGAAGTTAGAGTACGAACTTATTATTCTAAAATCTGGAAGATAAAAGGAAATACACTACAAAAGAAAGAAATGAAAAGAGGAAGGCAGATCAATATAAACACTGAAGAATGTCTGCGACACACCACACAGTAGAAAAGGCAAGCTTCACTCCACCATATAATGTGATCTCAGTGTTATAAAAATAAACAAATCTATACAATGCTTTTATAGATTTCAGTAAAAATGCAAGGAAGATAAATTATTTACCATGGTTACCCCCGAGATATGGAAATGCATGTTGTGGAGGAGGAGAAAAGATTTTCAATGTGTACGTTTTATTGCTTTTGTAAAAATTTTAAAGCAATAAATTTCTAGAGAAAACTTTTTTGTTTTCCCAGGGGAAAAAAGTCTACTTTATTATGGACTCTATGTTAAAGCCTTGTAATAATGCTGCACTGCCTACTGGATGAAGCCCAAATTTGTTCTTAGAATGAAAAGCATAAAATAAAAGTTTCAAAAGATGTAAATAAGAAGAGCTTACTCTCATGTTGCTGTTTCTTTTTGTCTTAGTTCAAAATGCACCAGAGAATGAGAATGGTCCATCATGATTCCACTTCTGCTACCACTGTCATCGAATTATTTTAAATAACAACATTTAGAAAAGGTCTATTTAATTTTCTACTTTATTTAGTCCATACCTGCTCTTTTCCAAGAAACTCTGCAATTGCGTGGAACCCAATTATTTACCCATTAAACCTGCGAGACAGGAAACTCAGGCTGAGGAGGTGAGACTCCCATTGAGGGGAAGAGCTAAGGGTGAGCACACCCCACTCTGATGCCAGCTATCCCTGCAGCGGAGGCTGCGCCTTCCAGGCCTGGGAAGGCCCAGCTCTAAGGCAGTGCATTCATTTTAATCTCTAACTAAGAAGTGTTATTAACAGGCGTAGCAAAGGAAACACTGGAAACATTCTCAACTGCTGGCAGAACTGAAAAGAATGAGGATTCCATAACAATTAAAATTACTTTTCTAAGTGCTGATAATTCTTACCTCCTTTGCCAGCCGGGTACAAGTCAGGACCTCTGTTTCAGTCAGTTTTGTACATATCTCTGCAAATATAGTCCTTCCATGTGCCTGAGTCAGCTGACACAGGGGAAGTTTTATTTGAAGAATAAATGTCAAGG
>NW_016107682.1:1221864-1226117 GCF_001604975.1 Cebus imitator
TAGAGACGGGGTTTCACCATGTTGACCAGGATGGTCTCGATCTCTTGACCTCGTGATCCACCCGCCTCAGCCTCCCAAAGTGCTGGGATTACAGGCTTGAGCCACCGCACCCGGCGTAGAAAAGGATTCTTAATGTGGGAACCATGAGCCTATGGTGGATGGGATTCAAGGAGGTCCATTAGTCCCCTGAAAGTGTAAGAAAAACTGCATGTGTGTGCGTGTGTGTATACACAGATTGATTTCTCTATGGGAGGACACATAGCTGTTATCAGAATCTGAGAGGAATCCAGGCCCCTCAGAAACCCATAGACATCACTCCTGAAAGGGAGCATGCCATTATAAATCATCTTAGGCTCTCGAGCCAGTAACTGTACAAACAGTCAGTTGCAAGCAGGCATGAGCTAAATCCTGCTCTGTTAAACAATGGAAGAGGAAATACCTAAGGAAGGAGAGGGTTCCTAAAAGATGCTTTAGAGAAATAGAAAGAAAATAAGTCAGTCCTAAATGTGGGCCCAAGCAGGGATGGGAGACTCCTGGACCAGGTCTGCAGGAAGCACATTTTCTCTGCAAGGGAGTGCCCGTACCAACATGAGCAAGCATGACAGAATGCTGTGAGAGGACAGATAAAGAAAAAGAGGAATGAGCCAGCAATTTCATGGCCAAGTATTTACCAAAGAGAAATAAGTGCTCTAGCCGACCAAAAGACATGCAAAGCATGTCACAGCATTCAACACAGGCCATTGATTAGATAAGGAATAAATAAATAGTGGTAGGGTCACAGAATGGAATTGTAAAGTAACAAGAAAGACTGAACTGCTACATGCAGTTATATTAATGAATTACATAGATATAATGTTGAACAAAAATTAGCCATAAGAGAGTATGTTGGAAAACCTGTCCATGTCCACACAAAACATAATGTTAATAAGCAGCATTATTAATAATAGTCAAAAAAAGAGAAAAACCTAAATGTCCATTAATTGATAGACAGACAAACAAAATATGATATATCCACATATTGGATTATCCAGCCTCAAATAGGAATGACGTGGCCAGGCACAGTGGCTCAGGCATGTGATCAGGATCGCCTGAGATCAGGAGTTTGAGACCATCCTGGCCAACATGGTGAAATTCTATCTCTACTAAAAATACAAAAATTAGCCAGGTGTGGTGGTAGGCACCTGTAATCCCAGCAACTTGGGAAGCTGAGGCACGAGAATTCCTTGAACCTGGGAGACAGAGGTTGCAGTGATCTGAGATCACACCACTGCACTCCAGCCTAGGCGACAAAGCAAGACTCTGTCTGAAAAAAAAAGAGGGGTGATTATTACTGATTCATGCTAAAACATGGATAAACTTTGAAAACATAATCTAAATGAAAGCCAGTTCAGCATAGGCAAATGTATACAGATGGAAAGCAGATTCGCCAGGGCTGGGAGGAAGGGAAAATTGGGAATGACTGCTAATGGTTCTATCTTTTGGAGGTGATTAAAAAGTTCTAGAACAGAAAGTGACCATGGTTGCACAAACTCATGAATACACTAAAAACTGAATTGTACACTTTAAAAGGTGAATTTTATGACATTAATTATGTAAATAAAAACCAATTAAAGAAACAACACGTATAACATGGTTTCATTTATATGAAGTTCGAAAACAGACAAAAACAATCTGTGGTGTGAGGGTAAAAACAGTGGTTACCTTTGGGAGAGAAACCTTTGCAGAGCTGTAAATGTTTTATATCATGATTTAGGTGATGCTTACATAAATATCTATATTTACATATGTTATATGTTTATATAGACATACACACATAAAAATTTATCAAGCTTGCACTTAAGATTTATGTGTTTTGTTAAATGTAAGTTAAGTATTTCAGCAGATATAGTAGAAAAAAATATTTTGCTTAAATCTATAGCATTGTGATGAAGATCAATGAATTATTAGATATAAACACCTAGAACATGTTTTGAACATATAATATGCTCAGTGAAGCAATTCTACCCTACCAGTTGCCTACATTAAAAACCTCATGTCCAGGCTGGGCACAGTGGTTCACATATGTAATCCTAGCACTTTGGGAGGCCAAGGTGGGCAGATCATCTAAGGTTGGGAGTTCGAGACCAGCCTGACCAACGTGGAGAAACCCAGTCTCTACTAAAAATACAAAATTAGCCAGGCATGGTGGTGCATGCCTGGAGTCCCAGTTACTCAGGAGGTTAAGGCAGGAGAATCGCTTGAACACAGGAGGCAGAGGTTGCCATGAGCCTAGATCACACCACTGCAGTCCAGCCTGGGCAACAAGAGCAAAACCCGTCTCAAAAAAAAAAAAAAGCCTCTATAAGTTCTACCTTTAAAATAGATCTAGCAACTGATTTCTTACCAACTCATCATCCTAATCTAAATCACCATAATTATTCTCCTGGCTGGCAAAAGCCTACTAACAAGTTTCTGTTTCTGCCCCTTGCCCAACTGTGGATTCTCCATGCAGCAAGAAGTGTAAGCCTGTTAAACGGAAGTCAGGGCCCATCAGCCTCTGCTCAAAACCCTTCAATGTCTCCATCTTACTCAAAGCAAAACACAAAAGCCATTAGTGGCCCGCAGGGCCCTATATGAGCTGCTCTCTGCCTTTGCCACCCTAATGACCAGCCTGACCTCCCTGCCACTACCTGGCCACTCACTGGCTCCACCCCAGCCACACTGTCCTGCTTACCATTACTTATGCAGCACAACTCCACTTCAGGGACTTTGCCCTGGATGCTCTCTCCACCTCTCCCTCTTCTCCAAGATTTCTGCACAGTAGGCTCTGCCTCTACTCAGGACTCTGCTCAAGTATCAGTGAGGCCTGCCCCGGCACTGCAAAAACAGCAACTCTTCCCAAGCTAGCACTCTTGGTCACTGTTTTTTATTTTGCTACATAGCATGTCACCATCTGATAAATGTCTAGCACTTAGTAGGTGCTCAATGAATGTTTCCTAAATGAACATACACATGAATATACAAATAAAAGAAATGAATAAACATTAGTTATATTAATTCCTGCATAGGGAATAAAATCCCATAACCTTTGGTACAATTTGAATTTTTACTGCACATGTGGGTTATTTTGGATCACAAACAGGAAGTAGAGAACACAGTCACAGTAGCCTGTAATTTCACTGGATTTTATTCATGATCTGCCTAAAAAGAACAACAAAAGCCCATAAAGCAAAAGGAAATATACTTTCTTTTCTTGTTTGCCTCATCAAATACAGAGCCTTATAAAGAAAGGGGTTACTATGAGCTTTTAAAAGGAACATGTGAGTATGGAGGACAACAATTTTGCAGGCAAACTATTATTCATGTACAGATTGTCAAAAGAAGTTTTCTGTTAAAAGTTAGGCAAACAATGGTAGGTGCAACCTTTTTTAGATAAAATGTTTTGCAAAAGTGAGAACTATTTCCCAGGTAGCAGCATTCTAAGCGTTCTCAGGGTCATCCTGCCCACAGATTAGCAATGGCTTTGCTGAACGGGCTTTGATGTTATCCAGGAATGACGAACCACAGACCTCCCGTGCTCCTCGCCCAATAGATGAAAACACGGGAACATAAAGAAGCCCTGGTGCTTCTTTCCTTTCATCCTTGAACAAACACAGACATAGAGCAGATGTGACCTCACTAAATATGAGCTGGTTCAAGTGATGCTCAGTTTTGATTGCACTTCTAATGATTGCACATGGTGATGTTCCCACTCTGTGTGACTGAATCCCAGCAAAAGACAAAAGCAACCCTCTGCACCACCGACATAAAAGTTTATTTGAGGCATAAATTCTGAATACTCTAACAATCCGATTACAGGATTATTCTTCTATAGCCCAAACCGCAAAGTTGAACTATCTGCTTGTTAGGACAATTGCTACCAAGACAATTGCTGTCTTTCATTGTTTGAAGAAGCACCCTTGAACTCCTTCCCAGAATCACAGCCTCAAGAAAGGAGAAGAAATTCCCTAACAAATTTCTCACTTATCAAAGGCATAGAAGTCTATAGGGTAATCATAATTTAACCAAGCAAAAATTAGAAAATACTTGGCCTCACAACAAAAGCCAAAATAAACAAATGGGACCTAATCAAACTCCACAGCTTCTGCACAGCAAAAGAAATAGTCATTAGAGTGAATCGGCAACCAACAGAATGGGAAAAAATTTTTGCAGTTTACCCATCTGACAAAGGGCTGATATCCAGAATTTACAAAGAACTAAAACAGATTTACAAG
>NW_016107682.1:1226984-1237443 GCF_001604975.1 Cebus imitator
GGGGGGGGGGGGGGGGGGGGGGGGAGAGAGTAGTTACAATGTGTTTTTTTTTGGTGGAACACAATTATCAAAAAGCATTTACATGGCTCTACCTAATACGAAGAGGCTTATACCAGAATGGTTTCTCACTCATAACTTAAATGTTAGTGCCATGATGGAGCACATTGGCATGATAGATATTCAATAAATGCCAATTTAATTGAAATTTAATGAGATTTAAAATTGAAACAGCATTTTTTCCAAGAAGCCTTCCCTGATTATATTAGCTCACAAGAAACTCACTTCTCAGACTCTTACAATACGTACTATCCAACAATGATTATAAACTGTTTTTGTTGTTCTTTAATTATTTTTTGTACAGATCCTTATGTCCCCACCTAATCTGTGAATCCCTCACATTCAAAGACTACATATTAAATTTCTTCTGAATTACCCAGAAGTACCTAACAGGGGTTGGAGGGCACAGAGTAGGTTAAATATGAAACATCTCATCCTGTACATTCCAAGTGAGTACAAATAACTATGTATTCCTACAACACACACACACACACACACACACACACACACACACACACAAATGTTCCTGTATGCCTCTTCATAAGCTGCTTCTTTGATGACCTAATAAAATATGCATGCAAATGGAGGGAACCTGGAGAATGAGCCCATTCTGTTTCACCCCATGTCCCACACTGGCTTAGCTTAGAGAAGACAGAGCCAGTGTTTACTGTGGTACTCAGGAAGCCCTGGACGTGAGTTTGAATAGAAAATGAACAGAAACAACCTGACAATTTGCCACTCTAAAACATGTAAACTTTCCTCAGCTGTGGCTTGGTCCTGAGTGTGGCCTGCCTCCTTAGAGATCTGGTCTCATGACTCACATCTTTCTCAAAGGAATCTGTGGGAGATCACCCACAGACTCATACCGCCACTGGCTTGTTGAAAGCATCACAAACTTAGTGTAGCAGTGCTGTGATCTTCTTTATTAGATGCACACATGGGCTATTTGTAACTAATTTATGCTCACCAGTCAGATCCGCATGGAGAAGTGGAGAGAATTTTCAAAGTAATGTAGCCAAATTGGGTATCTTAAAACAGTGTGTTGTTGCATGTACCTACCTTTCTCTCCAAAGGGCACAAATGTTATTTTATCAGGGGTGTGTGTGTGTTTGCACATGTGCGTATGTGTGTGTGTGTGCACATGTATGTTAGGGAGTGTTATTTTGTTTACTTTCATCTGATCCTCTTAGTGGCTACATAAAAATGACTAGAAAAATAAGCAAAAACATGCTTCCCTTTCAAATTCCAAAAATATCTTTTTCCTTGCTAAATATTCAAGTAACTCCAAATTGAGCAATTGACTAGATCAGGGCCAAACTGTCTGATGAAGCAATCAATTTCCCAAAGTTTCTCTATACTGGTTAAACACCACTTAGGAAAAAACTGCATTGTTTTATCTGAGACTTTCTGTTGTACATAAAAAAATACATGTTTAAAATTTCAAAGAAAAAGCATTCATGAAATTTGCTTGCCTGCTTTCTCCTTCTTTCCTTCCTTCCTTCCCTTTTTTCTCAATACTACAATTCACTATGCTACCAGCTCAGAGCTCTTAGCCCAATCGCTTAAGGCTTTTGTCCTCACTTAACTGGTAGTACTGCTATCTTTGCAATTCTCAGTTCTTCATTGATGCCATTATCCATTTTTGAGAGTAGTCATCTCCAACCCAAGCCAGGTGTGTATTACAAGGAATCATTTAAAAGTACCACTTTTGTAGGTTTAAAAAGTCAAACACTGGTAACTTTGTATAGATCAACCCGAATGTAGACTTACCAACATCTTCAACACCTTTTCATGTTACTCATGCAAATGTTATAAAGGTTTATCTAATCAAATCCATAAGGTCTTTCCTGTATGTCTCTTGTTCTATTTTTACTGCCACCCTTCTTCACTTCCTAAACATCACTGAAGCTCATGGCTCATTACCTGTCAGCAGAACAACTGAGAACATGTCCTTGCTTGACTCTCCCCTTCCAATCCAGTCTCGAGACCAATGGATCAGGTTCTTCCAACATTGCTTCTATTTCCCTGTTCAAGAATTCTTTTGTATCAAATGCAAATGTATATCTTCTTGAGTATCCTACACCATGTCACCAGTCTCAGGTCATGATTTCATTAACCCTTTTTCATTATCCTTCAACAGATTTCTGTTTTAGACAAAATTCGCTTCCCTGAACTCATTAGCTTGTTCTTCCTTCCTAAGGGACTTCTGTGTGCTACTCCAGTATCTGAATAATATAGTGCATCAATTTCCACCAATGCAAGTCCCTGCTAACTTCAAAACCCTGAAGAAACAGTTTTCCCAGGAAGCCTTTCCTAAGAGTTTCTTTTCTTCTTCTTCTTTTATATATATATATATATATATATATATATATATATATATATAAACATATATACATATATATAAACCACCTCCTGGGTTCTAGTTATTCTCCTGCCTCAGCCTCCCAAGTAACTGGGATTACAGGCACTCACTACCACATTAAGCTATTTTTTTTATTTTTTCGTCGTGTTGGCCAGGCTGGTCTTGAACTCCTGACCTCAGGTGGTTTACCTGCCTCAGCCTCCCAAAGTCCTGGGATTACATGCGTGAGCCACCACACCTGGCCAAGGCTTTCCTAATTAATTTTATTATACTCAATCCTATACTATTACAAAGAAATCATTCTTTCTAATATTAGATTGGTACAAATGTAATTGCAATTTTTGCCATTAAAAGTAATAGTAAAAACCACAATTATGTTTTCATCAAGCTAATAGTTTTGACAATTGCTCCTATCTGAATTTCAGATAAGTATCCTTCAACCATCTTCTCACAAGAGCTTCAATACAATGACTTCTAAATTGTCTACAGAACATACCCACTGGGTGTCCCATTTTTCATGTGAGACAGACTTGCATTTTAGTCTTGGTGAGAATTATGATGGTTATCCTTAATACTTGATTAAGTTATTTTTTAAGCTGTGAAATAGTAGGTGAGATTCTGAAATACCATTTCCTTCAGGAAACCCATGGGTGATGAGTCACAGGGGAGACTGGAAAAGTTAAAAAGAACTTAAAATGTAAATTTTTTAGTCCTTTAGTACCAAGATGAAAATCTAAGCTACAAAAATAGATAAAATCTAAAAATGAAAATATAAAGAGTGTGAAGGAAATGGACGAAATCTAGGGAAATCATACCTTTTATGTATGTGTTAAATGACTAAAATGAATGAAATTCATTACTTGAATTTGAATATGTGATATCAAGTATACTCAAATACCTGCAGCCTTTCTTCAAAGGTATTGGCTTGATTCCCTATTAATCATTTATGGGTTATTATCTCTTCTCTGCAATTTGAAAGTCCAAGATGGAACCTCGAGGAAGAAATTGAACTCATGATTATGATTAGTTAGGATTGACTTTTAAATGTCCAAGTCAGGAAATTAAAAATGAACCCTGATCCAAAGCAACAACCCCTCAGACATACTACTCAGGCTTTTCTGAGAAGTTACTGCTTATTCCATAATGAAAAATGTCAAGTATTAGTGGAAAAGTCTGCACTGCAGCCATTTTTTAAGTCATAACTGATTTTTTAACTCTAGTAATCGTAGGGTTTCAATCGTTATTTTTTTTCTCCTGAAGAAACAATGAAATATTGATATGGTCCGATACACTCACCACATTTAAGACAGGAAATTAAACCATTGTTTTCAAGTATTGGGTCAGGGCTGTAAAATTTCAGATTGATGATCACAGGATTATGTTTGTTTTAGAAATCTGAGTCTACAGATCTCAGGAAACATAAAAGTTAACTTACCCATTACTTTCTCATGTTATCAACTCCAATAAAGGTCATGAAATAGAATTAAAAACCAAAACATCTTAATCTTCCATTTACTTGATTATGGAATGTGTCTCCTATCTATGACTTCCTAAGTATCAATTTTAAATATTATGCCTCAAGAACACAGTTATAGAAATTATTTGAAAGTGAAGAAAATGTGCATTATTCAGTAATCACGTATGTTTTTTTCCTGACACTGTTAAAATAAACTTCACAATTGCTAATTCTTATCTGCTCAGTGTCCAGTAGAGTTAAAACACGAAGCCAGAATTGAAAAACCCACAAGACAAGTAACAACAAGTTTTTTAGTAAACATTAGGAGAACAAGAAACTATTCTGTTCTTTCCAGAGCACCTGGTGCAGAGACCTATTTGTAACTCCTGCTATGAGTAAGTGTAACCTTACATAAGAGTAGCACATTTTATTCCAAATCAAAAGAACATTTTCTCAGCTTAGAAAATGTCCACCTTGATGTTGAGCTTCAGGTTGCAGGTTCAGATTTTCAAGTTCAAAACCCAATAAATTCTTGATTTTCATTTTTGCAATCTGAGTAGACAGTCACCATGGTTATAGACTCCAACTGTCCAGCCATCTCCTAAAGTAATCTATTGTTCTGTGGATTAAGAGTGACCTCTTGTACTAGATATCTCCCTGAGGTCATGCCACACTCACCATGCCATCCCATCATGTCCTGATAGATGGGACCCTCCTCTTCTGGTTAACACATCATATGAAGATAGCCAGAGAGCCATCTCTAAGAGGTGCAGTGCCAAGGAGGCATCCTTCATACAAGACATCCGCCCCCATATGGGTCATCTATACTTGATGGTGACTTATTAAGAAGTTCATCTTGTGCTTTATTTTCAATTCAGGGCACCTTGAGAAGGTAAAAGAATCACCATAGTCGTATTGGGACCACAGGTTGAAACCAGGATTGTTCCAGGCAAAATGGGTCTTATGGTTATAACCAATTAGCCCAGATTCCCTGTCTGTACATGAGACTTAGAAAGGAAACCAACAGAAACAAACAGACAGAAGGCTCTAAGCAAAGTCCTGACGCAGAAGAAAAAGAAGTAGTTATATGAATGAACAGAAGTAGTGAAACAGAGGAAAATAAAGAGAAACTCATCAATGGGGAAAAACAGCTAACTTTTCATACACCGTGCTAACAATTTTAGAGATCACGTTACATTTAATCTCCAAAGCAATCCTATGAGATATGTATAATTACCCTCATTTTACAAATCTGTTAAATAAAGGTATCTGCTCAAGATCATGCAGCTAGTTAACACCACCCAAGCAACCAAAACAGCTGAGTCACCATACTGGCAAAGGACCAGGGCAGGGGGTTCAAAAAAGGTATGCACATTTCAGGGGAGTACCCAAACAACCTACTGGGGTGTGGAGGAAAATTCCAGAAATTAGACTTACTTTTTTTAATCCCCTATTTTAAAACTTTATTCTGCTTATGTTCAATATTATAGTAATACATATATGTAACTTTATAAATGTGTATCAATTACGCTCACTTTTTTTCTGATGGAACATATGATCTCAAAAATTGAAAGATCATGTCACAGAACAAACCTGCACATGTATCTCCGAACCTAAAATAAATGTTGAAAGATCATTGCCCTGGAGTTCAGAACTGCTTTTACAGTTACTGTGGCATAAACAGGACTAATCTCAAACTACTAAAACCAATGTTGTAGCCTTGAGGCCCAGGTCACGGGGACCAAGATCAATTCATGTTCTTCTTACTACTCTATATATTCTGACAATGGACTCCCATCAACTCAAATGAACTGAGCCTGAAATGTCAAAAACATCATCTTATATAAAAAGGTTTACAGGTCCTAAAACCAACACTCCAAAACCACATGATTTTAAACCCAGACATAAAATTGTTTTTACCACATGCATAATCCCACAATTATAGAGAGGTGTCTATAGCCTTGAGTGGGTCAATGCATATATAGAATTAACAATTAGCTTTCATGGGTAAACAGTCTCCTTTTCGAAAAACTTGTTAAATTTTCACATTAGACATCTAAAACTCCACCTTAATTTTAACAGTCTTCTTCGTTAGTAATTAACTTCTTATTATCTATGCTAAGTTCCTCAGAATACTTGAGTTTGTTTCTACTACTGCATCCTCAGTTCAGATAATGACTATACACACAGTCCCTGACTACAACGGTTTTGTCAGAGGCATTTAAACCAGAGAAACTCCATCTTGAATAGGAGCCGGGTAAAATGAGGCTGAGACCTACTTGGCTGCATTCCCAGATCGTTAAGGCATTCTAAGTCACAGGATAAGACTGGAGGTCAGCACAAGATACAGGTCATAAAGATCTTGCTGATAAAACAATTTGCAGTAAAGAAGCCAGCTAAAACCCACCAAAATCAAGATAGCCACAAGAGTGACCTCTGGTCATCCTCACTGCTGCACCAGAGCCATGACAGTTTACAAATGCCATGAAAATGTCAGGAACTGCCCTATATGGTCTAAAAAGGAGAGGCATGAATAATCCACCCTTTGTTTGGCATATCATCAAGAAATAATCATTAAAATGGGCAAGCAGGAGCCCTTGGGCTGCTCTATAGAGTAGTCAGTCTTTTATTCCTTTAGTTTATTAATAAACTTTCTTTCACTTTACTCTATGGACTCGCCCTGAATTCTTTCATGCAAAAGATCCAAGAACCCTCTCTTGTGGCCTGGATCAGGACCCCTTTCCTGTCACATCTTTCTGGCAACCACAAAGGGACTATAGTGAGGAAACCTCTGACCCAGAGGCTAACTTTTCGGTAAGTGGTGGGGTCCTATAACATCTTTCTGATGACCATGGAAGCAACTGTAAGTGCAGAAATCCCCAACCCAAAGGCCAACTTTGGGTAAGTGGTGGGGTCCAGTAACATCCTTCTGGTGAACCACAGAAGGGATGATACTGAGGTGACCCCCCAATCCAAAGGAAATAGACTGTAGCACTGATTGGATGGCTTTGGGTAAGTGGTGGTGTACCTGGGTAACAAATGGGATTGGGTTAGAGGCCTGACTCCCGTTACAGTCTCTCCCAAGACAGAGTGGATTAGAGGCCCCTCTTAATAAAAAGGCAAGGACCCTTGACCCACCTTGGATTAGAGTCCCTTCTATGACTTAGGGGGTTAAAGGCCTCTCTCAGTAAAGCCCGTCATGGTAAAGTCCCTTTCATCTATGAATGGATTTGGCACTATGGGATGTTAACTGCTATTCTATTTGGAATAATCTGTCTTGTACTCTTTGCTGACAGCTATGGGGACAGAATTAGGAATGTACAGGATCATGGGACACACGGAGCTTTTTTCTCCCTGAAAGGGGAAACTTGAGAGCTGATGGGACTCCTGGAAAAGCTCCCTTCATTACCAACAAGTGGCCACCTGAAATTTCAGTGTTGCTGCAATGGGTGGATCTTTCCCTGGCCTCCCTAAGTGTTTTGCTTTCCCCATCCTGCTTCAGGCAATGCTTCTCTCTCTCTCTCTCTCTCTCTCTCTCTCTCCCCCTCTCCCCCCTCCACCTGGTTAAATGAAGGGCAAAAATCATTCATGGTAAAAAAACAAACAAACAAACAAACAGTTTATCTCCTATAAAGTTTTGATTAATGGGAAAAAGGATTTGTGAAGCTAGTCTTAAGCTGTAATGAATCCAGTGTACTTTATATGTCTTCCTTTATTGTTCTGTCATCAAGAGGGATAACTTAGGATAGAACACAGGCTTTGGACACCTATAAGCCTGCTGTTCAAGACAGCTCAGCAAACTGATCAGTTAGAAACTTTGCTAGAGGTCCCTGAAAAACCAGGACGAGGTTTCCCTCTCATCTTGTATGTCCTTGGGAGCTTGACCTTGTAACCAAGTGGCCATGCTTTCTCTTTCCACAATGACAACCTGGGTTCAGGGCTTGATTCCCAGCTTAGGGAATAAGTCCTTTATCTTCTTCTGTCTCTATATGTATTGTGTGTGTGATATTTATATATGAAAGAGATTTGATTAATTGGTTTAATAATAAGATATTAAATCAAATATTTTGTGAGAAAAGTAAAAGGTATGATACCTTTTAGCTCATGTAATTTAAGTAATTTCTGGGAAACAAAGAAAGTTGTAAAAGATTACTGGTAAAATAAAAATATCTTCAGAAATGTAAATATTTTGTCTAAATTATGCTGGTCAGCTATTAAGTTTGCTAAATGCTTTAAGGTCATAAACTGCTTCTTTGACTTTTGAAAACTGTTCAATTGATTTTGAAGCATTAGATTCTAGATACAGCTGGGGACATGTGGAGGTAGCCATAGCCCCTAGCTCTGCTGGAAAAAGTCTGCCCTTATCTGCACTTTTGTCTGCTGTCCTAGTCTCCACACCTGGTACATAATTAAAATCCTGAACTTACCAAGGTATTCAGCCAAAATAAAAGTTGCTAAGAGTTAATACTGTAGCATGTAATTGAGACTACTGAAGAAACACTCTTAGATGTGAGGTGTGTAAATGAAAGTGAAATGTGTTTTGGTAAAAGATTATAAGAAGTCATGGGAATGTGGATTTTTTTTTCTTTTTTTGCCTATGTTTAAAGGGTTAAAGGATTATTTTAAGTAAGGTAGGAATAGCTGAAGGTTTAAGCAAGCAAATTGTGGAAGGCTTGTAAAATATGAGTTTGTAAAACAAATTCTGTTCATGAACATATTGGCTAAAGTTAAAGGGGTATATTATTCAGTTTTTCTGCAAATTAAACATTAGAATAAAAGTGCAATAGTTTTTTCTAAGAGCAAAAACCCACTTATGATCTACTCTTTAACAAAAATTGTAAAGGATTATAAAAGGTTTATTAAAATTTTACCATATGGTCAAACTGATTAAGATTGAATACATTTGTCTATAAAGTTTCATTAAAAATTGGGTTTAACATCAACAGCACACTAATGCAACAGTGACATTTGGCTTATTTAACATTAAAATCCTATCAGAAGCATTGTGCCAGATATAGGTGAGGGGGAGGAAGGCAGCAAATCACACTGCCACGTGTGTACCTATGCAACAATCTTGCATGTTCTTCACATGTACTCCAAAACCTAAAATGCAATTTAAAAAAAAAAGAAGCATTGTAAAATATAAAATGGTGTTTGGTTTCCTTTGAGCTGTATTTGTATAAATGTGTTGTTGGTATATGTTCCAAAATTCTGGAAAACGCCTATAATTCTAATATGACTTAGTGTATGTTTTTAATAATTGTTACATAAAGTCACTGTATGCCACAAAGGTAACCAAATTTCTTTATCAATAGTGTTTTTTAACTGTGCATGTCCTAAGACATTTTGTCATCTACTAACAATTGTTGTCTTGCTTTGGTCCTCTTTAGAAGTTGGTTTATAATTAACTATAAAGCTCTAGCAGGTGTTCTGGAACGCAGGTTTCTGATAACTTTGGAGATTGTGACATCAGAAAAAAGGGAAAAACTTTCAGGATTCAAGGAGAGCTGAAATGTTCATGAATATCAAGCAAAACAGGAGTTAACTGAGTTGAGTGAACCAACAGAAATCTAAAGTAATCTTTCTAACTTTGTTTAAACTAT
Organism: Cebus imitator; assembly: GCF_001604975.1. Lineage (NCBI taxonomy): Eukaryota > Metazoa > Chordata > Mammalia > Primates > Cebidae > Cebus > Cebus imitator. The sequence continues at coordinate 1,236,463 of NW_016107682.1, forward strand.
TGCTGATCCTTTGTTTTATGGAGTCAAGAAAAGTGTTTTTTGATTTTTAGCTATTTAAGGCTTGTAACAATTGAGTAAATTCCTGTGAACAAAATTTGGAATGTATTTGTTTCTCTCTACCTAATTTCTCCAGAATTTGGAAACTAGTTGTGAGTGTTCTTAATTTATGGCAATATAGGTACTTGCGTAAGTGCAATCCGAATCTGTTTTCTTTTGCAATGCTAAGACAGAATTGAAGAAACTGGTTATTTTACCAAGGCTTTGACTGGAATGGTGTGCTTTCCTTTAAGGAATCAAACTTGATTTGTGAAGTCAATAAAAGCCCCTTGGGGAACTGACCTCAGACCTTGTCTACAACAGTCCCTATACAGAGCTTCTCACCTGTGATAAGTAAAGAATGTCACTTTCTAAAATGTCCAGGAGCCCCAAGTTATCTTGGGACCTCAAAAGGAAAGGAATTTACTCAACTCATAGGTATTTGAGGGTACAAACCCATGGCAGGGCTTGGCTCTAAAAATGTCTTATCTAAGATTCCTTCTATGAAACCGAGTTCCATCAAAACCAATTTGAAAGCATTTATCCAAAAAATAATTATTCTTGCTGCACTTTATACAAATAATTAGACCAAGTATAATAAGGCAAATCAGTCTTATCATGATTTGTCTTTAGTAAAAATGGGAAACTGGAGAGAGAAAAATGTTTCAAGAACTATACTATGCTTGTTATTAGATTCTAGTGTCATCAGTTGTATTTAAGTTTGTTTCTGCAATTTAGGCTAACTTTGCTTATTCCTGTGAACCAACCAGTGATCTCTGACTGTTGCTCAGAAAAAACAAAATGGATGGGCAATTTAAAAATCTGAATCAGTGGCCGGGCACGGTGGCTCAAGCCTGTAATCCCAGCACTGTGGGAGGCCGAGGCGGGTGGATCACGAGGTCAAGAGATCGACACCATCCTGGTCAACATGGTGAAACCCCGTCT
>NW_016107682.1:1237635-1292656 GCF_001604975.1 Cebus imitator
AAAAAAAAAAAAATCTGAATCAGTATTCCAATTCTGTGCATATATTAGAATTGGCTAGCAACTCCATATCAGCTTGGTTCCAACAGTAACCCAGTTCATGAAAAGCCTTCTTGTTTAGTTTAATAATTTTCCTGAGAGTCCAATAAAATTAAACAGAGAGGGACTTAGATAGAGAATAGGAATAATTTTACTTATGTTGCTTTACTGTTGTGGAATGTATTGCTGTAGTAGTCTTTGTGTAGAAATGCAGGACAACCTTTCTGAATGTTTTCTTAAACTGAACACTTATTAATTTTCCAGTTATTGCCTCTTATGAGAACTCAAGAGTCATGAATAGCCTTCACCACACTGATGCTTTCTGACTGAGTTCCTCCCTACCCTGAACAAAAGAGACCCTAATAGGCAGAAAAATCATTGCCCCTATTCAGCCTGAAAAAGTTACAGAAGATGGATCTTTACCCCTCTGCAACCCTTAGGATTAAGGGTTCTTTTATGAATGGGAGTGGGGAAATGTCAGAGATGTTTAAAACAGAGCAACTCTATCTTGAATAGGAGCTGAGTTAAATGAGGCTGAGACCTATTGGGCTACATTCCCATATGGTTAAGGCATTCTAAGTCACAGGATGAGATAGGAGGTCAGCACAAGATACAGGTCATAAAGACCTTACTGATAAAACAGGTTGCAGTAAAGAAGCCTGCTAAAACCCACCAAAATCAAGATAGCCACAAGAGTGACCTCTGGTCATCCTCACTGCTACACTTCCACCAACACCATGACAGTTTACAAATGCCATGACAATGTCAGGAATTACCCTATATGGTCTAAAAAAGGGAGGCATGAATAATTCACCCGTTGTTCAGCATATCATCAAGAAATAACCATAAACAAGGGTAAGCCGAGCAGCAGCGCTTGGGGCTGCTCTGTCTAGGGAGTAGCCATTCTTTTATTCCTTCACTTTCTTAATAAATTTGCTTTCACTTTATGCTATGGGCTCACCCTGAGTCCTTTCATGCACAAGATCCAATAACTCTCTCTTGGGGTCTGGATTGGAACCCCTTTCCTGTAACAGTTTGACTTACAATATTTTTTGTGATGGGTTTATCAGGACATGGCCCCATTGTAATCTGAGGAACATCTGTGGTTGGTTCTCATACTTTGCACAACTTTTCAAATATATGAAAACACTTACTTAATTAAACTGTTATTCTTTCTCTATCTGATCCAAGTCTATCTCTGTTTAATTTTATTGGACTCTCCAGAAATATCTCATACTGTGATAGTGCTTAGGCAGAGTTCTTAGCAAAATATCCTCCTGGGGATGTGGAAAGTGGGAAAGCAAGGGTGGAGATGGCTGCTGTGACTCTCCTGTTTGGTGATTTCTAGAAAACCAATGACAGTTCTAAAAGCATTAACAAGTAATTCCTTAAGCATTAATGTGAATTCTAAGGAATAGTAATAGTCACCAAACTTTGATTCTGAAGAAACTGCCCAAATTACTAATACAGCTGAGAACCTCTCCACCTGACTCCTCTTCCCTCCATGTAGCTTCTCCACCATCTCTATCTCTTAATTTCATCTGAGTCAGTGTTGTCTCCCATCCTTTTTTCTCACCTTTCTCTCTCTCCATCCCCCCATTTTCTAACCTTCTTACTTCCTTAACTAGAGATAGTATATATAGAAGTATATTTAAGTATTCATGTAATTTACATTGATGTCTCCTTTTCTAAGTTACAAAATATTAGTTGACTATGAAAATTTATATATAACAAAACACTGCCTAGTACATAACAGATGTTTATTAATGTTCACTCCTTTCCCCATCTAGTTCATTTGTTGTATGTTTTTGCTTTACAATTGGCCCTTAATTAATTTTGTCAGGATCAATGGCTCTTAATGGGGGCGGAAAAAACAGGATTCCCCATCTCAACACTAGCCTTTCTCCATAGCACAGTCTTTCTAGCCATAATGGTCCTGAAAAATTCCAACTTTATAATGTTACTGTTAAATGTTTCATGGCCAGTACGTAAGGCCTCTTATTAGAACACAGGATGTTCAAGTCTTCACAGATTAGGCACTGGAATGAGAAGATCCAGGTAGGACACGACATGTAACTCAGCAGCCAGATTATCCTAATACGTGTCAATTTCCAGAAAAGTTGTTCCACCTGCTGCAACTTACATACTCTTCCCTCATTGATCTGTGGTTCCCTACATAGAACCAGGCATATGGATGGCAGAAGAATTTCCTACATTCTACTTAGCTCAAATGAAATCTGCCAGCACTTTCTTTTGAATGTTCTTAATTGCCAATGGAAATATATGTGTCAGGTATGTGGAAATACATACAAAACTTATAGTTTTTCAAGCAACAGGTTATTGATCCTCTATGAATCACATCCTCCTGCACACAGTCTCTTCCATGACTGAGATTAAGAGGCCAAACTGAAATCTGCTGGACAGCATGGGCCATTTGCACCATGAAAGCAAAAACAGTATCCACATTGCCTACAATTATATATCCAGTGTCTATCAAAGTACCTGATACATAAAAAGTGTTCAGTAAATACTTCAGAAATAAATTAATGATACATGCACGTAAATTCTCACCTTTCAAAAAAAGAAACACTCCCTCCCCAGATGTAGGTGCATTGGGCCATTATCCATTACATGAACTAACAAACAGGAAGAATTTCTTTCTCTTAGTAACAAGAGAGTTGTTCTTTCCAAATTATCTTACAGGAATCTAACTTCTGTTAACATTTCAAAGCAAATTCAAATGAGTACCTTTTTTCTTCTTTATCCATGTAAAACATACAGCCTAAGCCCAAGAAGGTCCTAAAACACTTCGTTCATTTCCTCACAGCACCATAGGACAGCTCTTTTTCAAAGGAAGAGAAAGTAATTTATAACTGTTTACCTTCCCTCAGCAGCTGCTATTTAAATTATGAGGCATCATTCTGTTGTAAATTATATCTTACCTAAGGAAATTGCACTAATTTGGCAAATACCAAGCAAATCTAGCCAAATTAAATACAGAGTTACTGATACTAAGAGCTGAAACACACAATCTTCATAAGGCAAAGTGACAAAAATTACTTCAAAGACTAAAGAGCAATTAAAGGTAGCAGAACACAACTAACGCAGGTGCAATAATGACACTGAAATAGTAGCTTTTGGTAAGCCCAACAAGGGCTCCTTATGAACTCCACATCATCTTTTCTAGAGCTTCTAGTGATTAGTGACAACTCTTCCACTAAACTCAAGCAAAGTCTGAACTAAAAAATCTAAAATCAATATGGAAGCCAACAGAATCAAATATGATTTCACTGGGGTAACAAAGGTAAAATTAAAAACAACTCAGTATTTCAAGGAAAGGGGAGAAGGAAAATATAATTAGTCATTCCTGGGTATCTCCTGGGGAATTGATTCCAGGACCCCCTGCTGATACCAAAATCCATGGATGCTCCAGTCCCTGATATAAAATGCTATAGTATTTACATATAACCTATGCGCATTCTCTTGTACACTTTAAACCATCTCTAGATCACTTCGTTCATGTAGATTCAATATAGTACTCAGGGTGCAGCAAATTCAAGTTTTGCTTTTTGAAATTTGGAAAATTTTTTCAAATATTTTCAATCTGCAGTTGGTTGAATCCATAGATGTAGAATCCATGGACACAAAGGGCCAACTGCATATATTAACATACACATCTCTGATTTCTTATAATACAGAGAATGGGAGTTCCATTCTATTTTGTGCCAATAAATGTGATAGTTACTTTACACAAATTATTTTATTTAATTTATAAATAACCCCAAGATGTCTATATCACCATCATTTGACAATGTGTATACTGAAAATGAAGCAGGTTTAAATAACCACTCAAAGCCACACTTCCAGTAAGTGGCAGTGCCAGGGTCTAAGTACAAATCAGTTTGACTCCATTTTTCATAGCACCAACAAAGAACTTAATGCTGAAACTGTGTATGGTTCAAGGAGAGAAGGAGGCCCTAACACCCTAACAAATCCCTTGTATATAACAAATGAACATCTCTCATACACACCTAAAATGAAAAGGATGGTTATATATCATCCTTTGGAGAACTAAGAAAACAGTTATGCACATTATTATCTGTGTTCTGTGGTAGATGAGGAATCCTGGTGAGAAAGACTAGAATGGAGAGTATGATGGTTTTTCTAGTAATACTGTGAAAAACACATGCTCCCTGATATGCAGCAAAACTACTCCTAGAAAAATACTCTATTAGGAATGTGCCATGGGAATCTGGTGAAGTACATGGAACCTTTCCCAGAATAATGATTTATTATCTACATTCATAATTGAAGGCAATGAGGCCAGCCTCCATGGTCCCAGGCACCAGGCTGGCATCCATCAGATCCAGCCTTCAGGAACCCCCTTGTGGATCCAGGTTCTAAGCTGGCCCCCATAGGTTCAAGCTTAAGGCCCACTCCAGCATCTGGCCAAGTCCTGTAGAGCCAGGCTTCAGGCCAGGCCCCAAGGTTACAGGTTTCAGATCCACCCCCATGGACCCAAGTGCCAAGCAAGCCCAGTGGACCAATGCCCCAGGTCCAACCCCATAGACTCCAGCATCAGATTCATATACTTACTGACCCAGGCACCAGGCCCGCCTGCTCAAGGACTTTATCAGCAATCCTGTCTGAGAAATCCACCAGACAGCCCATCAAGAAGCTCTGGACAAGCTGATTGGTAAAGGACTTTCCTTGCTTACGTTAGTTAAGACTAAAATAGATGCCTAACTTTCAAAATGTGCAGACACCAACACAAGATCACAAAAATCACAAATAATCAGGGAAACACAAAATCACCAAAGGAACAAAATAAAGCAACAGTGACCAACCCTAGAAAAATGGAGATCTATAAATTTTCTAATAAAGAGGTCAAAATAACCATCTTTAAAAAGTTCAGTGAGGCTGGGCATGGTGCCTTATGCCTGTAATTCCCAGCACTTTGGAAGGTGGAGGTGAGAGAATTGCTTGAGGTCAGGAGTTTGAGACCAGCCTGGGCAACATAATGAGAACACATTTCTACAAAAAATGTTTTAAAAATTAGCCAGGCATAGTAGCACATACCTGTAGTCCCACCTGCTCAGGGGGCTGAGGCAGGAGGACAACTTTAGTCCAGAGATTCAAGGCTGCACTGAGCTATGATCATGCCACCACACTTCAGCCTTTGCAACAGACCAAGACCCTGTCTCTAAAAAAGAAGTTCAATAAACTACAACAGACCTCATATTGACAACCAAACAAAAATCAGGAAAGCAATTACACAAAATTAGAAGCTCAACAAAGAAATAGAAACCATAAACAGAACTAAAAAGAAATTCTGGAGGTAAAGAATACAATGTCTTAACAGAAAAATTCCATAGAGCTTTAACAGCAGATTTGATCAAGCTGTAGAAAGTGAGTTCAAAGACAAGTCATTTGAAACTACTCAGTCAGAGAAACAGGAGAAAAAAAGAATTTAAAAAGACTGAAAAAAGCCTACATGAGTACACAACATCATCAAGAGAGCTAATATAGGAATTAAGGGGTCCCAGAAGGAATAGAGAAGGAAAACGGGGCAGAACAGTTATTTAAAGAAATAATAACAGAAAACTTCCCTAATTTGAACAGGAAATGAACATCCAGATTCATGAATTTCAAATAATGCTAAATAGATTAACTATAAAGAGATCTTCACTGAAATAAATTAAATCATTCTCAAAAGTCAAAGTGAATTTTGAAAGCAGCAACAGATAAGCAACTCATCACAAATAATAAACTTTCATAAGACTGTTGGCAGATTTCTCAGCAGAAACCTTGCAGGCCAGGAGACAGAGGGATTATATATTCACAGTGCTTAAAGAAAGGACTGCTGACCAAGACTATTACACTCAGCAAGACTCTCCTTCAGAAATGAAGGAAAGATAAGGACTTTCCCAGACAAATAAAAGCTGGGGGAGTTTATCACCATAAGACATGCTTAACAAGAAATGCTTGAAGGATTTCCTAAAGTTGAAATGAAAGGACACTAATTAACAACATGAAAACATATGAAAGTATAAAATTCACTTCAAAGGTAAGAACATAGTCAAATTCAGAATCATCTAGTACTGAAATAGCGATGGATACATCACTTTTAATTCTAGCATAAAATTTAAAAGACAAAAGCATTAAAATAACTATAGATATAATAACTTGTTAATGGATATATAATATATAAATATATATAAATTATGACATCAATAACATAAAATTATTATGAAAACAATCATAAAAAATTCGAAGTTCAACAAAATTAGAAGCAATGTAGAACTCTACACTTTAACTTATCCTAGGAGGAGAAGTTAGTGTAGAGTTTTTGTATGCAGTTGAAGTTACATGGTTATCAGCTTAAAATAGATTATTATGACTATAAGACATTTTAGGTTAAAGAGCACAAAGTTCCAGTTAGACAGGATGAATAAATTCTGGAGCTCTATTGTACATGATGACTATAATTGATGAAATGAATTTTATACTTTAAAATGTCTAAGAAAATACATCTTAAATGTTCTCACCACAAAAAAAAAAAAATTTGTGTGGTGATGGATGCATGTTCTGGGGCATATATGATTCATTTAATCATTTCATAATGTATACATATATCAACTCTTCATGTTATATACTATAAATATATTTTTTGCCAATTATATCTTAATAAAACTGGAGGAAAAACTTAAAAGTACCAGTTCAAAAAATAAATAAATGTAATCAAAGGCAATCAACTAGTGAAAATAATGAAAATTATGAAAACAGGCTAGTGAAAATAAAGGTATGACTTTTTTCCCATCAAAGTTTATGAACCCAGAAAACAATGAGATGGATATTTAGTTTAGGGATACATACACATGTTGCAAATGATAAAACTAAAGAAAATAAAGGGGATGTTTAACACAAAACTCAGGATAGTAGTTATATTTGTGAGAAAACAGGAATTTCTAAGTTATTTGCAAGTACTCTTTCTTATGCTAGCTGAGAGGCACTTGTGTAATTTGTATTTCTTTTAGAAGCTCTGTTAGTGGGGAACTTCTTCCCCACTTCCACTGTTTCCTTCTGGTAACGGAAATTTGAAGAGTAAAACTGTGGCATTTCTCCGTTCTTCCACGTACACAAAGAAGCAAAGGGACTTATGTGATTACCTGAACGCTAACACTGGGTAAAGCAATCTGCTTGATTACGGGTTCACAATTAGCACACCCACTTGGCCAAAATGCCTAAAGCCAGATCTTTACATCTAGCCTCTACTACATAAAAGGTGAAATTTTGGTATCCATCTTCCCTATCCTCCTCCTCAACCTTTCCTTAGTGAAAGGAACAAGTCTACTTGACTTTAAAACCTACTATAAAGCTACAGTAATCAACACAGTGTCATACTGGTGAAAGAACAGACCAACAGATCAAAGGAACAGAATGGATGGCCCAGAAATAGACACACATAAAAATATAACAGATTTTTGACTAAGTAGCAAAGGCAATAAAATTAAGTAAAGATAGTCTTTCAACAAATGGTGCTGGAACAACTGGACATCCACATGCAAGAACTAAATCTAGACAAAGACTTTTCACCCTTCACAAAAATTAACTAAAAATGGATCGTAGACCTACATGTGAAATGCAAAACCATAAAACTTCTAGAAGATAACAGGAAAAAAATCTAGATGACCTTGCATTTGGCAATAACTTTTTAGATACAACACCAAAGACACAATCCATGAAAGAATAAATTGATAAGCCAGACTTTAGGAAACCTAAAAACTTCTGTTCTGCAAAAGATAATGTCAAGAGAATAAAAAGATAAGGGACCAACTGGGAAAAAATATTTGCAAAAGACATATTTGACAAAGGAAATGTCTTTTTATATTATTATCCAAAATATACAAAGAACTCTTAACACTCAACAATAAGAAAATAAACAACCTAATTAAAAACTGTGCAACATGTATATCTATGTAACAAACCTGCACATTCTGCACATGTATCCTAGAACTTAAAGTATAATAAATAAAAGTATAATAAATAAACTAAATAATCCACAAAGAAAAGGAATTACTGGATTCATATCCCAACTATTACAATTGCTAATGTGCATTTCTAAATAAAGCCCACAAACAAAAACTGTGCAAAAGACCTGAACAGACACCTCACTAGAGAAATTATGTAGATGGTAAATAAACATATAAAAAAATGTTCAACATCATGTGTCATTAAGGAATTGCAAATTAAAACAACAAGATAGTAGAATTGCCAAATCAAAAACACTAATACCAAATGCTGCCAAGGATATGGAGCAAAAAGAACTCTCATTAATAGTGGTGAAGATGCAAAATGTTATAACAATTTTGTAAAGCAGACAGTTTGGCAGTTTCTTATAAAACTAAACATATTCTTACCATATGATCCAGCAATTATACTCCATTGTATTTACCCAAATGAATTGAAAAGTTACATACACACACACACACACACACACACACGTGCACGTGCGCACACACACACACACAAATTTTTACAATTGCTTTATTCATAAACGACAAAACTTAAAAGTATCTGAGACGTCCTTCTTTAGGTGAATAAATAAATAAACTGTGGCACAGTCAGACAATAGAATATTATTCAGTGCAAAAATGAAATGAGTTATCAAGCCATGAAAAGGCATGGAGAAAGATTAAACTTATTACGACTAAAGTGAAAGAAACTAATCCAAAAAGAATACCTAATGTAGGATTTCAACTATGACATTCTGGAAAAGGCAAAATTAACAGAGACAATGAAAGAATCAAGGGTTTCTAGGAGCTGGGGAGAGGAGGAAGAACAGGCAAAATGCAGAGGGTATTTAGGCAGTGAAACTACTCTGCATGATATTGTAATGGTGAACATATATCAGCATACATTTGTCAAACCCCATAAAATGTACACCACCAAGACTGAACCCTAATGAACCCTAACATGAACTCTAGATGATAAATGATGTGTCAATGTAGGTTCACCAATTATAACAAATATATCTCTGGTGCAGAATTTTGATAGTAAAAGACACTGTGTGTATGTGATATGTGGGAAATCTCTGTATTTTCTACTCAATTTGGCTATGAACCTAAAATTGCTCTAAAAGATAAAGTTTTTTTTTAAAGCAAGGTTATTTTTGAGCTCTGCCCAGTTATTTCTATTTTTATATCAATATACTCTATATCTACATACTCACAAATACCTATACACATATACGTATGTACATGTACTTAGATATATACAAGCACATTATATATATTCTTTGAATGCATGCTTTGTTTCATATTGAGAGTTTTTTAAAAGTAAGGCTATAGTAGTTTTTAAAAGATAAATGATAGTTAAAATTAATTAGCAATATGGGAGAGTACTTATAAAATTAAGGATTTTAAAGCAGAACATAAATCCATTAAGGTTTGAAAAGTATAGACTTATCATAAATATGAAGTCTTGAGGAAAAAGTCCTCAAGGTCTGAAGTGAGTCCCCTTGCAGGTGACAGGGCCCAAAGTGTGAAAAGAACTGCAGGTGGGAATCAGGAGAAAGCCACTGCTGATTGAAGATTAGCAAGATTTTTGTCTTTCTTCTTCCCTCTCTCCTCCTCCAAGTGATATGTATCAAGTAAAAGGAGCCAGTATGTTTCCTCTCTTCCTTTCTTACCCCTCACACTTTCTGTTTCATCTATAAAATTTCCATAACACTTTATGTCCTCTTCTGCCAGAAAGCATCAAGATTGGTAATTGAATTGGATTCTGAATTGGGAATTGGGAATTGTGACACTTGATTGAACAAAGCAGAATTTGCACCAAATAGTAGCTCCTAATATTTTAGAATGACAGAAAGTATGTATTGCTTTTATTTTTCATCATACTAAAAATTTTAAAGGAAAATATTTCAAGACATAAAGCAACATATTCTCTTTGAATTCTTATTAAAAAACAAGATGTTAATAGCAAGAAGGGTAAAGACATGTTGTTTTGTTTGCTTTTACTTTTTCTTAATTATAAACTAATTAAAAATGCAGAGAAACATAACAAAAAATATTTTTCCAGACTAAGTTATCAGACGTTTAGTAAGTACCTAGTGTGCATGTACTATGATACTTGCTACAGATGAAGAGGTGAACAAAACAGTTATACTTTATCCCTTCATAAAGCTTTTAATTCAGTCAGGGAAATGGACGTCCTAGAATGCGTATTGGAAAGCTCCACATTTCTTTTGAATGATACTTACATTTCATATTTTACTTAACCACTCCTAAATTGTTGAATATTTTTATTGTTTTCTTTAGCTATTAAAAGGAACATAGCTAATGAAAAACATTATTTCTGTAATTTTTTTACCCATATTTGGGCTATCCTAAAATTCAACTGGAATGAAGACAGTGACTGATAAGATTATCAGGCCCTTCCATCTAAATCTATTGTCAGGCAACAAGAAAGCTCTAACCTACAACACATTTTGTATAAGTAGAGCTTAACCAATACACCCAGAATTTTGTATGAAAAGTTAACAAAATAGCCCACATTTTCTATGGAAGATGCATCAAAACAACTAATGATACTTTTATTTGACTTGAATTTTGCCTATCCTATGTTGACTCAATAATCTACGTTGATTATGAATTTTACAAGCAAGAAAGTGTATCATTGAATGTGTATATTCATGAGTAAAATAGAGATACAACTTTGTTATTCAATGTTTAACATCAGAATTCTTTGCTTGCTGGTTAGTTTATATTTTCCTTTCTGAGCCAAAGCCTTATAAAATATGTCTGGTTCATCTGACAGCTCTGTAGAAAGTACACCAATGTATAGTTTCTCTTTCAGTATGACAGTCCCTATTTCCCTTACCTTCCCTCAAAGATTGTAATTTTTACATATTGCTGCTGACTGGATGAATGTAAAGTTATACCACAGTTTTTTAAACTTGTAATTTATTATTTGTGAGTTTTAACATTTTATCATGGCTACATATCTTTTGTTTTTTAACAGCTTTATTAATACATAATTTACATACCACTAAGCTCACCCATTAAAAGTGTGTAATTTCAAAGACTTTTACTATATTCACAGCTGAGTTGTACAAACATCTCAATAAACTAACTTGAACATTTTTATCACTTCAAAATGAAACCTTGTACTTACTGCCTCTTTTTACCTCCTCTTCCACCAGCCCTCGGCAATCATTGATCTAATTTCTGTCTGTACAGATTTGCCTATTCTGGATACTTCACATAAATAGAATCATGTAATATGCAGCATTTTATAACTGGGTGATTTCACTTAGCATATTTCCAAAGCTGATCTATGTTGTAGCATGTATCAGTAGTTCTCTACATTTTATAGCTAAATAATGCTCCACTGTAGGGATATATCACCTTCTATTTGTCCATTCACCAGCTGCTAAGCATTTGGATTGTTTCCACTTTGAACTATTATGAACAATGCTGCTATAAACATCCAGGCACAAATTTTTGTGTGGACATTCATTTTCAACTAGGGGTGAAATTACGGGACCAAATGGTAATTTTTTACAGCTTTCTGAGGAACTCCAGATTGTTTTTCAAAGTCCTGCACCATTTTACATTCCCACCAGCCGTGTATGAGGGTCTCGATATCTCCACAACCTAGATAATACTTTTTATTATCGGTTTTTTTATGATAACTATCATTGCAGATTTCAAGTGATATCTCATTGTGGTTTTTATTTGCATTTTTCCTGATGTCTAACGATGTTGAGCATCTTTCCATATGTTTATTGACCATTTTTATGTATTTTTAAGAAATATCTATTCAGATCCTTTGCCCACTTTTCAATTGGGTTGTCTTTTTATTATTGATTTATAAGAGTTCTTTATTTTAGATTCAAGTCCCTTATCAGATAAATTATTTGGAAATACCTTCTCCCTTTCCCTGGGCTGCATTTTCACTTTCTTGATGTCATCCTTTGAAGCACAAGAGTTTTTAATTTTTATGAGGTCCCATTTACCCATTTTTTTCTTTTGTCGGCTATGTTTTGGTATTGCATCTAATAAATCACTGCATAACCCAAGGTCATGCAGATTTAATCCTGTTTGGATCTAATTGTCATATAGTTTTAGTTCTTACATTGAAGTCTGTGATCCACTTTGAGTTAATTTTTGTGTATGGTTCTTTCACTTTTAAATGTCACAGATTTCCTATATTTTAAAGAGAGAAGAAAAAAAGGTAAAATTGAGGCAATATAGGACCATTTGTGTTCTAAAGCACTAGAAAATGCAAATCACTGAAAACATTAGCTAGTACTATGTATATATGCATGGGCATGTGTGTGTAAATTTACACTTTTAATTATTATTTTTTTCCTCCTATGATAAGCCTAGGTTTTTTTCCTTCCAAATGGCAACGAGAAAGCAAAGCTGCCAGTGCCTCAGTCATTCCTCCTTTTCTTTCTTTTTCTCACTGCCCCAAGCTTAGTTGTGCTTTCCTTGATGGCCCTGCAGCAGGCTGGCCTCCTTCTGAGCCTGGAGTTTGTTAAAGTTCTTCACATGGAGTGCCAAGTATTGCAGTTAAAATTAAAGCAACTTCTCATACTTGCGTCTTTCCTCTACTGTAGGTGATATCTGACTGCCAATGCCCACTTCTGCCTGGAATTCTCACCTGCCTCTGCTCCCTCCAGAGGTTCAGAGCGGCTTCACACAGGCGGCACATAAATAAAAAAGTTCTAAGGCTAGGACAGGAAACTCTTTCAATATGAAACTTGACTTGAACCTTTCTCTAGTGACTCAGAAAAAGGATGTATGTATGCATTAAAAACTTGGGCTTTTTTCTAAATATAAAATTGATGTATGATCAATGAAAACATTTTGGAAAATCTAAAGACCATAAATTAAAAAACCACACCTCTTTTCATGTCCCAGAGTTAAACGTGATTATCATTTTGTTATGTATCTTTAGAGAGACAGACAAATTTGCCAAAGTGTACACTTATACATGCATATATGTATTAGATAACCAGAAATGTATTATATATGCAATTTCACATGAAGGCTCTTTTCCCTTTTACATTTTCTAATGTCATTAAATATTACCTGAAAACATTAATTCCCTCCTAGGATACATTATGATGTATTAAACCATCATTCTCAGCAAACTGACAGAAGAGCAGAAGATCAAACACCGCATGTTCTCACTCATAGGTGGGTGTTGAACAATGAGAACACATGGACACAGGGAGGGGAGCACTATACACTGGGGTCAGTTGGGGGGAAATAGTGGAGGGACGGTGGGGGGTGGGGAGCTGGGGAGAGATAGCAAGGGGAGAAATGCCAGATGTAGGTGATGGGGAGGAAGGCAGCAAATCACACTGCCATGTGTGTACCTATGCAACAATTTTGCATGTTCTTCACATGTACCCCAAAACCTAAAATGCAATAAAAAAAAATAATGGGAAAAAAAAATATATATATATATATATAAATTAAAAAAAATCTGTTTCTTCTTTTTATATATTTAAGATTCTTCCATTATAAATAATTCTGTCACAAACATCTCATCTCATATGTTTCTCAACATATGTTTGAGTCAACATTGTTTGTACTTATCAATTCAATCATTGACAAACACTCATCCTGCTATAAGCTCAGTGGCAGGGATACAATGTGGACCCTCACAAAGCTCACAGACAATAGCCTTTCTCCTGCTCCCTTATTTCATGCTGCCTTCTTGGTATACCTGCTGATTTCCTGATTTCTAATTACATTCCCTGACCATGGTTCCTAGGTAAGAACCATGCCTATCTACTGCTTTGAACACGTGCTTTTTCCCTATAGCTGAATTAAGCTTATGGCTAACTCCTGTTTCCTGATTGTTCCTCTAGTAAGCATTTCTCAAACCTTTTGGTCACAGTACCCCTTCACACTCTTAAAAATTATTAAGGACCTGGGCCAGGTGTGGTGGCTCATGCCTGTAATCCCAGCACTTTGAGATGCCAAGGCAAGCGGATCACCTGAGGTCAAAAGTTCGAGACCGGCCTGACTAACATGGAGAAACACCACCTCTACTAAAAATACAAAATATTAGCCAGGTGTGGTGGCACATGCCTGTAATTCCAGCTACTTGGGAGGCTGAGTCAGGAGAATCCTTTGACCCAGGAGGCGGAGGTTGCAGTAAGTCAAGATCATGCCATTGCACTTCAACCTGGGCAACAAGAGTGAAGCTCCATCTCAAAAAAAAAATTATTAAGGACCCACATCTGGGTATTTAATTATGCAGATATAATCGGAGTTCAAGTTGAATAACTGCGAGGCTGTCTACAACAATTTGTAGCTGCACTTGTGCTTCACGCAGCCTGTCTAAGTAGAACCAGAAGAACAAATGTCCACAGCACAATTTCTAAACAGAGCTGAAGCTTCTGCCCTTCCTAAAATGCTAGTAAAACCATTTTTAGGCTACTTCCAAGATAGGACACTCTCTAGATAAGCATGTTATCCTCAAGTTCTTCATAGCCCTTCAGAGTCTGTGTAACTTTAACCACCTCCAAATCATCTAGTAGAGCACGCACACACACACACACCCCCCAGTCTCAGCCAGATAGTAAAACACTGCAGAAGCACCAGGACTCAGTGAGTTCCAGCAGGGCCATCACTTTCATTTTCATTTCAGTCTCTCTTTGCAGGGGTTCCAGTTAAAGGGCAAGCAAGTTTCCAGGAGAACAAGGGTGAGTCAGTGGTGCCTTGCTAACTGAGGCTGGATCTCTATTCATGTGGCCTGCTCTATTGGGTCATTATCCACCTTATTCTTTAAAAGACAATTTCTAAACCACTTCCAAGTATTTGTAAAACAAACATTGCCACCCACCACCAACGTTTGCTTTATTCTGAAGTTGCTGCATTTACCTTGAAAACCACAAACTGTAAACAAGGGCACCTGTTCAGAGAAGATCTTCAAACTGCTCGCTCACTAAATCAACACCTGGGAAGGAAAGGCAGTTGACTTGGGCTTGAATACACAGTGTACAAATCAATCTTTTATCTAAAACTCTTGGTGGCAGCTTGAATAAGTTAATGATTATTAAGCTTATGGAGCAACATAGAGACTTCCATAAACAAAATGTAACTTGTGTTAATCTGCTTAATACTCAGAAGAAAGAAAAACAAGGCCTACCTACCATAAACCATAGAAGCACAATATTAATGCACACATATTTCCACTTAAAATAGTAAATACGTATATAATACCCTCCTTCTCAGTGGAGACACTTTATACTACAGAGTAGGTAAAAAGGAAACTGATTTGGTATTTTAATATGCCTAATACACAATATAAGATAAGGGCGGATGGGGGAACGGTTTACTTAAAAACATCTATATTTAATTCATGAAAAGTATTTTGAGGCAGCCAAAGTTTCATTTCCACAAACAGTCCATGCCTCTCACAACAATGTGTTCCTAGAAATACATCATAAAAAGAATGCATTTTCCAAGGGAAATTCCATTGGTGTAACATGATTGGGAATAACTTCCTAAAGAATACAAACTTAATAATGACAGCATAGATAGAACTATTCTAATCGTATACCTTCCACATCATTTAGGAGAGCAACATCCTATAAAAACGATTAAAATGTACTTTGTTGTACTATTATAAGGATATCTTTTCTCCAAAAGTAGATCTGTATCATATAAATATCTGAAGACTTCACCAAGGACCTTCCTATAAGGGTCAAGAGAGGCAAGGGGCTGAATAAATAAGGTCTTTCTCCATCTTCCCACATAGCCAGCCTTAGAGGTGAAAAAAGTCACAGAACTGTAGACGGGGGAGGCTTATTCTTTTTTCAGTGAAGTCAAGAGGGTATTTCTGGGTTAACTGAGTTTCAAACTGCCCCCACAAACTGGTCATGCTATTTCATACCTCTGTGTCTTAGCCAGAAATGCCTCTTTCTCCATCATCCCCTCCTCTCTGCCTGGTTAACAACTAGCCATTATTCTTCTGAATTCCAAAGCCAATCACAATTCTCTTCTCTGTGCTTCTACAGTCTCTTGGGTTTAAAGACAGTATACTTAGTAGTTAAGGGTCTAGATTTCAATCACAGCTTTGCTTGCTTCCTCCTAGATGTATGACAAGAGGCAAGTTACTTAACTTCTCTCTGTGCCTCAACTTCCTCATCTATAAAATGAGATATGATAGAGAATGTTAATTCTCCCCCCGCCATAACCATTATTTTCTTCCCTGATGTAGTTTTAGGTTGGCAGATGGCCAGCCCACTAATTACTGTATTCCTCAGGTTCCTTGCAGCAACACGGAGTCAAGTTTATTCGTTTCCTGTGACTGCCACAACAAATCAACACAAAATTGGTGGCTTAAAACAACAACAATGCACACTCTCACAGTTCTGGAGGCCAAAGTTCAAAGTCAAGGTGTTGGCAAGACCATGTTCCCTCTGAAGGCTCTAGGAGAAAATCCTCTTTTGCCTCTTCCAGCTTCTGGTGGCTCAAAGTACTCCTCAGCTTATGGCAGCAAAAATCCACTATCTGACTGTGTCTTTATGTGGCCTTCTGTGTGTGCCTTCTACTCATATGTCTTGTACAGGGGTATATAAGATTTGGGGCCCACTTGTGTAATCCAAGGTAATCTCATCTCAAGATCCTTAATTTGCATGGACCATTTTTCCTAATAACATCATACTTGCAGTGCCCAGATATTATATAAAAAGACATTATACATAAAGACATGGGCATGTCTTTTGCAGGGCCACCATTCAATATGCTATATGTCTATGAGATATGAGTGAGAGTGATTTACGCAATTCCAGGAGTCCTCCTGAAGGAAGAATCTACTTTCCTTGTATTCGCCTTACTTCCTTTCTACCAACTAGGAAATGCTGACTACTGGAACAACTTTGGAAGCCACATGCTGAGAATGACAGAGTTGCCAAGATGGTCCTGGACCACTCACCTAGGGACTATTAGGTGAAAGAGAAATACATTTCTACCAAATAGAAGTCATTATGGGGTTTTTTTGTTTGTTTATTTTTTGGGCTTTGGGGGTATTTATGTCATAGCACTTTATCTAATATATGGGGATAATAATATTTAATAATAATATATACCTCACATGACTGTAAAAGATTAAATGGATTAATAGAATATAAAGCAGTTGAAACATTACCTGATATATATTAAGAACTAAATAAATATTAGTTATTTATAGCAGTGGGACTCTTGTCACACTTAGTTTTCATTGATTTACTGTGTAACACCTGCAGAAGACCCAAGAGATTGGGGTAAAGGCTTGGCACTTTCATCTGAGTATTATACTCAAAAGAATACTAAACATTCCTTTACTGTTTAAGATGAAATGCAAATGAATTTGGCACACCAATTATTATCCTAGGAATTAATTTCACATAAAGGTGCATATTGGGCCCAACAAGTCTACATGTCCCTTCCCCAAAGGCACAAATCTTTCAGGCCAAATGCCATCTTAATTAAGAAGCTTTCATCATCACTCAAAACAGGAAATTAAAATATTCCTCCCACAATACTTCACCATATCTTTTGATTTAGCCCTTATCACTTTCTACCTAGTGTTATATTATATATATATATATATATATATCTTATCTTCCTCATATAAATTCCTTGAAAGCTGCATTCATTTCTGACTTGTCTGAACTGTAGCAACTACTTCACACACTGCATTGCACATGGTGTATGTTTGCATGGCGTATGTTCGATAAATCTGCTAAATGTATCCAAGATCTTTTTTTTTTTTTAAGTTCTTAGATATGTGTTCAGAATGTGAAGGTTTTTTATGTAGGTGTACATATGCCACAGTGATTTGCTCCACCTATCGACCCGTCATCTAGGTTTTAAGCCCCGAATACATTAGGTATTTGTCCTAATGCTCTCGCTCCCCTTAGGCACCCCCTCGACAGGCCCAGGTATGTGATGTTCCCCTCCCTGTGTCCATGTGTTCTCATTGTTCAGCTCCCACTAATGAGTGACAACATGTAATGTTTAGTTTCCAGTTCCTGTGTTAAGTTTGCTGAGAATGATGGCTTTCAGCTTCATCCATGTCCCTGGAAAGAACATGAACTCCTTCTTTTTTACGGCTGCACAAGATCTTACAGTGTCGAAAAACAAGCCTACCTTTCTACCTATCACCTATGCAACTTGAGCGTGCTGCTTCTCTAAAATATGGTTTCCACATCTGAAAAACAGGGCTATTCGGGATTAAGTAGGGCAACATGGAGAAAGGCCATTATAAGAATTTCAATATTTAGGTCTTTCTATTCTTTTTTTTTTTTTTTTTTTTTTTTTTTTTTTTTTTTTTTTTTTTTTTTTTTTTTTTTTTTTTTTTTTTTTTGAGACGGAGTTTAGCTCTTGTTACCCAGGCTGGAGTGCAATGGCGCGATCTCGGCTCACCGCAACCTCCGCCTCCTGGGTTCAGGCAATTCTCCTGCCTCAGCCTCCTGAGTGGCTGGGATTACAGGCACACGCCACTATGCTCAGCTGATTTTTTGTATTTTTAGTAGAGACAGGGTTTCACCATGTTGACCAGGATGGTCTCGATCTCTTGACCTCGTGATCCACCCGCCTCGGCCTCCCAAAGTGCTGGGATTACAGGCGTGAGCCACCGCGCCGGGCCAGGTCTTTCTATTCTTGAATAGTCTTGGCTGTTAAAATACTCACAGATAAAAAGATATTTATTCAGTACTCACTAAGAATTTAGACACACAACTCACTCCATATACATCATAGGAAGGGAGATTTTTACACATGAGGCTTGCAGCTCGTGAAAATTAACCCAAGGATACAGGATGAGGAAGTGAGGGAGCTGGAGAGCTGTTCTTAGCCCGCTACACCACATGTACCACGATTGTTCCTTTTCTGCCCATCACTTCCTATTCTGAAGGGAGAGAACTGAATCTCACAATTAAAGCCACAAATCACCCAAAATTCACATACTGTTCATAACTCAGAGACACAATTAATTGTGTGACTGTTGACTTAAACAGTGGTTCATGAGACTTCCGAGACAGTCCTACTTTATCACTCAGAACCACACAACTTCCCTCTTCCCAATACAGAGACTAAAGTATTTTAATGCATAAGCATTTTTACAATCCTGACTAGCTTTGACAGGAGAAGCAAAAAGGAAAAGCAATGTGTTCTCCTTTCATTCTGTGGCCCTTCTCTGAAACCTCATGGAGGAGAGTAAACTTATTATCCAATTTCCACTGTCACTTAAGAGATTAATAATATGGCATTAATAGTAATGATTATAAACAGATGACTTACCACAAACACACAGGATAAACATAGCAACAACATTCAACTGGAGAGTTTTAATAATTTTTTTTTAAGTATAAAGCATGGAACTACTGACTTGGAAATCCACTCACCATCACCCCTAGTCATCCACTAGCAAAATTTTTGCTTCTTGTTCCTGTGACATTATGTTATGCAGACCTAGAGGCCTTAGTTTCAGAGGAAGGAACACTGCCACCAGGAGACACAACAATTTCATTAAATTGTAAATTAAGATTGCCACCTGGATACTTTGGGGTCCTCTGACCTGTAAATCAATAGCCTAAGAAGGGAGCTTCAGTGTTGTCTGGGCAACTGACCTAGACTATCAAGATGAAATCAGTCTACTACTCCACAATGGAAGTAAGGAAGAGTATGCATGAAATACAGGAGATCCTTCAGGCATCTCTTAGTATTACCATGCCCTGTGATTAAGGTCAACGGGAAACTACATCAGCTCAATCCAGGGAGGACTACAAAACCCTTCAGGAATGAAGGTTTGGGTCACTCCACCAGGAAAAAAACCATGACCTGCTGAGGTGCTTGCTGAAGGCAAAGGGAATACAGAATGAGTAGGAAAAGAAAGTAGTCATCAGTATAGTACCAACTACAACCACATAATCAGTTGTAAAAATGAGGAATGTAATTGTCATGATTATTTCCTCCTTCTTTTGCTAAAACCATGTTTTTAGCATGTACAGGTATGTATACACTTGTACTAAGAAAACATCTTCAAATTTCCCTTTTCCTTTATTATGTGACATAGATTTATTCACTTCATATCAGCATTTAAGTATTGTTGACTTTATGTAATAGCATTTGGGTTGAGGATTGGTGCATTTCCGGTTGTATGAAGGACAGTTGTATTATGTTAGGTATAATTATGATATTATTATTGTCTTTATTTGAAGATTATGTATGATCTCAGGAGATGTATACGGGTTCAAGTTGACAAGGGATGGACTTGCGATGGTTAATACTGAGTGTCAACTTGACTGAATGGGAGGATGCAAAGTATTGATCCTGGGTGTGTCTGTGAGGGTAATGCCAAAGGAGATTAATATCTGAGTCAGTGGACTGGGAAAAGCAGACCCACCCTTAATCTGAGTGGGAACCATCTAATCAGTTGTCAGCATGGCCAGAATACAAAGCAGGCAGAAAAATGTGAAAAGGCTAGACTGGCTTAGCCTCCCAGCCTGTATCTTTCTCCTGTGCTGGATGCTTCCTGCCCTCAGACATCAAACTCTAAGTTCCTCAGCTTTGGGACTCAAACTGGCTTCCTTGTTCCTCAGCTTGAGGATGGCCTATTGTGGGACCCTGTGATCATGTGAGTTAATATTACTTAATAAACTCCTACATATATACATACATATATATACACACACATACACACACACACACACACACGTGTGTGTGTGTGTGTGTGTGTGTATCCTGTTGGTTCTTAATAAACTCATATATATATAAACTCTTTATATATATAGATATATAGATATATGTGTATGTAGATAGATAGATAGATTAGATAGATAGATAGATAGATAGGTAGATAGATAGATAGATAGATAGATAGATAGATGACAGATAGATCGATCGATCGATCGATCCTATTAGTATGTCCCTCTAGACAACTCTGACTAATACAGGCTACAAGTGTGGCATCCAAAAATGAGAGGAGTTCTCATTAGGCAAAACCCAAATGCACTATTTTCAGTTCTTTCTACATCGCTCAGAATTCAATTGACAAACAGAAGCCTAACCATAAAACAAACAAAGCAGTATAACGAAGACAGAAAAATCCCTAAAGAATTTGTAGCTGGCAACAGTTAAAAGAACTAAAAAAAAAAAAATACTAGAAGAAAAGATCCACAGGAATATGGTCATTTGAAACAAATACTTAATGGGCTATCACATGGAAAAAAGATTAGATTCAATCTATGTGGCTTTATAGAACTAACAGGTAGAATTCATAGGTGGGACTAATTCCACAGATATTATGGCATAGTGGTTAAAAACAAACAGCTCTAGAGTCATAGAACTTGGTGAGAGTCCCAGTCCTACCACTAAAGAGTTCAGTAACGTTAAGATAGTTGCATAACTTCTTTATACTTACGTTCTCCACAAATTAGGATAGCAATAATTTCTACTTCATGTGATTACTAAATAATAATGCACAGGAAGCCTCAAGTACAGTGTAGCATGCTTTACATGTTCAATAACCTTAGTTGATTTCAAATCTGAAATAGTTTCAGTCTTCGACAACAACAACTAAAAGTATTCTAACACCAAACCTGAAGAAATTCAATATAGCAACTGTTAAGCTGGTGGAGCAAATATTCATCATGGGCTGAGAGTGGGGAATCACTGTGTTAGACAAGCTTGACACATTCATTCGCCTAAGTAAAAGGTCAAAGCAACTGCCTAGCAAGAACACACTTTCATTTATGCACATGAGTGCGTAACCTCCATGAGCAGAGGCAAAAGGTTAGGCCCAGTCTTTAAAAGGACTTCCCTGAATTACTTGAAGAAAAGGAACTGAGCTAAAGAAGAGATTTTATCCATTTTCCCCCAGGTCCCTGATTTTTACTACCTGCTTTAGTGTTGCATTCTGCAGCAAAGAAATTCTCTATACTAGTTCCAATTCCTGAAGCATTCTGACTTATTACTTCGAAATGACTGAGTGTTGATTGCCAGAAGTGGCCCCATGGTAGGCTTGGTGCATTATGAAATAGTCAAGTGAAAAATGATCAGAGAATCTCAGAACTAGAGCCTTCAAGGCCAAATAGCCCAATGCTAAAAAAAACACCTAATCAACCAAGAGAAGGGACTGTCTTCTCTTCCCTCCATCCTCCAGGAAGTGGTCCCTGGGTTCTCCATTACTGTCATGTTTTATCACCCTGACAGTAAGGAAGGACATAAAACTCTCTTTAAGTTGATTTAAGTTGACTTCTCTTAATAAAAATGGAACATCTATCAATATACGAATTTTAGAAAAATAATACTAAGAAGAGTTTTCTAGAAAAGGGGGAGAAGTGTGGAAAGGAATAGGGAAAAAGTGAAAGAATATAAAATCAATTTAAATAACTGCCTTATAAAAGGGAAGAAGGTTAAATTGTACATCAAAAAATAAGATATGTGACGAACTCTATTGGTATTATGTGCCCTCTGGTATGAAGCAGAGAGAAGGGCACATAACGTCTGGGGTATTCTCAAAACTTTAACACCAGTCCAACCATGACAAAAGCATCAGACACACAAGGTACACTCTATAAAATACCTAGCTAGTGCTCTTCAAAAATATGAAGATCATGAAAAACCAGGGAAGACCAAGACCAGGTCACAGAATAGAGCAAACTAAGGAGATACAATGACTAAATGTAACAAAGGATCATGGATGGGATCAGGAACAGGAAAAGGGCTTTAATGGAAAGCTGGTGAAATACGAATGAAGTCTGGAATGTAGTCACTAGTAATGTACAAATCATAACTTCTTAGTTTAGACTAATGTCCCCAGTGAGATGCAAATAACGGGAAAGAGAGTGGAAGAGAATTCTCTGTATGCCTTCACAACTCTTCTGTAGAGCAAAATTTATTCAAATGTTACAGTCTACCTTTTAAAAATAGAGATTATTTGATCATTAAAGAAATTTTACTCACATAAGAAAAAGCTACTATGCTTCTGTTAATATCAATCTGTTGTATGGTATCTATTGAAAAATGGTTGTTTACCAGGTTTTAAATAACCCTTTGGAAATTGTTTGCTAAAACTTAGTTTCCTCTGTTCGCAAGTGAGGTAATGTGACACAGACAAAAGAACATTTCACTGTGGAACTTTGTTGCCACAGTCAAAAAAATTGGAGGAGTTGTACTAGATTTACTTTTAATTGCCTACCAGCTGTAAAATGTTATGATTCGCTTGAACAAATCATAGCATGAGTATAAAAAACAAAAATCTTTTCAAATTAATTTGAGAATATCATTTGTCTGGCTGAGGCAAGAGGAACTGAGGTGAACTGTTGATATGCTATTGTTTCTTCCCTTATCTAAAAAGTAACAATAAGGGAGGGTGCTCCGGAAACTTGGCAGGGGAGTCTGGAAATGCTGGGATGGCGATTCTGGGAGGCAAATCTATGAAACAGCAATGGCTTTTAAAGCCAAAAGGAATGGGGGAAATATATTCATGCAGAGTGGCCTAAGGCGAGAGCTATAAAGACAAGCTATGCAAAAGGATGAGGCAACTGGTCATGTACTGCCTGCTCCCCACTGTTAAGAAGGCCAGGGCAGAGGCAAACCCAGCTCAGGGAATTCTCTGGGACTCT
Source organism: Cebus imitator (assembly GCF_001604975.1). Lineage (NCBI taxonomy): Eukaryota > Metazoa > Chordata > Mammalia > Primates > Cebidae > Cebus > Cebus imitator. The sequence continues at coordinate 1,261,316 of NW_016107682.1, forward strand.
GGCGGGATAAAGTTCAATGCATCATGAAAGAAAGGCTGGGGCTTTAAGATAAGAGAGAACCCTGAGTTCTCAATAGGAAAGAATCCTCTTTTTCCAATGATGAGTGTAGTAAGATAAATGGTTTAGTCTAAAATGGGAGGTAGAAAATGAGAGTAAACTAGCAAGGATAATGACCTCAAAGACTGGATTACAGGAAAGCCAGCCTTTCACCAGAAGGATGGAGTGTCTGAAAAAGTGATTCATGCTCTGAACCAGTGCCCAGTGAATAATACGAGACCAAGTATCTGCATATAATTACCTTGTGGGTACAGAGCTGTTACCCCAGGTTCCCTTAGATACTCTAAAATAATCTTTGCAAATTTAAAACAATTCACCTCACTGTGGATTGAAAGAGGAAAAGAGGAAAGGCAGTCATGAAGTGTAAATGTTAATCTTTGAAAGATTCATTCTTCCTTGGGGACCTACAGAGGAGCAAGGCTGCCCAGGCTCATGCCTGTGAAGTATGAACACTCCTGGTAACCACGTTTTATCACATGATCCCAGAAAAAGTTTGAGTGTCTCATCCAAAAGCACCTAATGGCTATTTTAGGGGATACAGACTATGGGCAAATCACTATGCCTGGAAAACACAAAAAGAAGAAAATAAAATCCTGCTCTTGAAGAGGCAATAATGTAAGGGTTGAGTCAAATATGTTTAATGGAAATGCATTATGCCTTTCTATCATAAGGTTAACTACCATTTGTATAATGACTTAAAACACTTTTACATTTATTCTCTGGAAATATGTCAGGGCTCACAAAACGTTGTGTGGTAGTCATCGTTCTTGTTATTAGCCATGTCTACTCCCACTAGCCAATGACAGACGTCCTCTGAGGCTCAAAGCAGGTAGGTGACCTACTTAAGATAACACAGTCAGCAAGCAGTACAGTCGAAACCTGAACCTCATGCTTTTTCCTGCTACAAATACAGATTTGTTGTCCCAGTTTGCTTTTAGAACTTTTCTCTTCAATGCCCTACAGTTCACCAAGGAGTGTCTAGTGGTGGATGTGGTTGTATTTATCATCACTACTCCGAACTCAGTGTGCCTCTTCCACCTGGGGAAGAGTGTTTTCCTTCAGTTTAGTAAATTCTCACCCACACTCCTTCACATATTGCCTCTATTCCAGTCTCCCTAGCCTTTCCTTCTAGAATTCAGCGAGACACTGTGGGAGCTTCTCAACCCATCCTCCAAGCTTTTTATGACTCATCCAAATTTTCCTTCTTTGTATCTCTCTGTGCTGCATTCTGGGTGGTTTCCTCAGATCTCTCCTCTAGAGCACTAATTCTCTATTCATCTTTACACAATGTGCTAGCTCATACTTTTCAGAATCTACCTTTATTCATACCATCTGTCCTTCCATTAGGGTTTCTCTACCCTCTTAACTTTGAATCATTTCATACACACTTCCTGCATTGTCTCTGGCAGGTTGTTCCTGAATATTAGTAGCTTACGTGTCACCTTCACAGTAGCTTCATTCTAAGTCCATCCTCAGTGGAAACTGTTTACTGCATGAAGACCTCACTTGCCCAGGGATGGGAAGTATCCCTACTGAGTAGTTTTGCAGATGTTTTCAGTGGGTAGTTTGTCTTCCACAGTCTGTCTTATGCAAATTTCTCTACTTGGGGAAAAGTCTAGCTCTCTTATAAAGTGGCCAATATAACTTAAAGGACTTTTTTTTGTGTGCATGTCAGTTTCTCTGCAAGGATCTGAATCTAGGGAAAATGAAATAAATAAAATATTCCCATGAGAGATATTGTTTATAAAATGCCTATCACAGAGCGTAAAAACAGTCAACATTAATCCAATGCTAACTGTTTTTCCCTTTTCCATTCAGTAAGCGGCCATCTTGATTTGGGCTTATAGCTCTGAAGAATCCCTCCATCTCTCTCCAGTTTTTAATCCTTTAAAAAGGCTGTTTTTCACCATTATGAGAATGAATGCTTATACACTCTTCAAAATAAATGCCATTTTAAAAGTATTTTTAGTATTATAAGTATGTACAAATTATGAAATTGATTTGGACAAGCTTTTAATGATGAGTTTTAGCTTTCTGTGATTCTCTAAAGATTCCATTAATCATTCTTTTGTAGGAGTTGAGTTATCATCAGTCTCTTACTAGGTTCAATTTCTCATTGAGGAAATTATCAAGCTATTTCTAAAATTATACTTAGGAGTTCTAAGACAATTGTCAGTTATTACACACCATCAAAACTGCTATTTTAAAAAGTAAGCTAACACATCATTGCCACACTCCTGAAGAGTTTACAAAGATAAATTTAAAAGATAACAATGAAACACTATAACATTTATAATACAGCTGTCAGATAAGCATATAAATAAATACTGTTCAGCTGCATTTACTGGCTTGAAAAGTAGCCTTTCACAGTTAATTACTGAAATTTCCTTTTAACAGATAGACCATTGTCCAGCAAAACAAAAATTAACACTATTCTTTCATATAAATCCCTTAATATGTAAAAGGAAAACAATGGAAAGATTCTTGAATTTTCAGTGAACATATTTATATCTGAAAGTTTCACATTGAATAAAGTTTTGACATTACTTAGTTTGAGACACAAAAATAATCTGCCCTATTAGCTCAGACATTAAAAAAATATGTATTTCTTACCTCTGAACTTCTTAGGAGGGTTGGCAAGGTCCCCGGCCTCTGGGTGCACCACACATCTGTCATCCACTAACCTAGAAGGAAAAGCATGTTTACATTATTAACATCCTTCTCGTATTCATAAATCATAGACTGTACATAGATATTGCATAAATATTTACCAAAAGTTTTAATACCATTCTTCATTAAGTAACTTTTTAACATTCACAGGTCTGTAAAAAGATTTGGTTGTAAAGACATAAAGCCAGGTTTATGAAACTGAAGCATAGGAAACATTATTAAGTGGTAGGAAACTGGTTAGATATCTCATGACATGAAACACTGTAGAGCTGTTTAAAGCTACATTAAACAAAATGCACTGGCTTGCAAAATGTTTATAGTATGCTGTGAATGTAGTGGTAATCCATCAATAAGATACATATATGCTTAAACACGTACACAGACACACACACACAATTCTACACATACATACAGGAATGGAACACAGCAAAATATTAAGAGTGGTCAGATTATCCATAGTTTTTATTTTCCTGTCTTCTTTTTTTTTCCTGTGTGTATGTATGTTTTACAGGGAACGTGTAAGCTCATGAGATCAGGCTTCTGGAGTGCCCATAGAGTAGGTGGTTATACTACCTATCCTGCATTCAATCTCTGGCTTGGCCACTTCCTAGCTAGGTGACTTCATGTCTCTTTCTTTATACCTAAACAATAAGGATAAAAATACCTACCTCACTGCATTGTTAGGAAGATTAAATGACTTGATTTTTTTTTTTTTTTTTTGAGACATAGTTTTGCTCTTGTCGCCCAGGCTGCAGTGCAGTGGCACAATCTTGGCTCACTACAACCTCTGCCTCTTGGGTTCAAGTGATTCTCCTGCCTCAGCTTCCCAAGTAGATGAAATTACAGGTGCTCGCCACCATGCCCAGCTTTTTTTGTCTGTTTTTAATACAGACAGGGTTTCACCATGTTGGCCAGGCTGGTCTTAAACTCCTGACCTCAGGTGATCCACCCACCTTGGCTTCCCAAAGTGCTGGGACTACAGGTGTGAGCTACCGCACCCAGCCATGACTTGATATTTTTAAAGTGCCTCGTACAAATTCTGGCAGTTTCCATTTAATGGACAAATAAAATCAAGAATCTCCTGTGTCTTCACATATTCTCTGCTTCTAGAAGAGTGCCTGACACACAAGTGCTCAACAAATCTAAGTCAAATGAATACATTGTCATTGTAGTTACAACATGTTTAATCTCTCTTAAAATATTTATGAGAAGCCAATTTGTAGGGCAATTTCAAGATAGAGAAGCTGAATCTCTGAACTGAGAGCTGGGAGACATGAATCTCTTGTTCAAAGAGAAAGATCTCTTTGTATATCAGACTCACTAACTTATTTCTCCATTGGTTACATGGTGGGAATACCCAGGAATTTTTCCAGAATATTGTGAGAATGTATGTGAATTACTTACATGTATTTATTTGAAGTCATTTAAAGGGAGACTCCCAAACTGCAATCTTGCAATTAAAAAAAAAAAAAAAGGAAAAGTATTAACCAGATTCACTAGCATGCATCAACTCCAGCACAGGAGTTGAACTAGGATGGTTATCCTAATCAAAATAAAACTTTTGGTTCTTCATTTATCTAGTTACTGGAAGCAGACACTTCCTAAATCAACAGGATTTTCTGTGGGATCCAATTTCCACAAAACAAAATGCTGATTTGGTCAAGGAGTACAGTTTCTACTTCAATTTTTTTTTAATATATCCTTCATTCACACTGGTTTACTAAAATGTGGTTTTACAAGAGCTGCCAGGCATGCAAGAAATTCCTTTTTAGGGTCTCTAAAAACTGATTTATTAGAAACAGGAAGTCACATTGGCTCAAGAGAAAGCAAACCCAGACTTCTACAATATCCAACTTCTACAATGTCCAACTGTAACATTGAATCTGAAAGGCTCCAATAGTTGTGAGAATATCACAACATAAGATGTAACTAAAAGTGCTGTGAGGGAAAGTTCAGCTTTTCTAATTAGTCAAGACATGTTAAGAACTCGAATACAATGATTAAAAAAATCATAGTCTTATTTAGAGCACATACAAATTACATAACGTAAAAATTACAAATGACACTGGCATTCTATTCATTCCTTGTACGTGTACATTCCCACAAAAATACAGGCTCCTAGGAATGCCACTGAGTCCCCACCTGTGTGGACCAGCCATCAAGATGAATGGGAATCGAAGCTATAAATCAGATGACAGTGTATTTATGTAAACACTAATATCTATCCTCAATTATCTGATAGCCCAGATAAAAATATAATAATTAGGAGTGACTTTAGCTCTAAAAATTTGTCCTATTCCTTATACAAAAATGTCTGTGAAAATCACAAAGGCAGTCCTTATACAAAAATGTCTGTGAAAATCACAAATTTAATCCTGAAGACTTAAAGAACTGGGATTGAATTTGAAGAGAATGGAAGGAAAAATGGATAGGAGGAGGAGGAAGATGCAAGGAGTATGAATCTGTTATAAGACATATATGATCATTGGCATTAAAAGTCAAACAGGATTTTAATGGTAGTTGGAATCCTGCCAAAATCCTGGAACAACAACTACAATATCCCCAAGAGCCTCTTCTTGAATACTTCCAGAGCCAATGTATTTACCATTTACCATCATTCTGACAGCATATTAGAAATGTGTTCACATGGAGGTTAAATAATACCTTCCCTTTCCCAGTACTTACCACATTTTCTTATATCTACTTGCCTAATTGTCTTGAGTGTCAGAATAAAATTTAAGCTCATGAAGTCAGAAATCCATCTTGTTTATCATTATATCCTTGGCATCTACTAGAATGAGGTGCAATAGATGCTAAATAAATATTTGTTAAATAAACAAATGAGTCAATGAATAAATGATACTGGCTTCCTAATTAACTCTCCCTCTGTTCCCAGTTCCTTCTTCTGGGACTATACAGACTAAGTTTTCTTTTTCTGAGATGAACAAGCTGATTTATCTCCAGTGCTTCTTCATGTAGATATTTATCAGGAGTTTAGCATCCTTCATACACCCAAGTGCCAGCATCCCCTCACCTGTGATCCTAGAGACTATCCACATGAGTCTAGATGCGTCCCAATGAGGGCAGTGTACAGAGGACTATTACCTCCTTCTTTCTGATACTAAACTTACAGAAATGCATCCTACAATTTTAGTAGCTCCTGTGGCAGTCAAGGTTCCCCTCTGACTTTCATTGGGTTTATAGTAAACAATAATTCCAAGTCCTTTTCTTGTGTACCACTGATAAGCCAGATTCTCCCACCCACCAGTAGGGCAGTTAACTTTTATAACCTAAGGACCGGAATTCACAACCAAATAGGGATAAATATAAAGATTGACCTTTGGTCTATGAGAAGAAATCGTCTGAAAAACATGAATCTATTCCATCCCTAGTTAATTCATTTAGACCATGTCATGATTTTGCCCATTTTAACCACTCATGATCAGTGTTTCCCAAATTTGGCTGAATTATTTGGGGAGTTAAAAAAGAAAAAAAAAAAAAAAAGCTTTCCTTTGTCCAGACCCATAGAATAAAACTTTCTGAGGGCAAGGATTGTGTGTTTTAAAAAGCCCTCTAACCTTCCTTAAATGTATTAGGAGTATCTGCTCTGCACTCCCGCAATACTCTAGGCTATCCTCTACCAATAGATTGTATCACAGCCCATTACAATTTTATAATTTCATATAAATATATGCAACATGATTATAAGCTCCAAGAGAGTCAGCCCATTTCTTCCTCACCATTATAGGGCCATCTTTAAGCATTATGCTCAAAACATAGATGGTGCTAAATAATTATTAACTGATGAATGATTGAAGTGACATTTAAAATCAGTAATGCTGTTTTTGACAGTTAACATAAACATTAAAATAACTAGAAGCAATAAACAGTTGACTAACAGGAGATGGAAGACAGATTTGGAAGTATTCCCCATGTACATATGTCCTAGAAAATTATCAAAAATGTCATCTTCTGAAAAAGGCCAAGATAACCTGCTCTAAAAAATAAATGCTAAACTTACAGAATAAATAAATACTAAACTTGCAGAAATGCATCCTACAATTTTAGTAGCTCCTGTGGCAGTCAAGGTTCCCCTCTGACTTTTATTGGGTTCACAGTAAACAATAATTCCAGGTCCTTTTCATGTGTACCACTGATAAGCCAGGTTCTCCCACCCACCAGTAGGGCAGTTAACTTTTATAACCTAAGGACCAGAATTCACAACCAAATAGGGATAGATATAAAGATGGACCTTTGGTCTATTTTATCTTTGTTAAAAATAAAGTATATTATTATTTATTTTCACAAATGTCAACAGTCAAAAATGCGTTGTTTTCTTATGCATTTTCTAGGTTTTTGTTGTTTAAGACACTCTACCGCTGTCCATGTGCAGAAACATAACTGAACTCCATCCTTCCTACCTGGCTTCAGTCTACAGAAATTAACTGAAATCCATCCTTTGAACACATCTTCAAGTTTTATTTCTTCATTAAAGCTATATTTCCCCAATAGGAGATTCTTCTAAGAATTCCAATTGTAATTTTAAATTATCCTCTAGTTTGCAAGATGATTCATAAGTATGTCATATATATTAGTCTTATCTTTTCAATCAAATAGTAACTATGATCTGTCAATCACTGATTGCATGTGGAGTACTGCTCTCTGTATTTATAAATATGATCACTAATTTCCAAACTATTTTGCAAAACATTTTTCTCTTGCAGATTAGAGAGCTCAAATGATATGGTGGAGATGACAGCTCAAGAGCAAAGCCAAAATTAGGACTCAGATCTACAAGACCACAGACTTGGCTCCCTCCTTCTGTTCCACTAGGCTGAACCTGTATTCTCTTATATATGCCACATGCTCTGCTCTGCAAGTATACATGCATGGTACAATAATAAAGATGTAGCAGAAATGCTAATTGACTTTCATTGATGTCTATTCCAGCTTTAACATCTCATAATTCTATAATTCCATTTTTATAGTATCTAAAATTAGAAAGCAGTATTGTACACCGAAGTATTTCACAAACACCATTAATCTCCATAATGCCTTCCTGATTTCTGCCATACCTAGAAACTCAACACCAAAACATATTAAGGTAAGGAAAGGATGAATTATTAAATGATGTTAGGATAATTTGTTGTCTTTGGGGGGAAAAATGACATAATCCCTCCTTCACATAAAAAGTCATCACATGAATTAAAGTCTTAAATGTGATAAGCAAAACTATAAAACTTTTAGAATATATGGGTGATGATACTCACGAATAAAAAAAAATTATTTAAGCCAGACTAAACAATAAGGACAAAACGTAAAAGACCAATAAGTTTATCGACATTAAAAGTAAGGACTTCCATCCACCCAAGGACAATATAAAGAGACAGAAGAGTCACAAGGCCACTGCTATGCTTGTGCATTTTTGTACAAGCATATTATAAAAAAAGGTGGTAGCATCCAGCAATGGTGGCTCAGGCCTGTAATCCCAACATTCTGGGAGGCCGAGGTGGGCAAATCACCTGAGGTCAGGAATTCAAGACCAGCCTGGTCAACATGGTGAAACCCCGTCTCTACAAAAAATACAAAAATTAGCAGGGCATGGTGGCACACACCTGTAATCCCAGCTCTTGGGAGGATGAGACAGGAGAATTGCTTGCACCCAGGCAGCAGAGATTGCAGTAAGCCAAGATCATGCCACTGCACTCCAGCCTGGGAGACAGAGTGAGGCTCTGTCTTAAAAAAATAATAAAATAAATAAGGATGGCAGCACACAAAATCAGTTCTGAAATGTGGTCTATGTTCCACTTTTGAAGCCACATACAGTGGCACAACTGCATCTGCCCAGAAGTCATGGTATGTTTGCACAAGAGAACAGCCTGGGCAGCCAACAGACGCCTTTTTCCTCATTCAAACAAAGAAGCCATAAATACTAATAGCATCCCCCTAACACACAAGTTACAAACTAGGAAAAGATATTTGCTACAAAGGCTTACTATCAGAAATGTATAAGGCATGTCTAAGAATCAATAAGAAAAAGACAACCAAACAGAAAAATGCAAAATAACTCAGGAATAAGCCTGAAGAAACACTAATATCTTTTAAAATCTGATAAAATGTTCAATTTCATTTGTAATCAGAAAAAAGTTCAAGCCAAATTAAAATCTTACTACACATCCAACAAATTGGTAAAAAATAAGGTAGGAAAAATGTTAAATGTTATTAAGGTTTTGAATCAATGCAAATTTTCACTCACTGCCACAGGGAGTAGAAATTAGAGCAAGCAATTTGGAAAAAAAAATGTGACATTTAAAAGTTGAACATAGGCATACCTTTCCATTCACCATTTATATTTCTAGACATATATATGCTCTACAGAAATCCTACAAACTTGCATCTGAAGACATATACAAACAAGAGTGTTCAAAGCAACACTGTTTATGATAGCAACAACTGAAAAAAACAAATTTTCATCAATAGTAACATGGATAAAGGAGTTATGACTAAATGAATAATTTCATACAATAGATAACTACCAAAAAAAGAAAAATCTGTGCTGCATGCAATGACACTAAAAATCTCAAAAACATAAAGTTGAGCTTTAAAAAAAGCAAGTCCAAAAATAATGTTATATAATTCCATTATATAGATGAATATATAGGCAATACTAAACAGCATATATTTTAGGAATACACATGGGGTAAAAAAATTAATGTATAAAATATATGGCTATCAGATTTTTAAGTAGATTTCTAAAAGAAAACAAATAAATCCTTTGTCTCCAGCCCCTCATTATTCCAACAACTACGCCACATAACTGATAAAATGTTGGTTGTATTCTTTTCCTTTATGAAGCCAGAAGTGGTATTTCTATCTGGAATACATTAAAAAATAAGCATATTATTTTCATGATGTTTGTTTACCACGTATATCTGATCTATTTACCACTAAGTGATATAGTTCATTTCTAACAAAATGGCTCTGAAATGCATTTAAATAAAATGAATTTGGGGAAAGAGAGAAGATGGGGCATCCACACTGGACATTACTAAAAGCTTTTAATAGAGAGGGGATTAAGATGGTGGCTAGGTTCATAAGCATCATGAAATTGTCTTTAAAAGAACTTTCAGAACTTTATCACAGATAACTTTATCCCTCAATGCTGGGATTTTCACTCTGCTTGACTATATGAATTTCTCCCTCAGCTGCAATCTTCTGGCTTCTCACCTGAACTGTCCCTCCACCCCACCAATCTACCACAGGCCCCCACAACCCTGGCACGTCATTCAATATAGGGTCCAGCCCTATAGGGTCTTGTGAGTCCCTCTCTACAGGTTTGGAGACAAGAAACTGTGAAAATAAAAACACAAGACACGGTGATAGAGAAAAGAGAGTTTGGGCCCAGGGGCCCACTGCCAACCAAAGTGTGGAGTCTGGCAGTGGCCCCAAGTGCCTAGAAACTGACTTTTATTGAGCACAAAGCAGGAAGCAGGGTAGATAGGGTAAGGTAATGGTAGTCAGTGATAGGGTCAGGTAAATTCCATGTCTTGGAGACAGGGGCTCAGGATTTTCAAGAAGCCGAGGGGAGGAGAAAACCTAATGCGTCAGCACATTTTTTCGTACTTGTCAAGAATATCAAGGATGTTAAAATTTATGTTACTATTACTAATTCTTATCTTAGAAGAAAGAGCGGAACCAGGTGCTGAAGCGGAACATGAAAGTAGACAAGGAGCATAACCGCTGAAGCACAGGATTACACAGAGACAATTAAGCCCCCAGATGTCTGCGGGCCTCCCTGACAGCTGCCAGGCCTACCACAAGAGCTTGGAAGAGCAGACTTTTCTCTTAACTCCCCTGTGGAAGGAGACATTTCGGCCATTTTGGATATCTCCTTCCCTAGCTGGCTGAACAGCAGGTGCTTTCACAGCACTGATGCTACCACAGAGCCGAGGCGCCCTCCAGCAGCCCTTATTGTGGGCGTGACAGAGGCTTAGAGCATCTTGCCTTAAGGTCACCTCTTTCTCAATGCCACTTCAGTTCCATACTTCATGACCTGAGACTTAGAAAAATTAAAGAATATAAGATTGTACATATATATATATATATATGATTACACATGTATAGCTATGTTATTTATGATCATATATAGGAATAACTATGTAACTATATCTCTAATTCTTTTCTAATTCAATATTTATACGAAAACAGACTGAGGCCTCAGACCCTTGCCTCGGCTCTTGCGGGGCTCCCCCCTCCACAATTCAACTCCCTCCTTCACCTGCATTTAGAAGCAGCAGTAGAAGAGAAGAAAAACCCTGACTTTCTCATCCTTGACCAGCTGTGTTTATTATGCTAGTTACTGAACCTCACTGTGCTGCATTTCTTAAATGGGGCAGCTCCCACAAATTCCTCGTATTTCTATGGTTTTTTGTTTGTTTCCTTCTGTTTTGTGACTAGAGTTGGCTTATCATCCTTCACTAGTGTTCTCTGACATGTATCATAATTTATACACTGTAGTTTGAAAGTTTAAGTGTTTAGCATCTATTTCTTAGAAACTTACAAATTATTTTATCATTACAAGCTAAATACTAGTACTAAGTGGTTTTGTTCCATTCATTCACTATAGTCTTAGAACACATTATTTTTAAAATGTAATATCTTGCCATTTAGTAATAGGTACATTTTTTAACTTAGCTAACACTCAAGTTGCCCAAATAATCAATCTCAAGGATGTTAATTCATGTTTGCATGGTAATGAATTTGTCTCATAACGCAGAATAACTTTACAACAAATACAAGGTTCTACAAATGTCTAGTTTCCCACCATATATCTGACAGGTCCTATGGATACTCCTGTATAAGGCCATAAATAACTCAAATCATGCAAAGAAGGAAGTAATTTCATTGCAAAACTTTCTGCCAAATTGTTTTCCAACTTATAAATGCAAAACAGATGCAACATACCACATTCATTCATGGCTACACTCATATTTTGCCTGTCTATGATGACAAGAAGAGTTAAGGGCATGTGATTTATTTTTTTAACTAATAAAATCTTTTTATAACTTCTTGTTTAAAACACTGTTAATTCTTTTGTTTTACAAAGTCTAAAAACCTTTTTCTAAGCTATTAACTTTCTTTTTTTTTAATTCTACTTCAGGTTCTGGGGTACATGTGCAGATCATGCAGAACTGTTGCATAGGTGCATACATGGCAAGTTTTTAATGGTTTGTAAATTTAAACAAATAAATTTAGCATTATCTCCTCTTTTTAGACCTGTCTAATTTCAATAATATTCTTGACTAACACATATTTTGGCCTAAATATTAAAAGTGTGTTGAATCCCATATATAAGTTTTTCAATCATGCATAGGTTTGTTGCTGCCAATATTTCTAAAACTGGCTTCACTCAAAGTTAGAATTCTGCTTGCTCTTAGGTATTCAAAATACTCCCACTTATTTTTCCATCAAAGACATAATTAACCTATATCCACATATAAATTATAACATAAACATTAACTTTGAAGTACTACTAAAAATACTGAATGAATCCATATATTTAAATTTTCTGATGAATGCTATCACCCTGATCAAATGATTTAATATAACTATTAATTACCTTTTCAAAATATGGTTATCACATGACTACAAAGAGAATGCTGTTTCTGACATATTAATCTTTTTATAAATCACTTCAAGAAGCCATCATCTTGTGAAGCAATTATCTTCAGAGTATGGATACTAATGAAACTAACGGGGAAAACAACTAAAAGAGTTACACATAGCCTTTCAAAGAGAAACATATCCATCTGACAATGATTTCACGAGGATTTGCCTGTATATTTTGAAAGCTTAAAGTCCTAATCCAGCCAAAAAAAAATAATCATAACTTTTTCTTCTAGGCTCCTCTTTCTCCATCTAATAACTTCCTTTTTTTAGCCTCTTGAACCTGCCTCCTCAACCTCTTTGAACCCAGTGTTATTAAAAGTCAGTTTGTGAAGCATTGTGTCCTAGCTTGTCCATTACAGTTCTCATGAAAGTCAAAGCATCTGCAAAGTACCTTTCTCAGAGCATGAACAGCATCTCTACCAGCTGAGGTCAATTATTTAGTAGTGGCTGAGCTGACCTTAACTACTACCAGTTCTCAATCACCTTCAAAGAGCCAGACAATCACTGGTGCTGGTAAAAGTGACTCACTAGGCAAGTTCAGGTTCAGATCTTTACCACTACCACACTGTCATTTCTATCTGAGTTTTCACCACCTTGCTGACACCAATTTGCAGGTGCTCTCAGGAAAAAGGCCATAAAAATCAGAAACCCACCTTGTCCCACTCTCTTTTTCCTAGTACACACACCTCCACCACCCCAAGTTTCTGTCTGCTTTTGGTCACTCTCCAGTGCCTACACATAGTTGTTTTTTATATTTTGTCCAGAATTTATAGTTGTGATCAAGAAAAAACTTTCCACTCAGAAAAAAAAAATCAAAAAAATTTTATAGTTGATACACTGCAGATTAAATTCAAAGAAATATGAACTCAAATATTTTTTAAATTACTAATAAGACAAGGAAACAAGTTACTATGCATGAGTCACCAAAAACAACAAATATTATAATTATCAACTAAAAATATAAAATATGATGAAATGTTTAAAGAAATAAAAGATAAATTTTATAAAAAGGGCAAGGAGGAAGAACCAATCAAAAATGGTCAGAGAGCTTGGCATGGTGGTACACCCCTGCAGACCCAGATACTTGAGAGGCTAAGGCAGGGGGATTGCTTGAGCCTGGGCAACACAGCAAGACCCCATCACTTTAAAAATTATGGCCAGATAGATTTAGTAAAGAATTCCTAGGAATGAAAAATAATTATTGAATAAGTAGGTGGATTTAAGACAGTAAACCATACATAGCTAATTAATATCTTCAAAGGAAAGTTTTAATAATTAATTGGAATGAAGCAGAAGACAACAAGGATAGAGAAAAATATGAAAGAAGGTTAAGATATATAAAGGGTAGGATGAGAACGTTATCAGGCATATATAGTTAGCATCCTGGAAAAAGAGACTGAAGAGAATGAAAGCGAGGCAATATTAGAAGAGATAATGGCTGAGAATGTTCATAGCTAATGAAATATATGAATCCACAGATACAGAAAATACAACATACTCCATGAAATATATATATTTTAAAACACTAGACACATTGAAGAAAAATACAGGACAGCAAAGACAGGAAAGGTCTTTAAAACCGCACAGGAGAAACAAGTACATGTGAAGCAATTTGATGAACAGTAAACTTCTCAGAATCCATAATCCAAGCCAGAAGAGAATCATTTCTTCAAATTCTAATAGAAAATTTAGCTATCAACCTAAAGCTGTGGCCCCAGAAAAATCTCTTTTAAGAATAATATAAAATAATAAACTATAAAAGTATTTTATAAAGTAATATAAAAGTATTTTTACATAAACAAAAACAAAGAATTTACCACTAACAGACTTTCTCTTAAAAACCTTCTATGGGATATACTCCAGGCAGAAGAAAAATTATCTTAGTAGAAAGATTTGAGTTATAAGCAGAAATTGTGAGAAAAAACGGTAAATATAAATTAATCTAAACAAATATTGTCAGTATAAAAGGATAATAATAACTAATACATGGGGTTTAAAAAGAACAGCATTAAAATACCATTAAATACCATTATAATACCAACAGCAGCATATAAGTAGAAAGGGGATTATCAGAGTTAACTAGTTCTATGGTTCTGAATTGTACAGGAATGAGTTAAAATATCAATGTACTTAATACTTTGTTGAATATGTACAGTAAAATGTTTCCTCATCACAGCTTTATTGAAGTACAATTGACAAATAAAAATGGTATATATTTATAGTGTACAATGTGATGTTTTGATATATGTATATACTGTGAAACAATTAAATCAGGCTAATATATCCATCATATCACATACTTTTTTTTTTTTTGCAGTGGGAACATTTAAAATCCACTCTCTTAGCAACTTTCAAGTCTACAATACATTATTATTAGTTATAGTCACTATGCTATATAATAGGTCTCCAGAACTTACTTACATTGTCTAACTGAAACTTTATACCTTTTAACCAATATCTCCCTGTTCCTCTGCCCCCACAAGCACCTGGCAACAACTACTCTATGTTTTGCTTCTATGAGTTCAACATTTTTAGATTCCACATATAAGTGAGACTATCCAGTATATGCCTTTCTGCGCTTAGCTTATTTCACATAGCATAATGTCCTCCACGTTCATCCATGATGTTGTAAATGACAAGATTTCCTTCTTTTTCAATGCTAAGTAGCATTCCATGGTGTATATACACCAAATTTTCTTTATCCATTCATCTGGTGATGAACACTTAGGCTGATTTCATATCTTGTACACTAGAAATAATGCTGAAATGAACATGGGAGTGCAGCTATCTCTTCAACATACTGATTTTACAGATTTCATTTCTTTTGGATATATGCCCAGCAGTGGGATTGCTAGGTCATATGGTAGTTCTAGTTGCAGTTTTTTGAGGAACCTCCAGACTGTTTTCCATAAAGTCTATACTAATTTATATTCCCACCAACAGTGTACACAGGCTCACTTTTCTCCACACCCTCCCCAACACTTACTATATCTTCTTTTTGATAACAGCCATTCTAATAGGGGTAAAGTGATACCTCATGATGGCTTTAATTTGTATTTACATAATGATTAAAGATGTTCAGCACTTTTCATATGCCTGTTGGCCATTTGTATGTTTTCTTTTGGAAAAAAAAAAAAAAAAAAGTCTGCTTAGGTCCTTTGTCCATAATAATCATAGTAAATTTAATTTTTTAACATACCACTTAAAAGATAGATTTGGGGAGGGCCCAAGAGGCACCTTCCCTCCCAGCCTGCACCCCAAGGCTGCATGTCCTGCCCTGGGCTGCGATTCTGCTGGGGCACACTGAGCCCCAAGATTCAAAAGCATACCCGAAAGGGTCCGGACCAAGAAATCACTGAGATTCTGATAACAGACCTGGGACAACAATGCCTTGGGAAAGGTGTTCATAATTGAGCTGCTGGAAGCTCTGGCTGGCTGCAGGAGAGCCAGCAAGTGTCCTGCTCTTCAGAAGTAGATTGAAGGGTTTGTTCTGTACAGGTGCAGACTTGAAGGAGTGGGAGCCAATAAGTGAGTCAGAGGTGGGGGTCTTTGTCCAGCAATTCCAAGGTCTGATGAAGGACATCACAGCCTTTCCTGCACCCACCATTGCGGCTATGAATGGGTTCACCTTGGGTGGAGGTCTGGAGCTTGCCCTGGCCTGTGACCTCCAAGTGGTAGCTGCCTCGGAAGTCATGGGACTGATTGAGAAACCACTTGATGGCTCCTCCTGGGGTCAGGAGGCACTCAGAGGCTGACACACTGCTTGGGGGTGGCCCTAGTGAAGAAACTCATCTTCAAAGGCCAACAACTAAGTGGGTACTGGGGCTGGTGAATCATGCTGTAGCCCAAAATGAGGAAGGTGATGTCACCTACTACTGGGCATGAGCACTGGCCCAGGAGTTCCTGCCTCAGGCCCCCACTGTCATGTAGCTGGGCCAAGTAGCCACTGACCAAGGCATGGACATGGACATTGCATCAGGGATGGCCACTGAAGGGATATTATATGCCAGAACATTCCAACCAGAGACTGGCTGGAAACACGGCAGAGAGAAGCAATCCCCAAAATTTGTTGGCAAATGACCCCCATTTAACCTTCAGTATAAGAAATGCATACCTTGAACAAGAAGACCCAGAAGGAAAATTCGCATCAGGACTGCCCTCATCATTTCACCTCTCTGGGCTTCAGTTCCTTCACAAGGATGATGATGGATATGATATGACTGGCATGATGCCTGGAACCAAGATGCTAACCATACCACCTACTGCTACCTTCCTTAACATCACCTTAGGGTTGGGTTAGCTCTAGAGAATACCTGACTCTCTCTACTCAAATGAAGAAGAATTAAAATAGATTCTTCTTAGTCTTTGTATCATTGGTTGTCAGGCCCTGGCCTCTCTCTCAGTTATCAGGCACTCACTAGAGATGTCAAGAGATTTTATGATACCCATAGTTCCTTCCTCTGGACAATAGTGATAATAAAGTCTGGTATTGGTTGTACAAGTGCCAGAAATCAGAATGCAGATCCCAGCTCTTTGCCAGTTACTGTATAACTTTGTACAAATTGTTTAAACTCTGGGCCTCAGCTTTCTCATCTGCAAAATGAAACTATTATAAGGATTTAACAAAATAAAAACACCTCATGTTCAAAAAAAAAAAGGTAGATTTTTGGTTGGATGAAAAAATCCAGCCATAGGCTACTTACAAGAGTCATACCTAGAATTATTAGGACAGAAAAAAACAAAGCAGGGAAATACTAGCCAAAGGAAGGTATGAGCCAGGGGTGGTAGCTTATGCCTATAACCCCAGTACTTTGGGAAGATGAGGTGAAGGATCACTTGAGGCAAGGAGTTAAGATCAGCCTGGGAAACATAGCAAGACCCTGTCTCTACAAAAAAAATTAAAAATTAGCCTGGTGTATGGCACGCATCTGTGGTCCCAGCTATTTGAAGGCTGAAGAGGGAGGATCACTTGAGCCCAGGAAGTAGAGGCTATAATGAGCTATGATCATGCCATTGCACTCCAGCCTGGGCAACAGAGCAAGACCCTATCTCTAAAAAAAATAAAAGTAATTTTTAAGAATGAAAAGGATAGTAGCAGTGATAATATCAGATAAATAGGCCAGCCATGGTGGCTTATGCCTGTAAAGCTAGCACTTTGTGAAGCCAAGGCAGGAGGAGCATTTCAGCTCAGGAGTTCAAGACCAGCCTGGGCAACACAGTGAGACCCTGTCTCTTTAAATTTATTCAGAATAAAGAAAGCCATCACATCATGAGAAGGGTTTCACCGCTCTAAGAAGATATAAAAATTCTAAATGTGTATGTAACAGCCTCAAAATAAACAAATTTACAAAACTACAGTGAGAAATTAACAATACACTATCTTAATGGGAAATTTCAGTAATTAAACTGATAGGGCAAACCGACAAAATTTGTAAGGCTGTAAGCTCTGAAACCGATAATCAGCAAGCCTGATCTAATGGACACACACAAAATAGAAAACACATTCTTTTTGAGCGTATATGGAATATTAACATACTAGTTTCCTCAACTGTTTTCAGATTATATGGTTTTCATATCCCCATTCTATTTCTAAAATATAGCCCAAATTTACAGGTTTGGCTTTTTAAAAACTATTATTCTTTTAGCTAACACTGAACTTAACAATTAACTAAAAACCCCACACTCGCCCCTCCTCCAGAGGCTTAGGGCCTCCTATGATCCCACCATATTTGATATGCTGTTATTGTATGGTATTTTACTTCAAGCTGTCATCTTATTGTATGATACCTGTAACTATATGTCTCCAACAAATAATAAGCTACTTGGGGACAGCACAGTATATTTTTAATCTTTATCTCCTCAATACCCAGCACAGTGACTGGCATATAGTAAGTGCAAAAAAAAACAAAAACAAATGTTGAATGAATCCATTGATATTTTAAAAGTAAAGTAAACAAACTGCAGAAGACAACATGAGGTAAATGATGATATAGCAGAAAGAAAGATTATAGGAAGAAAAGATGAAGCAAGTATGTAATAATGATATAGCTGTTTGTCCTTGGCTCATACCCTCAGCCAACCATAAAGTAACATTTAATTATATATTCTAGAAGTGGATGACTAGAAAAGACCTCCAAAAATAATCCAGTTAGTAAGAGCTCCTAGGCAGAACAGAACATCAGTTAGCCGAAAACATTTTTTTCCTTTGAAATCTTCAGACAACAATGCAGTCAGTGATTAGTTCTGTAGCCTAAGGAACTGTAGCCTGCCTCTTCCCTGTTCCTTTAACTATGCCTCCTCCTTCAAAAAGAGATGAACATGAGAACAAACTACCACTTCCTGACTGATCAGACATAAAAGAGAAACATTCCTAGGAAGAAATAGTTGGCAAGAGAACTTCCCTGGCCAGAAAAACCTCTGGCAACTGTAGACCAATTCCCACAATCATTACAGCATGAGAAACTAGACTCATATTGCCAGAAACTTGGACGGTATAAATCTGATCACTACACATTATATACAGGTATCAAAATATCACATGTACTCCCAAAATATGTGCAACTATTATATATCAATAAAAAATAAAGGAATAATTTTAAGTTAACTTGTTAAAGTTACAAGCAGATGACTGTTGTTTCTGAGTCAACAAGTAACTAGAATCTTTCTGAGAACTACCAGAAAAGGGAAAAGCTAAAACACAAAACAACTTCCCATTCCCAAGTAATTTCTTCAGACAGAGCGTCCCACATTTAAGATTGGCTAAATGTGAATAAATCCGGGTTTTAAAAGGAGAACACAGTTGCCATTCCAAATTCACACCTTTAATTGGTATGGACGGAATCAATGGGCATACAACCCCTCTTTTAAGACACTTAGCTGCACAAAGAAAAATAATCTCAGATTTGTTTATGTTACTGGCAAGGGACTATTTGTGGCTAGAATGACAGATATACCTTTTTCTGGAGCATTTTAATTAAAGTTCAGAGACCTCTCTTTCTGGGAGGGAGTGAAATAAATCCTTAACCCAAAAATAATGAAGCAACCCACATGACCTCTAAAAGCTGAGCCAACCAAGGGTAAAATCAAAAGGAAATAAAAACAAGCAGAAAAGTCTGATGGCTGAAAAGAGCTGCATCTGTATGCATTAAATTAAATCATTTCCCTCGCTTCTAGGCTGGATATTTTTCCAACCCCTGGAGGCAGAAATAGTAGTACTGTTAAAGTAGAATTTATAATTAATAACAGTGAATTTGTCTCTCAATGTAACAGACTCCTAATTTTTTTTTAAGACAAGGTCTTACTCTGTCAGTCAGGCTGGAGCACAGTGGTGCAGTCTCAGCTCACTACAACCTTGACCAACCTGACCAAGCAATCAACCCACTTCAGCCTCCCTAATAGTAGAGACTACAGGCATGCACTATCACACCTGCCTCATTTTTGTATTTTTAGTAGAAACAGGATTTTGTCATATTGCCTAGGCTGGTCTTGAACTCCTAGGCTCAAGAGATCCACTCACCTCAGTCTCCCAAAGTACTGGGATTACAGGCGTGAGCCACTGCACCAGGCCAGAGACCCCTAATTCTAATCCCTAATCCTTTAGACAGTGATCATTACCACAAATGCAAATTTCTGAAGAGACTTACTGGTTTCTATCCTAGTGGGACTAAAATGGTAAAATATAAATTTAATGATATATTTTTATATGTATGAGTCTAATATAACAATTGTATCTATTCCATACTAAATCTGTGATGCTGGGAAAGTAATTTCTCTGGCCTAATTACAAAGCTGAGATAATAATAGCACTAACCTCATAGGGTTTCTTTGAAAATTAATTTATTTAATAAAGCAAAATGTTCAGTACAAAGTTATATGCAATAAAGGTTAGCCATCATTATCATCATTATTAATATATTTATTCAACACCTGACACCAAGTACATAATAATGATTAGCTATCAACATTTGCACCATCATTATTTATTACTGTTTCATTGTTGAAAGAAGTTCACCAGTAAGATAGCCACTTCAGAAAAAAATGAATTTAAATATCTTCACAAAGAAATGTATTAATTCCACAAATATTTACAGACCAGCTACTATGTGCCAGGCATTGATCGAACAGCAAGCAAAACTAACACACTTGTAGGAGAGAGTAGGGAGGAGAAAAATCACAAGCAATTAGCATAGTAAATCCATAAATTATATCATGTGCTATATAGAATGCTAAGGGATAAACACTACAGAAAAAAAAGGAACATAAAACACAGTAAAAAGACATGTAGGAGAACTGCATTCCAGGCAGAAGGAATAGCCAGGGCAAAGACGCTACAGTGGGACTGTGTTCAGCATGTTTTAAGACCTACAAGGAACCAATATGACTGGCAGGAGCCAGAAAGGAGGTAAGTGATTGGCAAGGACATTGGAACCATCAAGGAATGGAAGGCCAGACCCGCAGGGCCTCCCAAGTCATAGGAAACACTCTGGTTTTCATTCTGAGTGAGACAGGAACATTGGGAGCTCAGGTAGGTCTATGTGATCTGGCTTATTTTTAAAAAGATACCTCTGGCTGCTGAGTTGAGAATAGACTGGTGGGGAAGAGAGAGACGGAAATGGGAAAACCACTTTGGAAACTAGCACAGCAATCCAGGTAAGAGAAGTGAGCACCCATAAATGTGTTTTTCAAAATCTCCCAACTAGGGAGCACAGCAGAAAATTTCAGGGAAGATATAAACAGTTGCTCTTTCTTTAAGAGCTGTTATATTGATTTTGGAGTGGAATTATATGTGGCAATATAGTAATGACTGTAAATATGGTGCAGTTAAGTACTTCAGAGTCCAAAAACTAGACCCTGCTTGGCACGGAATAAACACTGAATATTCACTTACTGAGTTCAGTAAATACGAATGTACTCAGCTTCTTGGTGGAAAATGTTATTCAAACATGATTTTTAATAGGAAAAAAATAAGAAATAGAAAAAGCCTTGAAAAAAAAAACAAAGAAACTGTGTAACCCTCTACTCTTGCAGTACACTGTTTTTTACACATTTATTTACATTTGTGCATCCTCTCATTAAGCAAATATAACTGACCACCCACTGTGTGTCAAGTACCACACTACCTTCTAGTTGAATCCCTTCACTAGGTCTTGAGGGGAAAGAAAAGAATACATGTGTGGGAAAATTCCAGATAAGTTCACATTTCATTACAAAACATGAAAAGAATTTCAGGATAAGGATCTGGGAATACAGAGTGGTAGTAGCTGGGACTACAGGCACTTGCCACCACGCCTGAGTAATTTTTGTCTTTTTGTAGAAACAGGATTTTGCGATGTTTCCCACCCTGGTCTCAAGCACATTTGCTCAAGCAATCCTCTTGCCTTGGCCTCCCAAAGTGCTGGTATTACAGGTATAAGCCATCCTGCCCGGCCCATTGCAGCCATCTTAATTTATCAAAACATATCTGAAAGATCTAAATGCATTTGAATCATCCTAAGGGTATTACTCTCAAATTTTCACAATAATTATACAAAGAAAATACCTCTCCTCTTTAAGAAATATATAATATATGCATTATTATACCAGTCTGGCCAACATGGTGAAACCTCATCTCTACTAAAAATACAAAAAGTAGCCGGGCATGATGGCGTGCACCTGTAATCCCAGCTACTTGGGAGGCTGAGGCAAGAGAATCACTTGAACCCAGGAGGTAGAGGTTGCAGTGAGCCGAAATCCCACCATTGTACTCCAGTCTGGGTGACAGCATGAGATTCCATCTCAAAAAAAAAACAAAAAAGAAGATAGATAGATAGATAGATAGATAGACAGACAGACAGAGATACACACACACACACACACACACACACACACACACACAACTAGAAAATCCATGTTGAATGAAATATATATCAAAGAAAGAATAATTGAAATTGTAGTCATTTGAAATCTTGGTCATTAATACTATGTTCCACTGTAATAAAATACATAGAAAAGTATTTCAACAATACTCATACATTGCAAAGTATTTCCTTCCCCACCCAGAATCAACCTGTACTAATTCTACTTATGAACCTCGCTAAGCACAATGTGTTCAGTCCATGCCAATGTCCTGCTGGAGGCATCAGAGGGCAGGTGAGAAATCAAAGCTGGAACACAATGTCACATGTGGTGAATCCAAATCACTGCCACTATAGTCTGAAGACAGCAGCTCTCCATGATTTATAATAGGTTTCACACAATTCCTATAACTGCTCTCCGAGTTTTTTTTTCTTTTGTACAAATGTTGGTATTTATTCTCATAATTATTAAAAATTCTTCAAGAAAGACAGTCTTTACTTTGAAAATGTAAGTGCCTTTGGTTCTTGGTAAGGGACACTCAGTGGACCTGCTGAAATCTTAAGACCACAATACCAACCTCAAATTAAACTAATTATTTACAAAAGGTACCATGGATATCTATTACAGTTCAGTCTTTTTCTTTCCCTTTTAGAGACTTCTCTTTCCCATGTACAACTCTTAACATGGCATGAAGAACAAATGGGAATCCTCTACCACCCAAGGAAAGGTATGAAACCTAAGATGGCTCCTTTCTTTCCCATTACCCCCAGACACAGTTCTTGATCCAGAGGAAAGTACTTAACCCAAGCACAGCCAAAATGCCTTTATAGAAGCAGACATGAAAAATGTCACATAGATTCTACTTCCTTCTAACATCAAGCATCATGAGGAAAAGTGCAGGCCTAGAAACCATTCTCCCCACCACAGCTAAGAAAAAATCTGCCAGAGAACAAAGCCTACAAGAAGGAGAGAAGTCAAGAAAGAGAGGCACAATCCTGGTGTCATCAATGGAACCCTTGGTTCCAGTTGTACCTGAAGCCAGATCCCCCTCTTGAACTTCCCAACAATGCAAACCAACCAGCTTCTAATTTTGTTTATTTGGTTTTCTGTCCCCTGCAGTAGAAGTAAATGTAGCCATGAAGGTCACACAGCTAGTAAAGAACTGATAAAGTATAAGTAACCAAAAAATCCACACTTGCCACATACCAAAAAATAAAATGTTCATTTTGTCATTGATTTATTCATTCAACAAATATGTATTGAGTGTTGATTATGAAGCAGGCACTGTCCTAGACACTGGGGATAGAGCAGTGTACATGACAGACCAAATCTAGAGCTTACATTTTCATGTTAGAGCCTTTACTGCATGACAGCACAAGTACTCCCAAGCTGGGGTCCAAGTGTAAACTTCAGGGAGTCTTGAAGACCCTCAAATATACATAAAATCTTGGGTTCAGGCATAGTTATGGGAAGCGGCACAATAAATTTTCTCAGAAGCACAAAGGCACCTATTACCCCAAAAAACATTAAGAAAAACTCAGAGCATAAGCATATCTTCAGGTCAATATGTTTCAAAATTCTTATGGAAATTCTGATCTCTTAACCTTAACACAGAGGTGTGTTCAAAGAGAACACACTCTATTCAACAGGAATTTCATAGAAATACTGTACTCGTTTACAATATGTTATGAGGTTATCTCCTTTAATAATCCTTTTTCCTATGAAAACAAAACTAACAGGTAACAACTGGAGCCTTAACCACCTGTGTTCTGCCCTTCATCTGAGTGGGTGGTGAATATCTCAGTCTCTACTTTCTGATTCCTTTTGAAGCATATGTTTCATACCTGCATTTCCTGGACCCAAAAGGAAAGCTATTTCCTTTCATCTGTAAAATGGTTTTCTTCTAAACTGATCTGATCAGATTCCTCTCTGGTTAAAAGGAAAAACAAGAACCAGGGCTGCTGCTTTTCTGTATTCAAAAAATGCCTTCCAGAGATGTCTAAACAGCAGCTAATTTCATTATAAGTATTTTGTCCCTAAACTTCCTCTAAGAATGTGACTCAGTGGCTTATATTCTGGCTGTTCCTGCTTATAAAACTCCAAAAGCAGATTCCTTTCCAATGCAAAACAACTTATTTCTCAGCCCTCTGCTTTACTGCCAAATGAAAATGAAGACTATGTAATCAAAAGTACACAATGAATTTTTTTATCCTGCCCAAATAATTCACTGATTTATATTCTCCAGGTACCCACTACCTCACTCTTCCCTATGAAATATCTACCTAGGAATTCCTACAGGCAATCTCATTTGACATTTTGGTAAAATTTTACCAATTCTCTCCAAGTGAGTATGATCTTCTATCCGTATCTGCCTTTCTCATTCTCTTTTACAATGTCAGGCTTTAAAGATATTTTGAGTAAAACTTATCCAAAATATTTTTAACTGGTTTGCAGGAGCTTGGGGGGCTTTTAGCAGCTGTTCTTAGGGTTTGATGATCTTGCCAATCTGATGATTTCCAACCAAACCTAATCATGACAGAGATAAACCTCCACACTTATCTTATTGGGCATGCTATAAAGAACAAGCATAGATTTAATAAGACTCCCTCTCTCCCACACTCCAATACAGATTTCAGCTTTTCTTCTTTCAGTTTTCTTAGCTTTGCCCATTAAGTCATAATGCCATTCATAATTATAAATTACATGGAAAAATACATCCATTAGAAGACAGTTATTCAACTGTGTGTTGTTTCTGGATTGTACACTAAGGGCTTTGTCACTGAAAGGCCACATCTACACAAGATGATGGCATCTCCTGCCAGGGGAAGTAAGACTTATCCTAAATCATAAAAGAATAAAATAACTTTCGCAATCTCACCATGCTCTTGTTTTTGTCCAGTCTGAAGAAGGTCTGTGATAGGCACATGACTGAAAGTTTCACTCTAGAAGGAGATTTAGTACTGCCAGTAGAACCACCTCATTCCTTTTTTAGTTTTCTCATAATTTTGTAGACAGTTCCTACAGTAAATGGTTGCCCCAAATCCTTACAGCTTTTTTTCATAGTCTCCTATATTTCAGTGTTAAATCAGTGAAATGATGTCTCATCAGTTACCTGCTTTATTCAGCATTCAAAATCATTGAATTCTCTCTAAATGTTAAAAAAAAAAAAAAAAAAAGCCATAAAGTGGAGACTCACTATTATCCCTGTGCCCAAGCTTTTTCCTACTTCCCGTCTGCTCAGCACAGCCCTGCTTGGATATTCTGCCTCCCTTCCTTTCACACACCAATCAAAAGCCTCTTCCCTAACTGTCTCGATTCCAAGAACTTGGCAGTCCAGGGCTGTCGCTGGGCCAGTCTCTGCATGAGCATTCCAAGCACTGCCTAAAGATTTGCTAAGAAGCAGAAGTTTTCTTTAAAGGACTTGGGATTTAAAAACAGGAACAAAGAGGATGTGATAGGAAATGTTTTATTTTTTCTCTCTTAATGTTGCATTTCATGTATCAACATCTTGACTTAAACACATAACTGTGTTTCGTATTTCACCTTTTAACTTCCCTGAATGCCAGTGTTTGAAGAAACAGCTAGACCAGTTTCGTTTTTTGTTTGGTTTAGTTAATTTCTTTATTTTTATAGACAGGGTCTCACTGTGCTTCCCAGGCTGGTCTCAAACTCCTGCCTCAGCCTCCCAAAATGCTGAGATTATAGGCACAAGCCTGGATACCTGGCCTATTCTGTTTTTTTAAACAAACAGTGAAATTTAAATCCATGTCTCATCTCCCTTGTATTTTAAGTTAAAAAAAAAAAAAAAAGAAAAGAAAGGATACCCTAATAACACTCCAAATATCATGACACACCTGCTGAATTGTAGTCAGATTTGTAGTGAAGTTTTAAAATGACTGCCTAAAACAAGATGTTTACTTTTGTATAGAACTTAAATTATTTCTATTTTCCAAATATGTTTCTTTGTCAATAGACACTAAATAAAATCAAGAAAATAACCTGGATATGGAACTAATTGAACATTTTCTTCCTATTTGCATCACTGCTGCAGAGGAAATACTGTTCTGCTTTTCAAAGTACAAAAATCTATGACCGGGCATGGTGGCTCACACCTGTAATCCCAACACTTTGGGAGGCCAAGGGGCGGATCACTTGAGGGCAGAAGTTCAAAACCAGCCTGGCCAACATGGAAAAACCCTATCTGCACTAAAAATACAAAAAATTAACCAGGCGTGGTGGCACACACCTGTAATCCTAGCTACTTGGGAGGCTAAGGCAGGAGAATCGCTTGAACCTGGAAGGTGGAGATTGCAGTGAGCCAACATCATGCCACTGCACTCAGACTGAACAGCAGAGCAAGACTCCATCCCAAAAAAAAAAAAAAAAGGACAGAAATCTAGAAAAATAAACCATGGGCACTAAAATATGTCATATGATTCAATTCCTGCTAATAAATAGGTTTAGGTAAACTCCTTATGATTTTATCATTTTAAAAACCTAATACTAATTTTTTAAATGTCTAGCTGTACCAATATAGCTTTCCAGATACTCAGGTATAATGTCATTTCTTAACTCCAAAGCACCACCAAGGAACACAAAAGAAGCGTTATCAGTACTACCAATATAAAGATGAGGAATTGAATTCAGACATTAAATGATGTGTCCAATTTCTCAGAATTTCTTCAGGACAGAACAGAATTCAGACCCAAGGGCTTGAGCAGCTCTCTCTACAAACAACACTGCCTTTAAAAAGCCACTATCAAACATCTATTTATCCAATGATTTGACTTCAACTTTGAAATTAAATTTGATTTTCTAGATGGTCATGTCATAATCAACCAATGTCTTCATTAGTAAAACATGCACCTCAGCTTTAAATATTTAAAACAGAAGAAACAAAAATGAATTGAAGACACTGACTTTCAAGAGTGAGAAAAATTTCCTTTGACTTTTCAAAAAAGTTACATAAAGATCACATTTCAAATACTATATGTTCTATATGTTAATTATTAATTATAATTCATATTTAGTTATAGCATAAATTATATTTGTTTTACTGGGGAATTTTTAATAAAAAGCACTTCAGCAGTAAGATTTTCTAATTTCTGAGATCTAAATTAACAATTCCTGACTTTTAAAATTTAAATTTTGAAAATTTTAAATCCTGCTTATATTGCATACTGCTTTGTGTTCATCTCCATCACAATTAATTCATGCTTGTTGTGTACACATAAAGAACCATAATTATTCATAGATACAAGATAAGCTACTTGCATCTAAGCTAAAAGTGGGAATATTCACAATCAAATTTACTGTGAGAAATATTCATAAACATATGCTTTCATGAAAGAGATGCATTTATCAAAGTTATGTGATTATAAATAATGTGCTTATTTTGGAAGTTTGTTTCAGAAACTCCCCTCCTCATTTAGGGGAATGAGACATTCTTTTCAGCGCTGGTGTAAGAGGACAGAGGTAAGGCTGGAGCGGCTAGTAGCCATGCCATAAAGAAAATACCTGCCCAAAGACGGTGCTAATACTAACGATGCAGCAGAATGAAGAAACCCAGGAGATTATGCCAAGATTTCTCAAATACCTTAATCACAAGGTCCTCTTTTGGGCTGAAAATTACTTGAGTTGGTTTTCTCACTTCTGCAACCAAAAAACAACTTAACTAATAAAACTAGTTTCTTCAGATACACCAGTTCTGTTGAAGGAATGAATTTAAAAATTAAAAATAAGTTATAAAATAGACAGATATGCCAGTTTTTTGTCATATCCAGGAGCGTGGCACTTTGCAGGCTTTTCTCCATCACCAGGTACTACAGGATCCCTAGAAACAGCAAACTGACTCAGACTTCACCATCAGCAATTTATGTTACCTAAAAAGAAATATTTTCTCACAGAGAAATTTTCAAATAAGAGTTTATAAAGTGGTTTATTCTTCAAACTGTTTGTTAATACTTTAGTTTTTTTAAGGTTTTCCAATACTTTGTATATATGTATACTCTAAGTTTCCAGTAAATAGTAAAATTTCCTTTTATGGCACAACAAAAAGAAGGCTAGGGCCTGAATAATTTTTATTCATTAGGTAGATCCAAGAAGCAGAAATAAAATACATTCTTTATACCTTTTCAATCCCAATGGTTTGTCTAAAAATTATTAATATTTCCAAGAGAATAAGCATAATGATTTGATTAGTTACTATTTAAAATTTGACAAGATTTTCTTAAACAAATTTTATTTGTAAAATGGTTAATTATCCAAACTAGATAAATGTTTTTGCTAATTCCTCCAACAGTCACAGAAGTTTAATCAGAATTCTTAGCCAACAGGAAATCTTGCCTAGGCGTGGTGGCTCATGCCTGTAATCCCAGCACTCTGGGAGGCCAAGGCAGGTGAATTACTTGAGGTCAGGAGTTTGAGACCAGCCTCGGCAACATGGTGAAACCCCATCTCCACCAAAAAATACAAAAATTAGCCAGGTGTGGTGGTGAGTGCCTGTAGTCCCCAACTACTCAAGAGGTTGAGGCAGAAGAATCACTTGAACCCAGGAGGCAGAAGTTTCAGTAAGTCAAGATTGTGCCACTGCATTCCAGCCTAGGTGGCAGAGTAAGACTCAGTCTCCAAAAAAAGGAAAAAAAAAAGGAAATCTTAGAGAAGGGACAGTAGTACCAGCTGTCCAGTGAAAACATGCAAAAGCTATTCTAATGGCTCCAAAACAAACATTTTTTTATCTCAATAAATAAACCTTAATTGTTTCTTTCTATTACCTATGTTCTTATCGGGATAAAATATTAGCAACATGTTGGCTTTAAAATATTTAAAAAGTTGAAAATTCTAGTCAAGGAAGATATTATATATTTATATCATATATAGAGACTATATATATCATATATATTATATATAGAGATAATATATAATATATATACAATCTTAGAATTACTTGGTGTGTGTGTGTGTATATATATGTATATGTATATATGTATATGTGTGTGTATATATGTATATGTTTGTGTGTGTGTGTGTGTGTGTGTGTTGGTATGTGTATACACACATACCAAGCAATTCTAAGGTTATTATTAATATTGATATAGTTCAGGTGTTTGCATTACATCAAAAGGATAGCATGCATCAAACCAGTAACAAAAGATAAATATAAGTACCTGCTTATTTGAGTGGCATGCATTATCAAGGTAAGGGAGAAAAAAGACAAAAACCAAAATAAATAATAGATAAGGTAATATGCCTTTGAACAGCCTACTAAACAAACATCAGCCTAAAAACAGGTGTACCACAAAATGATATAAACATAATACAGCAGAACTTTTTACATCAATGTAATATGAACGTAGCCAAGCTTTCAAACAGAGACTCATGCAGATTTTTCAGATATACTAAGAATAATATAAATAATAATCATAATAGCTTTCATGTATTTAATACTTTAGGTGTCTGATGCTATGAGCCTGACACTAAGTGTTTTGCATATGTTAGTTGCCATTAATGTCATGGTGATACTACAAACTGAACAACAATCCTACTTTGCAGATAAGGAAACTGAGATGTTCAGCATTAAATAACTTCTGAAGATCATACCATGAGACAGTGGAGTCATTATATGAAACCAGATTTGTTGGAACTAAAAGCCCGTGTTCTTAACTATATGCTAAAACATTTTTCATTCCATCAGCATACTTCTTGAGTATCTACTATGTGACAGATAGGGTGAAAGACCTGAGGACATAATTATGAGCAATGCCAGACATAGTCACTGCCCTTACAGAGTTTAAAGTGTAGTGGGTGAAACAAACATAATCCAATATTCACAGTAATAGAAGCAAAGTTAAAACTTTAATTGCAATAAATTTTGTAAAGGAAAAGAATATGGTGCTATCTGAGGATATAGTAAAGGGGCCTCACACAGTCTGGGAGATCAGGAACAGTTCACTACAGATGAGTCAGAGAGCTGGAAATCTACATAATAAACAGGTGAGAAGTGTGCAGGTAAGATGAGAAATTGACCAGACATTGGGAAAAGCACGTAAAAAGGCTCTGTGGCGAAAGGGAACTCAGAATGTCTGTGTAACTAAAAGGGCAAAAAGGCAGTAGGCACAAAGCGGAGAGCTAGAGGAAGGAGGGAATGACACAAGATGACATTTGTATCTCAGAAACCTGAAAAGCCTGTGGTAATGCTGGGTGTAATGACATGTTATTCAAATGTGAGCAAACAAAGAGAGAAACTTCAAGTCTGTATGTTCAGCTTCCAAAATTAATAAAACTTCAATAGTAGCAGTGACTATCTTAATTCATACATCTTTTCTAGGCCTAAAGTGAAACACTAAACAAAGATACTGTCCCTTCAATGCTTCTGCAGACAAGCTGCTTTTCAGCCCCACTACAGCTGCTGTCAATTGATTCCTCCTCTGCCTGCCATTTTCAGCCTTCCTCTATTTCTCCTTTTTACCACTGACTGGCTTTTCTAGAGCAAAATCTGATTATTTCTTTCTCCTGCTTCAAAATCCTTCAATATCTTCCCATCACCTAATAGGGGGTACATAATCTGGCTCTTCTCTACCCACCTAGTTTCATCTTTTAGACCATATATAGTAGAGCCAGGATTTAAGGATATCTGGACAACTGGTCCATTTCTTGATGCTCTATTATTCCTAGTGATTGACCTCATCTGTATGGTCCAAGGTGCCTTTTTCCCACGTACATATTCCAAAGAGTTGAATGGGGTAGGGGCAGAGAGGGTGGGGGAGGAAGTAAATACTTCCTTAAAAGACCTCACTACAGGCCAGGCATGGTGGTTCACGCCTGTAATCCTAGCACTTTGGGAGGCCAAGATGGGCAGAATGCCTGAGGTCAGGAGTTCGAGACCAGCCCGGCCAACATAGTGAAACCCCTACTAAAAAATACAAAATTAGCTGGGCATGGTGGCACATACCTGTAATCCCAGCTACTTGGGAGGCTAAGGCAGGAGAATTGCTTCAACCCTGCAGGCAGAGGTTGCAGTGAGCTGAGATCGCACAACTGCACTCCAGCCTGGACAACAGAGGAAGACTAGCTCTTCAACAAAAAAAAAAAAAAAAAAGAACCCAGAATCAT
>NW_016107682.1:1292690-1305270 GCF_001604975.1 Cebus imitator
AAAAAAAAAAAAAAAAAAAAGGCACGACTGATTGCAAACTATAGCCTGTGGCCACACCTGGCTACAAGGGAGGCTAGAAAATGTGGTTTTTATTCTGGGTACCCACAAACTCAAGTCGTTCTATCAGTATGGAAGAAGGGAAAAATGAATTTGGAGAAATAACTAGGAGTCTGTGATGCAAAAACTGAAATTAGCATGCATTTTGTTAAATATATTTAAAACTAAATAATGTGGTAATTAATTGTTTAAAATTTATTGGATTAATTAAAACTTCCATTTTGGAAAAAAAATGTGTAACACAAATGTTGATCTAATCTTTAGAAAATGTTTATAGAATCACTTTACGGGTATGCGTTGCCAAAGAAATGACTGTCTTTCAGAACTCCTATGTGACAACTTACCCAAACAGTTCTTCATTCAGATTCTCCAATTCTTAACAAAATACTTTTACATTTGCAAAGTGATAATACTTTAAAAGACCTTCTGAGAGATTCTTTAGCTACTGAGACTTTTTGAAAAGATCCATTTGGTTTCTCCCCTGACAGATAACAATGACTTCATTTGTACTGACCAGAAAAGGAGGCTCATTCTTTGCATGGATTTTAAATTGGAATTCAACTATTAAATCATGACCTGTAAGGTAAATAAAGGAAGGAAGGTAAATGAAAGTCCTTTTCTCATTTATTAATATTCCTGCACATGAATTAGTGTAGTCAAGTTTTTAATAACTAACATTTTCACTGACTGTGAATCTTGATTTGACTTAAAAAGTCACTTAATATTTACCATTCCTAGCCACAAGTTTAGGACTCTGAGTACAACAAAATTCCTTTCTTTACCTTCCCTACAACTGTAAAGAACCAGAACTGAAATCACGGCCTTTGAAAATATGGTTGAAGTCAAAGATCTACCCGAAATGCAAATGTTTAAGTAGTTTTATCCCTGATATTAACAATGACCTTGAACACTTTGCTAAACACAATAACTGTTCTTTAAATCATTAACTTACTTTGGATTAGTAATGTAACTGTGTTTGGTAATTTGGGTAACAGAATTTTTTTTTAAGTCACTGTCTTTATTGGTATGATACATTTAAATTGGATTAGTTTGGATGTTGCAAAAATGAAACAAAACTCTGACAATATTTGTTACCTTTGCCTCAGAATTGCTTTTCTGAATATATTACATTTTTAAATATCTAGCAAAGAGCATTATAGGATGTCAGAACCATTAGAAATCAAAATACATTATTTTTTCAAGTTATTTTGTAGTTTGTACATATCTATATTTTTCACTTTATTTCTCTGTCTTATGTGCAAATAACTCTCAAACAAGTCCTCATTTGTAACACTGCTACCAATGAAGATTCTAGCATGAGTCAATAATAACACTGGAGAATTTCAAATTCTTAAAGAAATTGGCTGGATATTTTATCTTCCGGAATTGGCGTAAGGCAAAGCTCATTACAACAGACTTTGTCAACAGATAGGATATAAATTAACGAGGAACAAAATACTGTCCATTTGTTCTCCTTAATCTGAGTTTAAATGCTTATCATTTTCTAAATACTTATTCTTGAATTTTAAAATTAAAATTACAAGGTGTCATATGCCCTATTCTATTTTTCTAAAGTACTATAAATTTTCCAACTACATGTTGCATTTTATATCAGCAAATTCTTTTTAACTGAACTTTTCTGTCAATAACAGTTAAAGTATAAAATATCTCCCTGGATATATTATGTACTATCCACTAAGAGAAAAGGTCAATCTAAGTTAAGAAATGGCCTCACAAAATTCTTATAAATCCGCTCTTTGAACATGTAAAACAAAACAGAATGTACAGAAATATGAACCTTTCATTAATGTGGCTATAGCATGCAAACCATCAAAAAAGACCATGTAGGTCAGGTGTGGTGGCTCACGCCTGTAATCCCAGAACTTTGGGAGTACAAGGCAGGTGGATTGCTTGAGGCCAGGAGTTCAAGACCCGCATAGACAACATGGCAAAACCCCATCTCTACTAAAAATATCGAAAATTATTAGCTGGGATGGTGGCGCAAGCCTGTAGTCGCAGCTACTCCGGGAGCTGAGGCAGGAGAATCACTTGAACCTGGGAGGCAGAGGTTGCAGTGAGACAAGATCATGCCACTGCACTCCAGCCTGGGTGACAGCAGAGTGAGACTCAGTCTCAAAAAAAAAAAAAAAATGCCATTACTTTACTTTTTCAGAGTGTAAGTTTTACCACATATTGACCTGAGTGTGTACAGAGATATGACCCAAGAGATTATTAAAGGACTGATGATGGCAAGATTTAATGACACCATAAACCCAGTGGCAACTTCCATTCATTTTAAAAGAATTGCCCATGGATCTCAAGGTATTTAAGAAATAAGAAAACTACATTGACTTTTTTCCAGAGAGGGATTGATGTTAACAGCTACTTAGAGATTTTAAAATAAAATATGTATATGGTAATGCAACAAATATTTGTTAATATTTATGAGCCAAATGCTTAAGACATTCAGTGGCAAAACAAAAAAAAAATCCCTGCCTTCAAAGAACTTACAGTCTTTCAGGGCTAGACAGATGATACACAATGGATACGACAAATAATAAATTATATTGCATGTAATAAGCTCATATGAAGGAAAGAAAGGTAGGTAATACTGGGTAAACGAAGTAAGAAAGGCCAAGGTGAAATGTTAAACAGCGTTATCATATGACCCAGAAATTCCATTGCTAAGTGTATACTCAAAAGAATTTTTGAAAGTATATGTCTACACAAAATATGTCTATTCATAATAGCCAAAAAGTGGAAATGATCTAAATGTCCCTACACTGATGAATGTATAAATACAATGGGTCATATGTCTACAAAAGAATTGTATTCTCAATAAACAGGAATTAAGTACTGACATGTGCTGCAACATGGGTGAACCTTGAAAACATTCAGTAAAACAAGCCAGACACACAAAAGAACGGACGAATATTGATGTTTTCACTTATATGTGGTAGCCAGAATAGGCAAATTCAGAGACAGAAAGTAGACTGGAGGTTACCAGGGGCTAGGGGAAGGAGCAAATGGGAATTTATTGTCTAAAGAATACAGAATTTCTGTTTGGGATAATATAAAAAGTTCTGGAAATGGATAGCAGTGATGATTGCCCAACATTGTCAATGTACTTAATATCACTGAATTATATCTTTTTAAACGGTTAAAATGGTAAAATTTATGTATATTTCATCACAATTTACTTTAAAAGGTACTAAAATATGACTATCAAGTTGCCTACTAAGCAGTGAAATCCAGCTCACACCAGGATCTTTGCTCTTTCCCCCATACCACACTGCCCCAGTACCAAGCAGAAATCAGAGCCCTGCTCACAGTGATTTCCCCGGTAGCCAGATCTGGGCATTGCCACTTGCCTTCATGGATATAAATGATTGATCCCGATCCAAGGGGAGCCAAATTCCATCACCTCATAATCTAAAGTTTAAGAAGAGAGACACCAAATACAGAAACTGCTTGATTCAAGCCATGTAAATGATGGGACCCAGACAGTAGGTCCTGCTATTGAGATTCCCACAGCAGCCCTAGGTTCCTGCCTCTCCTGATGCTCAGTTGTTGAGCTCATCATTTTATTTCTTGGAACTCCTCCAGTATTCTCACAATAAATTACCTTCTTTTCTTAAGCTAGTCAGAGATGGTTTCTGTTCCACACCAACAAAGAATGTTACTTCTAATACAGTTTTTCAATTCTTAAACTGTATCCATGTGGGCAAAGTGATATCCAAGTAACCCTTGCTTTCCAAATCTGAAGGGCTTTTGAGATCAAATAGTAAGAATGAGGATAGCAAGGGATGCCTATAAATTGTTTTCAAGAGTTCCAAGACAATTCACTACAAGATTTGCAAATAATTTAATTAAATGTGAGCTGCAATTTGAGTTGGAGAGTATTCTCTGAAATCTTTACAAATTATACACTTTGATTTGCCATTAGAAAATTAACAACTTTTAAACCAGTTTTGTTTATTGGGTTTATGTTGGGTTTTGTTTGCTTATCTGGTCATTTGAGCAATTATGTTTAGCTCTGATGATCCATACAAGTTCCCTACATAATTTGAAGAGTCCTCTTTTTAGTAGGAGATAATATATGGGGGAAAGAAGTGTCTGTCCTTAGTGATTATTTCATAATTAGTCATTACAGGATCTCAGACAGCTAGAGAACTAGAAATTACTTCACTAAAAATCTAAGTTTTCTCTAGCACTCTGTTAAGGAACTCTCTGAAATAATTAATATATAATAAAAGTCCAGGCCGGGCGCGATGGCTCATACCTATAATCCTAGCACTTTGGGAGGCCGAGGCGGGTGGATCATGAGGTCAAGAGATCGAGACCATCCTGGTCAACATGGTGAAACCCCGTCTCTACTAAAAATACAAAAAATTAGCTGGGCATGGTGGCGCGTGCCTGTAATCCCAGCTACTCAGGAGGATGAGGCAGGAGAATTGCCTGAACCCAGGAGGCGGAGGTTGTGGTGAGCCGAGATCACACCATTGCACTCCAGCCTGGGTAACAAGAACGAAACTCCGTCTCAAAAAAAAAAAAAAAAAAAAAAAAAAAAAAGTCCAGCATTTTATAATCTGCACAAAGAAAATTTTATGATGATATTTGTACAGTGACTCAAATATCTCAGTAATAGATATAACCTCATTAACACATATTTGAATTCTAAGAATTCAGATTATGCTTTGTTCACTTCCTTTAGTCTTCCCTGCATTTATGGGAATCTATCTACGGCTTTTTTTAACATGTTAAAACACTATAAGGAAAAGAGAGCATGATGGACCTCATATATACCAGAAGGGTATTCTATACCAAGTGGAAGACTCATGTATATCTCTCTCTCTCTCTCTCTCTGTGTGTGTGTGTGTGTGTGTGTGTGTGTGTGTGTGTGTGTGTTGAACATTCATATGCCATATGAAGCAAAAAATATTAAGAACTATTAAAATAGTTTTTAATATGGGATGAAAAGTTGTCCATATTGCCACCATTTCCAAGCATTTATAAAACTCTAATTAAGTTCATGATTTATGAGGAAAAACTACTATGAAGTACTGGGGATAAAAACAAATATGGGGAAAGGAGGTAAAAATATAATAGCCAAAGGGTCTGCATACGTCACATAAATTTCTCCCAAACAACTGCCAGCTTTCTTCCTGACTGGGCTTTATAGTCCTAGCCTCATTTTCTCAGGTCTCAGTAAATTCAGCATATGTGACAAAGATTGAATGCCATCTTAATCTCAGAGGATCTGAACCAAGCTTAAACCTCTCGAATTTGGAAAATAAACATAAAATAGGTTCTCATATTACTTCTTCTGTCTTTGCACATCTCAACAATCTTGAATTGTTTGCTTCAGCCTTTTGGAGCTATTAAAATGGACGGTAAAATTTTACCAATTATTTTAAATGAAAGAAAAAAGTACCAAGTATACATGATCAATCATGGGCATAGATTTGAGGCAAATATCCATTCTAATGATCCTTCCAACTTCAGTGTAAATGCCACCTCCTCACTGAAGCCCTCCCCAGGTCACCCCAATCAGGAGAGAAAGAATCTGACTCTTCTGACTTCCTATAGTGCTGTTTTAATCGTCTTTTGGGCATTTAAAAAAAAAAATGCCTGACATTGCAGTTATTCAATACCAGTCTTATCTCCATTGCTAAATAATTACTGAATGATTGCACAAATACTTATTAAACATCTACTATGTACCAACAATTTTGTCAGATGCTGAGCATACAAGGATTAAGAAGACAGCATCCATTCCTGACCTTGCAACATTTGCAACACTGAGAGCAAAAAAAGTGTCTAATGCCTCGATGTCTCCCACAGATCCTAGCCAAAAGTCATACTACAAATTCCTAAGAAGATTAAGTTTTTCGGATAACAATTAAAATAAATTAATTAATCCATTGTGATAATAATTAAAAACAGCTTAATATCTGGCACCTCTTTACATGTATTCCCTGGCACATAGAAAAGGCTCAAGAAATATCTACTGAATGAATGAATAAGTCAATCTGCAGCATGCTTCAGCATAAACCACATGGCCAGGATAGTCACATGTGTCTTAATATGGACACATTTCCAATTGTAAGATTAAAGTTTTTTCTAAATAACCTGATATTTTAACTTAGTCTTAATTCAAGTTTGGAAATATTTTGGGGGTTGGTATAAACTATGTAATAGCTATTGTTAACCAATTCTTGATTTGAACTTTGAGAGAGCTAATCCATCTATTTCAAAGATGGTCAATAAAAACAATTGATTAGGCTGGGCGTGGTGGCTCATGCCTGTAATCCCAGCACTTTGGGAGGTGGAGGCGGGCAGATCACGAGGTCAAGAGATCAAGACCATCCTGGCCAACATGGTGAAACCCTGTCTCTACTAAAAATACAAAAAAAAATTAGCTGAGCGTGGTGGCGCACACCTGTAGTCCCAGCTACTCGGAAGGCTGAGGCAGGAGAATAGCTTGAACCCGGGAGGCAGGGGTTGCAGTGAGCTGAGGTCATGCCACTGCACTCCAGCTTGGCACCTGGTGACAGAAGGACTCTGTCTCAAAAATAAATAAATAAATAATTGATTAAATTTCAATTACACAAAAAAATCCCCTCACAAACTAATACTACAGAAGCTGACTCAAGCATTAAAAGTTTCTTAGTGAGTTCTAAGATTACTAAAATGAACGTCAGCCTTACTAAAATGCATACTTCTTACATGTGTCAATAGACTTCTAAAATAAAGACAACCAATACTTTTCAACTTACAATGGGATTACATCCCAATAAACCCATTGTAAGTTGAAAATATTCTAAGACAAAAATTCATTTAACACCTGACCTATCAAACAACATAGCTTAGCCTAATCTACTTTAAAAGTGCTCAGGACACTTACATTAGCCTATACTAGATAAATATAAAGCCTATTTTGTAATAAAAGCATTGAATATCTCACATAATTTATTGAATATTATACTGAAAGTTGAAAACAGAATGGTTATATATGAGTATTCTAATATAGTTTCTACTTAATATTACTTCTGTACCATCATAAAGTTGAAAAATCGTAAATCGAACCATCAAACCATTGTAAATCAGTTATCATCTGCATGCATTTACTACATGATGTTAATCAACCAACTTAATTGCTCAGCATTACTGGCCAGACAAACATTTTTTCCACAATACACTTTAAAATACCAATAATAACCAGGAAAAAAATGTTCATGGTAAATATGTGACTGTCTATTTCAGTAACAACAGTTGCTTAGTTTGTGGTTTTCCTCCACTGACCATAACCAGGAAAATAATTTATTTATGCTCTTCAATGTAAATATTGTTGATGAACAGTAATAAGAAATTGAAGAGTCCTTATAAACCACTTTAGTTAACTTTCCTGACTATAAAAGTAATACATGTTTAATTTAAAAAACATATATAAAACTGAGAAATACAGAAGAAATAAAAATTGAAATTAAAATCATCTACACTTACCATAAACGGTCAACCACTGCTAATATGTTGTTCTATTTTCCATATATATTGTTTTGAATATTTTTTATTAAAATTGTGGTTTTCTAAAGCTATATATTTTTAAACATTCCCATCTAAGTCATCATGGGAGTAGAAACATGACACCAAAAAATGCCATCAATACATTAAAAAGGCACAGTTTTATTCATTAAATAAGTGAATGGGCTGGGCGCAGTGACTCACACCTGTAATCCCAGCACTTTGGGAAGCCAACACAGGTGGGTCACCTGAAGTCAGGAGTTCAAGATCCCAGCCTGGACAACATGGCAACACCCTGTCTCTACTAAAAATACAACAAATTAGCCAGATGTGGTGGTGAGCATCTGTAGTCCCAGCTACTCTGAAAGCAGAAGCATGGGAATTACTTGAGCCCAGGAGATGGAGGTTGCAGTGAGCTGAGATCATGCCACTGCACTCCATCCTGGGCAACAGAGCAAGACCCTGTCTCCAAAGACAATTTAAAAATAAAAATAAGTGAATGAATGAATGATCATTAAAACTTTGTATCTGATTATAATGCAGTCATCTATGACCAAGTTCTGATCTTTAAAAAAACAGTCAAATTCACTGTTATTATGACAAAAATTGGTCATAAAAGTCCACTGTTAGTTCTTCTGTATTTATATATGAAGACTCATCCTCTGCCTGGAATTAAAGTTTTAACGTTTGAGTCTATAGCATTCTGTCTATATTCTTCTCTAAGTTATCAACACACTATCTCTACAAGGAACAGTTCCAAAAACAAAGTGTGATTGTGAAAAGTGCTACCTATGCAAAAAGAAAATGCTTCTGTTACACCTAGAATGAAGCCAGGCAGTTGCCTCTGAATTCTCTTCTACCAAAGCCAAGCCATCAGGGCTCTTGAGGAGAGGTGGTTGTTTACCTGACTGAGCTCTCATTGCCAGAGGGGGTTGAAAACCTGCAATGTTATTTATAGAATGACTTTTAGGTTTAAGAAATAGTCACCCTTTCAGCTTAAAATATACTTATGTTCACCACTTCAGAAACTCTTTGTACTTGACTTAATTTCAAGTTTCACAACATCACACTTCTAACACTTAAGACTTTCCAAAACAACTCAGTATTCAAGCTTCTGTCATCTTCTTCCTCCACAGTGAACACACATGCAAATGTCCAATGGACTTTTAGATATATTTATCACATTATCATATGCCTTAGCCAAAACAAAGCTAAGCTTCTATGCCTGGTTATGGCAGGAAATAACAGCTGTCATTTGGAAAGGTTCTATTTGGAAGATACTAAACATCTTACACAAAAATAAAAGTTAACTATAACCATTCCAAGCTTCACCTACAACTCCCCACTGATCAAACAGTCCTATTGAGGCCGGGTGTCATGGCTGACACCTGCAATCCTAGAACTTTGGGAGGCTGAGATAGAGGGCTCACTTGAGCACAGGAGTTCAGGGTTACAATGAGCTGTGGTCACACCTCAAAAAAAAAAAGTCCTATTGAGGAAAATATTTTTAAAACTATAATAAGAACAGCATAATTAAATAAGATAATAAATCAAATCTACAACTATTTAAACATCAAAAATGTTTAGCAGGAAAAAATATCAGGAAGAGAAATTTGAGGGACTATAATTGGGAATAGTAAAATGTAAACAGTTACACAGTCTCATTCATCTAAGGAATTAAGTCAGAATTATAAACTGTGTGACCCCCCCCCATTACCCTAGCAGACATCCATCCCTGAACATGGAAACAAAGGAATGGAAAAGTTAATTGCATTGGCCAAAATCAAGCAGGAAGTAAAAATAAGGGCTCCAATCCTTTGTCACTCTTACTAAAAGACTATGATTATGATGCTTATGATGGTTTGAAGTCAGTGTATCAGTTGGTAGTCAACTGATAGTTTACTGAGACCTTAACTACTATGTGTTGATTCTGAGGAGATTCTGCGAAGAAACCTCAAGGCAAAGGTAGCTATCACTTAAACACACATACACAGATGTACACATACACACACACACACGCATATACACACTTTTCATTTACTAATCCCTCAACCATGCCAAGAACAGCCAAGGAAGAACTGATGCACCTTTCACTGATTCTACTATTCCACTAAACCAAGAATTCTGCTATGCTCAGTCCCTATTCTGCGGTACCTGATTATTGGTCAAGTGGACATACACAGAAATGTGAATATCTGTTATCATCAGATGTGGCAGCAAGAAAAACAAATCCTAGTATGGAAAAAATGGAAGGAGGGGAAAGGGACAATCAACACTACATTTGAAGTTGGATAGCATATCTCAAAACTCCCTCCTTCCCCTTTAAAAGAAACACAAAAACTATAACCTCAAGACATGCCAGTAAAAAAAAAAAAAAAAAAAAAAAAAAAAAAAAAAGTTTATTTTAAATATATTCACCATCTCCATCCAATAGGATTTAAAGCAATTGTCCATAAGTCAATACAAGTATTTCCTAAATTGATTCTTTAGATGAAAATTTAAATTAGGAAATACAAACCAGGCCCCTTTGCACTTACACAGAGAAAAGAACAATAACTGTAACTTAGTATACAACAACTCAAGATTCAGAAACTGAATAAATACTGGTAAAGGATAAAGGGGAGAAAAGGAAAAATGCCAATCTTTGCAACTAGGGCATTCAAATTTTCTACAATCAGACTGATAAATCAACCTGAGAAGCTGGATCACTAAGCCTAAGAAAATCCTCCCACATCTCCAGTCAGAAGGTCCTCCAAGAGGGGCCTGGTAAACTCAAATATAGTGAAATTCCATGACATTTTCAGTTGAAAACTTCATTACCTTATTGCAAAAACTTCCAGCAGCTCCATAATAATGTATATCATCCAAAATTTATTTACATGCTAAACATTAAATCAAACAAAATTTAGTTGAAAATAAATGTCCATTCATTATCTTAAAATACTCTGTAAACTCAGTACTCATTAAATACCTTGCTAAGTTGACTTTGACAAAACATCATGCTACTAACCAACATGCACAGATGAAGAGCTAAGATGGAAATCAAAAATTTTTAGTCTAATTTTTAGCTCCCTCGTTGTGTTTTTAATATGACAGTGGAATAAATTTTGGCTAAATATATACAGTGTCAATGTCTCCAATCTGATTCACTTTAACAATTCATACGCCTTTGAAGAAAATGCGAAATTTTACATGCAAAAATATAAGCATAATGTAGATCTTCCTAGCAATTTTCTAAAAAAGAAATCTTTTCTTTCTGTCTCTATTACTCGCTTTCATAACACCCCCGGGGGGGGTGGACAACAGCATCTTTCCTTCTTAGTTTTCAGGAAGACATGGTGACATGAAAAAAGCATAAATTATATGAACAAGGCCACATGGCTAATTAGCAGCAGACCTGGAACAATAACAGACCTCCAACTAACAGAAGAGAAAGAAAATTCAACTAGAAAGATGCACTCTTTGATGCAGAAAGTGTGCAAATAATGACCCCACAACAACACAACGAGAACCCTTTACAACTACCACTCTGCTTTGGTTTTGTAGCCCTAAAACCAACTTGCAAAATAAAATATCTACCAGTTGTGCTCTGAGGTAAAAAATGGGGGGTGCAGCCAGGCGTAGTGGCTCATGCCTATAATCCCAACACTATGAGAGGCCAAGGAGGGAGATCACAAGGTCAGGAGTTTGAGATCAGCCTGGCC
This sequence comes from Cebus imitator, assembly GCF_001604975.1. Lineage (NCBI taxonomy): Eukaryota > Metazoa > Chordata > Mammalia > Primates > Cebidae > Cebus > Cebus imitator. The sequence goes on from NW_016107682.1 coordinate 1,303,976, forward strand.
AACACAGTGAAACCCTGCATCTACTAAATATACAAAAAAATTAGCTGGGCATGGTGGCAGGCGCCTGTAATCCCAGCTACTAGGGAGGCTGAGGCAGGAGAATTGCTTGAATCCGGAAGGCAGAAATTGCAATAAGCTGAGATCACACCATTGCATTCCAGCCGAAGCAACAGTGCAAGACTCTGTCTCAAACAAAAAAAGAATAGGGGGTGCTACCCCAGCATGTACCTACATAAGATTTCACGTGGCACAGACATACACTCCCATGAGCTTTATAATTCCTAAAAGTCTGAGGCCAATGTGATTCCACAAGCTAAAGAAAGTACTAAACATTAAAACCAAGCACGACCATCAAAAAAACTGCAATGTCACAGACAGAAAGCAGAGGGAACAAAATCATTAATCAGTATGATTTTTCAGGATAAAAGCATCAGATGTTATATTTCATGGCCTTAATTAAGCCATTATGAAATTAAATGGGATTATTTCTCAATAGCTGAAACTTCTTCATCCCTGAATTTTAGAAAATTATTTTATTTACTAAATTGGAGTCCCCAACTTTGAAAACTATCCACATGTTAATAAAAATCAATGAGATGGGCGCAAAATACTTCAGTTTAAATTAGGACAAAATATCTCAGTTTTGTCACCAAAACCAAGTATGAGGGGCAATTCTGGAGGGAGGGGTGAGGGGAGCCAAGAAGTGTGAGGACATTTCCTGAAGAAGAAGCTAGAGTGAAGGAAGGCCAGCGAGGAGAGAGGGTGCAGGTGGAGGCCAAGAGGTCAAAAGTCAGTTTTAGCATCTTATCTGACAACTTCCAGAGAAATACACGCTTTGATGGCTGCAGGTATAGAGTAGAGGACTGCAAGGAGCTGTGGGCAAACCTACATCCCTGGCACAAGAGCCCACATAGTTCTATGGAGATAGAAGACTTATGGTCAGGAAAATAAATTCACTTCTTTCTTCCTAAGTTTCCTCTTCTCTCTTATATGAATTTTAAATTTAATATTTAGAAGAAGAGCAAATGAACAGCATGGTTTCTTTAGAAATTAAATGAGCCTTTTTCAATGAAGTGCCAGATGCTTTCTGAAAGCAGCTTTCAAGTGTTTGCAACATTATTTGCATATCTCACATACAGGAGAATTTGGAAATGTTCATTAACAAGGTAACTTCAGGTTTAATGTTTTGATCTTCCCAATTTTTTATTATAAAAAAATTAACGTTTTCTGCACTGCCCTGTTTTCAAAGTGGAAGTGCTATATTTTTATGCATTATAAATATCTGATGCACATTT